>NC_056743.1:1585734516-1585934720 GCF_019279795.1 Protopterus annectens
GTTTGTGCGATCTCGGAGTAGGGGGGTGTGGGGGGTGCAGGGGGGCTTGCCCCCCCTACTTATGTGTGTGTGAGTCGTGTATGTGTATTGTTTTTTTGTTTGTGTTGTGATGTGGGTGTTTTGTTTTATGTTTAGTGTAGTGTGTGCGGTGTTTTCGGTTTTGTGGTTTCGCGGTTTTTGTTTGTCGGTGTTTTGTGGATTCGGTTTTATAGTCTCGAGATACTGAAATTCGATATTTCAGCATTTCGAGGTTGTAAAGTGAATCCATATAGATATATATATATATATATATATATATATATATATATATATGTATTATGTGTTATGTGTGTGTGTGTAAATATTTGCACGTACATATACACACACATGCACACACACACATGCATATATATGTTCTCCCTGGGTCTGTATTACAGCATCAAAAAGCCATTAATTGAATGGCTTTATTAATCGAAAATGCCGGTAATAGAAGTGTGCTTTGTGAGATCGTGGTACGGTGAAGATTGGAAAATTTGCCCTTTCTTCACTGTAATGCGATCTTGGAGTTGGTATATATAATTAGCGGGGAGTGTGGGGAGCACAGCCCCCCACAAAAGGGAGTTCTATTACCGGCATTTTTGAATATAAAGCCATTCGGTTAAAGGCTTTTTCGATGTCGTAATATAGACCCGTTCACCCTTCACCGCATTTCCCTGTTTATCAGTTGTGCTTATTTCCCCTTACTCTAGATACAAGTTTTCCATTGCTTGAAGTGTATGGTTACCGTTTTTACTTACCTATTGCATCATAGTGTGTGGTGCATCCAGTTCAGCTGGGCACCCACCCCCCCATCCTTGGAAATGTATTGTGCCTGTGTCAAATCCATTGCAATTAAATGTTACCCCACTGATGACGAGAGAAATTGTTGACATGTTTCCATAGACATTTAATTTAATTTGCCAGTGCATGTGCACAGAGTTGGCCATTAAATATACTATTCATATAGTGATTCTACTGAGGGATACAGTTAAATTATGTGGAGGTATTGAAGCTTTTTATCATGAAATATCACACACAAAAATAGATTTCATGCTGAGCATTTTACGTGGTGTTCACTTCAAGCACATGCAGTTGTTAGATATGAATTAATCCTCACGTGTGCATGCTAGATATTCTCACTTTTCCATTTTACATGAAGGGTAATTTTCTAAATTTCTTTTAACTGGAAATAAAAAGTCGGAACACAGAAGATGAAGTACAGCATTATGCACTAGCACACTCATCTGCAGCAGTACACTTTCACATGGAAGTCCATTTTCTTGTAGATACCCACAGTGCCACATTTATCACTTTTCCATTAGGATGTGCCTAGCTTTTATGGTTACAGTTCCAATATTCTTATATTACTAGTTTTGTAAGAAGTAGATGAAGGTATAGTGGTCCTGATCTAACATAATCATCAAAGGTAAACGTAGGCCAGGTGTTTCTCACCTGTTGTCATATCCTCAGATCTGTAGTCTATATAGAGTAATAAAGGTACATGTACTTAGCAAAACGTGCTCCCTAACATACAAAGGCATAGTCAAGCATATAGAACATGTATCAACAGAAAATGTAGTAGCAGAGAAACAAGGTCCAAGGCAATTAAAACTGCTATATTTGAAATCGGTAAGCGCTTTCACACTCCTTCAAGAGCTTCTTCAGACCATACTAAAACAAACAACAATTATTTATATATAAAAAAAATTCATTAGTAGCCAGTCAGTCTATAATAATAATTTAAACTGACCAAACAATTCCAAGCATCAATAAAATATTAAAATTGCTTAAAAAGACCTCTTGCTTTCAAGGTGGGTTTTAAAGAAACCCCGCCATTTAGACCCGGGTATTTATCTGCCTATAATTTAATAATCCAGTTCAGTCCCCCGCTCTCCGTGAAGTTTCTGAAATCACCCTTCGGCTCACTCACCATCACCCTTCTGCTCACTCACCATCTCCACTACTCTAAAACTAGACAAATGATCTTCACCCTCATCTGTAATGTGTTTGACAAGGGCACTTCTCATATCTCTAATTCGAATGTAATACAAATGTTATATTATACAGATGTATAAAAAGACAGGAAGTATTTATAAGCGAGCAGAAACTATGTTTAGCGAGCAGTGGATTTACTTCAACATGTAAAAGTTTGATAAATCGCTCAGTAGATCCAACATCCATAGAGCTGGGAATATATTCCAACTGTATCTTCTTCTTCTTTCGGCTTTTTCCCGGTTAGGGGTCGCCACATGTCCACTCATGATTGGCAGTGGAGTTTTTTTTTTTATGGTGTTGAGTTGCCAGCCCGGTGCCCAACCTTCCACAGAAGGCACACACATGCACGCACTCACACCTAGGGCCAATTTAGAGTGCCCAATCCACCTACATCACAGTCAAAACCCTCGGTCATGCTCCCAAGAGGGAAAATAATCCAAAATGAAGAAAATAACCTATGTGAAAGCACTTACCAATTTTAAGTAAAGTAGCTTTAATTGCATTGGACCATGTTTCTCAGCTACTGCTTTTTCTGTTGTGACGTTTGTAGTGGTGTAAGTAGCACAGTTCATTCCTCAAGGGTTATTTTTTTCATTTTTATATCGAACATGTGTGTTATATATAGTACATTTTTTTTTACTTTGTGTAATGAGGTGTGCTGGAACATTTTTCCATATGTGTATGTGTGTGCATATATATATATATATATATATATATATATATATATATATATATGTGCCTATAATCAGTGACACTAGTCAAGTCACAACCCTTGCAGTGTGTCAGGATGCTGTGATTCCTTGATGAAGGTGTTGGCAGCATTTAGTGTGTAGGTATTACAAAAAGCTAAGGATAAAGGGGTTTCTGCATGACACATTTTTTGCATATCCTGTGATGTACTGTTCAAATTTCCTGTACTCCTTGCCAGAGAGATGTGCACTAATTGGAGCACTTTTTAACTGTTTTTCCACAGTATGTTGTAAAATATAAAGTGTGGGTGCATTCAGATTTGTGGAACGTGCCTTTTATCAAAGGGACTGAGTATCGACAGTGTTCATGGAATGTTTGAGTGCCAGTTTGTAGTTGTGCCCAATCACATTATACTGGATTCGGAGACTTTGTGACCTCATAACTGGTATGTATAAGTAGTAAGGGATTGGGTGGGCAGGAGGCTTGCCCCTGGCAAAAATTTTTTCCCCGACTTACGGTTCAGTTGCTGCTTTTGTGATTATTTTGGTTTTGACAGGTTTATGTTCAAAGAATTGTAGTCCACACAAAAAAGAAAAATATATAGTAAATCCTCCTCTTCCTTGGTTGTTAAATATCATTTCATGAGCTGCATTGAAACATTGTTATTCAGAAGCCTGCACAACAATGGGTGCTGTGGGCAGCACTTGTTTACTATCAAAATAGTAAACACTTGAGGAGGTGGTCTGCATTCTGCAAGCTGGGATATAGTTCCAGGAAGCCCTGCTGATATTAATATGTTAAGTGTTTCAGTTATGTGTTAAGTGTATTTGATATAGATGTTTTGCACATGCCATTGGAAACGCTGTCTCACCATTCCTTTATAAGCACACACACAGTAATTTGTGAGTGCATGATCCACTGTCTGTCTTGGCTGAGCTCCAAGTCCTTATCATACGCACACTGTGACTAGCAGATAAACTGTAGTAATAGTTGCAGGAAAAGCTTACTATAGATAAGGTAATGGAAATATGTCTAACTGAAAATGAGCAAATAAAAGAGCTTGGTTTGCTTTCCTTGTTTCAGGTCTGTGCAGCTGGTTATATTTATCCTTCTGATATGTTGACATTATGGATTTCTTAATGTACATTTGATTACAGCATAAACACTTTTGTTTTAAACATTAATTAGGTAATGAAAACCAGCTTTTCTTGCTCCTTCTGGTTTGCCTGTTAAAGGAATAGATGCTTTCCCTTAGAAGATTTACCTTTACTACCTTTTTACATAATGTCACACATGCTGTAAAACTCACTATGTCCTTAGGAGGCTGTTCAGTGCTCTCATTACTATGTCTGAGCAGAAAAAATGACGTTACTTTTCCCCTCCCACACTTAGATACCTTCTGGTTGTAGGGTAAAAGTTATTCTGTAAATGTCATGCTGTCTAAATGTAGAGGCATTAAAAATGTTTACCTTAAGTGACTTTATTAACTGCTCAAGACTCGTTTTAGCTGTGAAGCATTCTGCTGTACCGTAAACAGCTCTTTCAAATGTTTAAGTCCCTGCCATCTTTACACTCACACACACAAGCCGTCCCCCAAATTATCTTTAGTAAAATTTCCTGTTGTGTCTTCTGATAAACTTGCAGTCAACTTCACAAAAAATGTATAATACAGGTGGTGTCTGCCTAGCTGATTTTGTTTGGCATGACACTAGTCAGGTCACAGCCCTTGCAATATGTCAAGATGCTGTGTTTCTTGAAGAAGGGAGCACGCAGCAGTATTCCTTGTTTTCATGTTACAGCTAGCCAGGGATTGTGTTTTCTGCAGGGCACATTTCTTACATGTTATCTGATGTGCTGCTGACATGCATGACACTCTTATCCAAAGGAATCTTTACTGATGGAGCATTTGTTAAATTGTTTTACCATCTGTTGTGTTTGCAAAGCAGTGCAAAGCTTTAGTGAACGAAGAACAGAACCGAGTTTAATTCTGGTCTGTTTCTGCTTTGCTCTTTACTTCTTCAAAGACGAGATTATTTTTAGACTCTTACCACTGCCGTGAGACTATTTCATTACACTGCCCAATACTCTTTTCTCCCCATCTTCATTTTCACAACTTTAGGTGTATCTTAGTATGTTAAATGAAAACATTTAAACAAACTTGTGCTACTCCTCATAAAGTTCTGGACAGTCATGTTTTCCTGTCCACAATGCACTAAATGTGGAAACGGTGTACTATCAAAATTTGGAACCGTACTCCGTCGACTGTACTATCGTCAAGCACGGAAGTTCGAAAACGGTAATATCTATGTCAAAAAAAACAATCTAGGAATGGCTTTTAACATGGGTCGAGGTAGGTGTTCAGTATTATTCCCAACTACAAACATTTCCCCTACCTCGACCCATGTTAAAAGCCATTCCTAGATTGTTTTTTTGACATCGATATTACTGTTTTCGAACTTCCGTGTTCG
Organism: Protopterus annectens; assembly: GCF_019279795.1. Classification (NCBI taxonomy): domain Eukaryota; kingdom Metazoa; phylum Chordata; order Ceratodontiformes; family Protopteridae; genus Protopterus; species Protopterus annectens. Next base: position 1,585,739,688 of record NC_056743.1, read on the forward strand.
ATGATAGTACAGTCCCGTATGGTTTGAAATTTTGATAGTAAACCGTGGAAACACTGTAATTTTAAGTTGTCTGATGATGTAATCCGTAATGAACCACTAAGCTTTTTGATTTATATTTTGTCTAGCCTAAAGCAGTAGCGGTCAATTTTACTTGAAGTTGCACAAAACATGGAATTAATAGCTACCTGCCTACTGTTTGTGTTGCTGATTGTAGTGCATTTGATGCAGTGTGTGCATGTGTTGTTCCATATCCCAGCCAGTTCAGGAGTTTGGCTTACAGGTTATTAAAGGAATTAACTTTATATAGACCACAGTCTGCTTCCCAAAATGCATGTTTGCACATTCTGCAGCTGGGACTTGGATCACTGAATTTCCATGCGTCCATTGTGTGATAGCTGTAAGAGGGCAGTCATCTGGTAAACCTATAGCCGATTACCAACAAGTGGTGGTTAACAAAGCTTCTTGGACACATGGTGCAGTTATGTAGTTTGGTTAGGGAGATGGGATTATATTACATGCAGGAGAGGAGACATAAGTTTATACAAAATATTTTCTTATTGAATCAGAATTAACAAATTCTGTCATTCCGTGCCAGAGCCTATATGATTGCATAGACTACCCATTTGTAGCCAGAGTTGGGTCTATATTAGAACATTGACAAAGCCATTAATCGAGTGGCTTTATACTCGAAAATGCCAGTAATAGAAGTGTGTTTTGTGAGATCACGGTACAGTGAAGATCGTAAAATTTGCCCTTTCCTCACTGTAGTGCATTCCAATTAGTGGGGGGGCAGCCCCCCACAAAGCGAGGTCTATTACTGGCATTTCCGAGTATAAAGCCATTTGATCAACAGCTTTGTCTATCTTCTAATATAGACCCCGCCATAGTTTTCATCCTCAATGAATAGTGGCTGAGTTAATGTTAGAGACACTTCTGCTGTGGGGTCAGTGATTAAAGCACAGCTCTAGAGTATGTTGACTTTGATAAGCAGCTATCTGAATCCAGCAGTGTGAAACAGTAATGGGCAGGATTGGTTTATCTCACAGATTTGATATGTACAATTCCGCTTAGTGGTAATATGTTGTGGTTTGGGGTTGGCACAACAATTAAGATGTCTACCTCACTGACAAAAGGTCCAAGGTTTGATTTTCACTTGGAATGCATAGCTACACTTAAAAAGGCCCTTGTGATCGTTCGTTTAGTATACACCTATGAAACAATAGATGTTCTTCATGTTTCACTGTTGCAGTCATTACATTTGGGTAATCTGCTGGCAGGTTGCCCTCAGTCGGCCTGATTAACAAAGTCTTGGGTCCTGCGTCGGTTGCTGTCCCTTCTTCCATGATGTCAGGTCATCAGGGGTATAAAACATGCAGCCGATCCCATTACATCAGTCTTTCTTGCCATGCAGTGCCTGAAGCAGAAGCAGTTCGCAAGTGCTGGTCGGCCGACTCCTGAAATTTTCGTTTTCGAGTTTCAGAACCAAAGTCTTCAACTTAAAGCTAAGTACCCCATTGGGGAAACTTTTTCTTGCTCCTTACCGATGTCAGTAAAAGTTAATAATTGCATTACTTGTGGAAAGCAAATACCTCATAAAGATTTTCATTCGTACTGTATTCCTTGCCTAGGCCCTGACCACGATGTACCTTGCTGTCGGTTTTGTGCTTTAATCAGTGCACCATCCATCGTCTATACATTTTTGCCTCTAAATATTTCGGTTCTCGGTTTAATTATCCAGAAATGTCATCAGTTAGCCATCCGACTACCGGGATTCTAAAAAAATGCAAAGATAGAGACAGGCCGCCGAGGTCCAAAACTGCCGACGATGCTTCTCCTAAGCCAGTCGTCAGTTCGCCGGTACCCAGTGAGGCACTTTCACAGCCCCTGATACCCGCTACTTCTGATTCGCAGGCCTCTACTGAGACCCATTCGGAGTCCGGTATGCCGCGAGATGCTTCACCTATGGAACCCGCGGAGGTCTCTACATTGGATGGGTCTGGAGCCACTGTGCAGCCACCAGCTTCTGAGGGTGTATTCAGACCTACAGACTTGCATATTAAATCAACACCGCCTTCATTACTAAGGCCTGAATCTCGAACTATGTCTAAAAAATCAACGCCCAGGCCACATGTTCAGGCCCCTATACCTAAAAAAACAAATGATCAAAATATGGCTGAAGATCTAATTGCTCTAATCAGGGGTAGTCAACCCCCCCCCCCCCAAGAGGCCTAGGTCTGAGCTTGATTATGAATCTTCTGATCAGGATTCTGTTTTTTCTGATTCTTCTAATGACCTGGATTTGTCCATACCTACTTATGAGGATTCTGATGCAGAAGACTCCATTCCCTCTGCTTCCCTTCCTGAGGATTTTTCTTTTGGGGAAACTTTACATACTTTAAGGGAACATTTCCACTGGGAAAGTCAGGAATTTTCTGATTCAAAAAAGAGGCTTAGAGATTTCCTTCTTCTACCTCAGCATAGGCCTTTGGCTATACCTCCTGTACTAGGCATTGTTGATGATGTGTTTTCGGAATCAAGTTTGTCCCTGATTCCCTGCCTCCGGCTCCTAGTAAACCTGACAGATACTACAGGGTTCCTGAGTCCCACAAGCTCCTTTTCAAAAATCCTGTTGCAGATCCAGAAACCATTTATCAGGGGCCCAAGGGCATTAAGGCTTCTACTGCTAAAAATCCTACCCCTTCTGATAGAGACTCCAGGCGCTGGATAGATGGGGTAAAAAGATTTATACTTCTGCAACCTTGGCAATCAGAGCTTTAAACTGCCAATTTCATATGTTAAAATATCAACAGCGTATTATTGGACTGCTTAAACAGAAAATGATGTTGATTCCTGACAGTGTGGAAAATAAAGATTTACAGGATTTAATGCATTCTGCTGAACAAGTTGGAAAACATATTTTGCAATGTGGATTTGATTCTTTAGAGACCTCCTGCAGGGCTGCTGTTACTGAGTCTGTGCTTAGAAGGCATGCTTGTCTTAAGGAGCTATCGTTGCCTGATCATGTTAAAGCTAAATTGTTGGATGCTCCTTTAAATCAGGACCGCCTGTTTGGCAATAAGGCTAAAAAAGTTTGGCAATAAGGCTAAAGAAGTTCTAAAAAAGATGGAAGATAAAGCTAAATTTATGTAAACTGTTAAAGATTTCTTACAAGTGCAACCTCAAAGATTTAGTAGGCACTGGCCTACTAGGAATTGGTCTTTTTCAGCTCCTTCCAGATCCTCTCAAGCCAAACCCAGACACACCAAAAGCACCATGTTTCAGTCCCAAGGGACTCTCAGAACTAAACAATGGGGGGCCTCCACTTCCAAATCTAGAAATAACAAGACACCCCTCCCATGGTAAACAGTCTCAATGACTTCCTTTTAAAATTACCAAGCACTTAAACTGCCCCTTTGGGGGGGAAAGATTGCTCTTCATGCAAAGAACTGGGAACTCATAACCCAGGACAAATGAGTTTTAAATATAGTATCCAGGGATACAGATTTAATTTCCACACATTGCCAATACCAAACAGGTGGCCAGACCTGCCCCCAAATCAGTGTGCAGAGGCTCAAAAACAAGTGCTTTCCCTCTTAAACATGGGGGCTATTCAACCGGTACCAGAAGAGGAAAAGGGACAAGGTTTCTATTCCAGGCTTTTTCTGGTACCCAGAAAAGACAAATCATGGTGTCCAATCCTGGATCTGTTTACTCTAAACACCTTTCTGGAGATTCCAAAATTCAAGATGCTAACACTTCACCAGTTACTTCTATACTAGGCAAAATGCCAGTTACTTCTATACTAGGCAAAATGCCTGGTTGGCAAGTTTAGATTTAAAAGAAACGTACCTGCACGTCCCAGTCAGGGAATCTTGCAGAATATACCTACGCTTCAAGGCAGACTACATGCATTATCAGATGTCCTTCAAGAATGCAACTGCAGTCCTTACATATGGGTTGTCCTGCCTCAGGCAGCCCTCTGTCGGCTGGATTCCAAAGTCTGGGTCCGACATCGGCTGATGTCGCCTCCTCCCCGACGTCAGAGCGGCTGTGGTACAAAAGCATCAGCCGACACCATCTTCCTAAGGCTTTCTTGCCGCGGTGCCCGAAGCAGAAGCAGTTCGCAAGTGCCGGTCAGTCAGCTCCTGTGTTTTACGAATCCGAAGTCATCAAAAAACTAAGTACCCCGTTGGGGATCTTTTTCTTGCCTCAGCCGATGTCAGAAAAAACTGAAAAAGTTAATAACTGTTTGTCTTGTGGTAAACAAATACCTCATAAGGACTTCCATTCTTACTGCCTCCCCTGCCTTGGCCCAGACCACGACGTCTCGGCCTGTGCTGCCTGTGCTTGCTTCAATAAGCGCACCCTCAGGCGCCGGGCAGAGTTTGCTGAAGACTTTTTTGGCGATAAATTCTCTTATATCATGCCGTCGGAACAACCGACACCTCATATTTCCAAAAAACGGAAGGACCGGGACCAACATCCTCGGCCCGCGACTTCCACCGACACCATGCCAAAAATTACCGCGAGTGCGTTGGTCTCTTCTGAGGCGGTTGTTTCACCACTACGGACCGACGACACCGCTTTACTGATCACTCCGGCCCCGGAGCCTGCTCCGGTGCCGGTGGTTGATTTTCCTCCAGATACTGAAGCCCAAGATTTGCCTGAGACCATACCAGTGGACAAGGTTACTCCAGCACGTGGGGCAGCTAGGCCCCCTATGTCTGTCTATCAAGGCCTACACACGTGCTAAGGCTGCTAGCCAGGCTAAGTCTCACCCTCCTAAAGTTTTGCCTCCGCCCACTACTGATAAACAAATCATGTCTTTAGCTGCAGATTTAATTTCTTTAATCAGAGGTTCCCAGGCCTATCCCGACAGAGGATCTCCGCCACCTTCTGACAAAAGGCCCAGGGTTGAGCACAGACACCCTGTCTTCAGATGAAGCCTCTGGTGACTCTGATCACTCTGATACCCAGGAAGACTCCTTCCAGGCCTACGAGGATTCAGATGCGGAGGACTCTATCCCCTTGGCCTCTCCTCCTGAGGATATTTCTTTTGGGGAAATTCTCCACTCCATGAGAGAGCACTTTCAGTGGCAAGGCCAGGAATTCTCCGATTCCAGGAAACTGCTTCGTACCTTCCTTAAGCTTCCCCAACACAGGCCTTTAGCTATCCCTCCAGTGCTAGATGTTCTGGATGATGTGTACTCAGATTCGAGTGCTTCTCCTGATTCTCTCCCCCCTGCTCCTGTCAAGCCGGACAGATACTACAGGGTTCCTGAAACTCACAAACATTTCTTTAAGGCCCATGCTGTTGATCTAGAAACCATTTCCCAGGCGCCCAAAGGGGTGACAGCATCCACGGCCAAGAATCCTTTGCCCTCAGACAGGGAAGCTAGGTCCCTGGAGAGGTGGGGCAAAAAAGTTTATACCTCAACCACACTTGCCATGAGAGCCCTCAATTGTCTTTTCCATATGTTTCAGTACCAGGATTTCTTGATGGATGATTTGCAGAAAAAGTTAGCCTCTCCTGAGCCTTTAGATAGAAAGGCCTTGCAGGATGTGGTTCACAACACACAGCAGGTTATCATTTTCTTCAGTGTGGATATGATGCATTGGAAGCTTCATGTAGGGCAGCTATGACTGGGGCCGTCATATGTAGACATGCATGGTTAAAAGAACAGCCATTACCAGATCATGTTAAAGCAAAGCTTCTAGATGCACCTCTGGAAAAACACAAGCTATTTGGTGCTAATGCTCAGGAGGTGTTAAAATCAATTGAGGAAAAGGCTAAATCAGTGCAGACAGTCAAGGATTTCCTCCAGGTTCAGCCTCCTAGGTTCAGCAGGAATTGGCCTTCTAAGAACTGGTCCTTTCCGGACACTGACAAGTTTCAAAGGGGAAAAAACAGGCGTGCCCGAGGAAGAGGGCAATACAGAGGCTCCTACAGGGGACGCCAATGGCAACTGACTAATCAGAGAGGTGGCTCAGGGACTTCACCTGCTCCACAGGGACAATCACAATGACTTGACTTTGACACCGCCAACCAAGGCTCAAAGAGAAGCACCTTTAGGCGGAAAATTATCCTTATTTTCAAACAATTGGCACATTTTAACAAAGGACAAATGGATTCTGGACATAATAGACCAAGGCTACAAGTTCCACTTCCATACTTTACCAACAAGACAAGGTATGCCAAACCTGCCACAAAATCAAAGGGCAGAGGCATTCGAACAAGTTTCAAAGCTGAGACAAATCAAAGCAATGGAAAAGCTTCCTCCTCAGGAACAAGGCCAGGGATTTTACTCAAGACTGTTCCTTGTTCCAAGAAAAGAAAAGCAATGGAGACCTATACTGGACTTGTCCGCTCTAAACACTTTTCTCATTGTACCAAAATTCAAAATACTGACGCTACAGCAACTCCTTCCCATGCTGGGCAAGGGGTCTTGGCTGGTTACTCTGGACCTCAAGGAGGCATACCTGCATGTCCCAATCAGACACAGTTGCAGAAGATACCTCAGATTTCTTGCAGGGTCAGAGCATTATCAATTCTCAGCATTGCCTTTTGGCTTATCTACTGCACCCAGAGTATTCACGAAATGCCTGGCATCAGTAATTGCACATTGCAGACTCCAGGGGATACAAATATACCCTTACCTGGACGACTGCCTTATACAAGCAGACAGCAAGCAAGCCTTGACAAAAAACTTGAATTATGTCATTCACTTACTACAGGCTTTGGGATACACAGTCAACTTACAAAAATCAAGACTACTGCCATCCCAACAAATAACTTTTCTAGGAGCCAAACTAGACACAGAATCACAAATGGCTTACCTCACAGAAGAACAATTACCACATTACTTCAAAAGCCTAGCAAAGCTCACCCAGATGACTGCAAGGAAATTCCTGCAGGCCCTGGGTTTCATGGCATCTTGCATTCTACTGATTCCACTGGCAAGACTACACATGAGAAAATTACAGTGGTACCTAAAAGGTTTATGGTCTCAGCACAGCCACAACTTAGAAGCAATTATCCCACTCATCCCGTGTCTACAAAGGGAATTTTTGTGGTGGGCCCAAGCAAGCCAGTTAAACAAAGGTATGCCTTTCAACAAGCCTCAAACAAGCCAAACCATTACAACAGACGCCTCAGACCATGGATGGGGGGCGCACATGGAGGGCAGATGTATCCAAGGACAATGGACTCCCCAGGAAGTACATCTGCACATCAATCAAAAAGAGATGTTAGCAGTAATGCATGCAATCGAGGCCTTCGGAAAATATCTTCAACAAGGTCATCTACTAATAAAGACAGACAACACCACTGTTATGTGGTACATAAACAAGCAGGGAGGTACTCGTTCTTACCCCCTTTGCAGACTAACAATGACTCTTTGGGAAAAATCCCTGAAACTGAACATACAGCTACAATCCCAGTTTGTTCCGGGCAGGGACAATGTTCTAGCGGACAGTCTAAGCAGAAACATCCTGGATCCACGTGAATGGATGTTGCATCCAGACATTTTTGCACAAATAACTTCTGCATGGGGGAGGCCGGACATAGATCTCTTTGCCTCCCACCTCAATCATCGTCTGAAAAAGTTCTGCTCGAGGTCACACCATCCACAAGCCTGGAAAATAGATGCTCTCTCATTCAGCTGGAGCTCTCTAACAATCTATGCATTCCCACCTCTGCCATTGATGACCAAGGTGTTACTGAAGATCAAAGCAGAGCAACCGAAAGGCATCCTTATAGCTCCAGATTGGCCAAGACAGCACTGGTATCCATTACTAAGGAGCATAACTTGCACCAAACCATGGCCCCTGCCTCAATGGCCTCCACTCTTGACTCAGCACAATTACAGGACAGTTCATCCCAACCTACAAACTCTACAGCTTACAGCTTGGAGGATTCCATGATTTCTCCCCATATCTCTCTCTCCAAGGAAGTTCAACAGATGTTATTGGAAGCGCGCAGACCTTCCACCAGAAAAACTTATTCAGCCAAATGGAAGGGATTCAACATCTGGAATACCAACAAGGGACAGGATGCATCAGTAATGAACATCCCACAGATATTGGAATACTTGGCAGACATGCTGCATAATGGACTTTCCTATTCTTCCATAAAAATACACGCTTCAGCAATTTCAGCAAGATACAACACTGATCCACCTGTGTTTTCGCATCCTTTGCTAAGACAATTTCTAAGAGGGGTAAAGAATATCAAACCTCCCAGAAAACCACCAGTGCCTGCATGGGACCTCAATTTTGTGTTGGAAAAATTAACTCTTCCTCCTTTTGAACCAGCAGCATCTTCAGAATTGCAATTTCTTTCCTGGAAAACAGTTTTCCTGTTGGCAATAACCTCAGCAAGAAGAGTTTCGGAGATACAGGCCCTCATGGCAGTACCTCCATTTCTCATTTTTCATCAGGACAGGGTTTCTTTAAGAACCAATCCTTCCTTTATGCCAAAAGTAAATATCCAGGGTGTCTCTAAATCAAGCAATTCACCTGCCTACTTTCTTCCCCAATCCTCAAAATAAAGGGGAAAAGCTGCTGCACACTTTGGACATTCTCAGACAACTACGCTACTACGTGGACAGAACAAAGGCCAACAGAAAGTCTGACCAACTATTTGTAGCTTACGCTCCTGGAGTGCAAGGAAAAGCAATTTCCAAACAAACAATTTCAAAATGGATTGGACATTGCATCAGATTCTGTTATTCTTTCCATGGAAAGGGTGTGCCAGCCAATATCAGGCCACACTCCACCAGAGCTACAGCCACCTCTACAGCCTTCCTAAGGGGGGTGGCTACAAAGGACATTCTAGAAGCTGCTACATGGAGCTCCGTGCATACATTTTCCAAGCACTACAACCTCCCTTTATATTCCAGATCCCGAGCAGGCTTTGCTTCGGCAGTCCTGCAGGGCATTTTAGCTACACCATCCTTATCTTAGAGCCTACCACCCCCAGTTTGGCTATGTTATTCAACCCATATGTAAGGACTGCAGTTGCATTCTTGAAGGACATAGTGCAGTTTTGTACCTACCATAAATATAGATGTCCGATAGATATGCAACTGCAGTCAGGTTTTCCCTCCCTGTGTATTGGGTCCACTTCCCTCCTTTTATACTTAGCTGGGGATATCTGTTATGGTGTATCTGTTTATTGCTATTGTGTATGTCTGGAATTTTTTAATCCATTTCTAATTTTAGCCTTCCTTGGAGGGCATCTGGCATCTGGGGCAAGAAACACTGAGGAAGATGGCGTCGGCTGATGCTTTTGTACCCCAGCCGCTCTGACGTCGGGGAGGAGGCGACATCAGCCGACGTCGGACCCAGACTTTGGAATCCGGCCGACCGAGGGCTGCCTGAGGCAGGACAACCCATATGTAAGGACTGCAGTTGCATATCTATCGGACATCTACATTTATGGTAGGTACAAAACTGTACTTTCTCTGCACTGCCCTTTGGCTTGCCTACTGCACCCAGGGTATTCACAAAGTGCCTGGTTCCAGTTATTGCATTTTGCAGGCAAAGAAATATTCAAATATATCCATACCTGGACGATTGTCTAATTCAGGCAGAAAACCAGGGCTTACTTCTAAATCATCTGGCGTTTGTAAAAGGGGTTCTAAGTTGTCTGGGGTACACCATAAATGAAAATAAGTCACAACCTCTCAACAGATTACATTCCTGGGTGCAAGCTTGAATACAACTGCCCAGATGGCTTTCCTCATTCCAGAGAAGCAAATTCATTTGGTAACTTACTTCAAACAAGTGGCCACAAAAACTCTGCTATCTGCAAAATAAATACTGCAAGCCTTGGGGTTCATGGCCTCCTGCATTCTTCTAATTCCATATGCAAGACTGCATATGAGGAAACTACAGTGGTACTTAAAAAGTCTATGGAGTCAACATTGCCACAGCATGGAAACAATGATTCCTATCATACCTTGCCTACGCCTGGAGTTCTTACGGTGGGCAGAGGCCTGCCACCAAAACAAGGGACTGCCATTCACTGTACCCCCTGCCACCCAAACCCTAACTACAGATGCATTAGACTATGCATTGGGAGCTCACCTGGCAATGAAGTGCATTCAGTGCAAATGGAACCCAAATCAAATGCACCTACATATCAATCAAAAAGAAATGTTAGCTGTACAGAATGCTCTGACAGCCTTCAAGGACTACTTTCTTCCAGGACAACTAATGGTCAAGATGGACAACACCACAGTTATGTGGTACATAAACAAGCAGGGGGGTACACATTTCTACCCCCTCTGCAGACTAGCCATGGCATTGTAGAACACAGCCTTGAGCTACCCAAGTGCACCTACAAGCTCAATTCCTGCCAGGAAAATTGAATACACTGGCAGACGAACTAAGCAGAAAACTCATGGACCCACATAAGTGGAAACTGGAACCATGGATTTTCAACATGTTGACAAGCAAATGGGGGAGCCCAGACATAGATCTATTTGCCTCCCCCCAGAACTACCAGTTGGGCAAGTTTTGCACAAGGACTCCCCACAAACAAGCCTGGAAAGTGGATGCTCTGTCCTTCAGCTGGAAAAACCTATCAGTCTACGCCTTTCCCCCTCTGCCTCTGCTCTCCAGAGTTCTGCTAAACATCAAACAGGACAAACCAAGAATGATTTTGATTGCTCCAGACTGGCTGCATCAACACTGGTGTACCCACTCCTGCGCATTGTGTCACAAGTTTCTCCATAGCACCTGCCTCAGACCCTTTCCCTGCTGTTTCAGCAGGAGAACCAAATTTTGCACCCTCAGCTTCCAACATTGAACCTGGCAGCCTGGCTAATCACTTAAATTCACCCTTATCATCCCTCAGCAAACATGTGATGGATGTCATCTTGGAGGGAAGAAGACCTAGTACTAGAAAATCTTATGCTGACAAATGGAAAAGATTCTGTGCCTGGAACCAGTCTTTAGGGATGAGCACAGCAGAGCCAAATTTACGTCAGATTTTGCAATACTCAACTGAGATGCTTCACAATGACCTGTCTTTTTCCTCTATTAAAATCCATGCCTCAGCTATTTCAGCTCACTGTAACACAGAACCACCCCTCTTCTCTCATGCCCTGCTCAAGCAGTAACTCAGAGGGGCAGAGAACTTGAGACCACCCAGGAGAGCTCCTACCTCTGCCTGGGACCTTAACTTTGTTTTGGAGAAGCTCACTCTGCATCCTTTCGAGCACGCTGCTACTGCAGACTTAAAATTTCTTTCTTGGAAAACAGCCTTTCTTTTAGCAATCACTTCAGCTAGAAGGATATCTGAATTACAGGCCCTTATGGCAGTGGAGCCTTTCATCATCTTTCATGCGGACAGGGTATCTCTCAGGACCAATCCGTCCTTCATGCCCAAGGTGGTTTCCAGTGTGGGTCTTAATCAGTCCATTCATTTGCCAACCTTCTTTCCCAATCCACAGAACAAAGGGGAACGGATTCTGCATTCCTTGGATGTGCACAGACAACTTGGATTCTACTTGGACAGGACTAAATCTCAAAGAAAATCTGAACAATTGCTGATAGCCTGCAGCAAATGCTATTTCAAAACAAACTATTTCTAAATGGATAAGCCATTGCATTAATTTCTGCTGTAAGCACCATGGAAAACCTATCCCCCAGGGGATCAGATCTCACTCCACCAGGGCTGCATCTACTTCTGCAACTTTTTTCAGAGGTGTTCCTTCCAGGGATATTCTAGAAGCTGCTGCCTGGAGTTCTGTACATACTTTCACCAAGCATTATCATTTACCAATTGTCTCTAAATCCAGAGCTGGCTGTGCCACTGCTGTCTTGCAGGGCCTTATAGCTGACCCTAATGCTGTTTAAACTCCTCCTCCCAACCACAGCTTCGGGAATCTACCCAGATGTAATGACTGCAGCAGTGAAACACGAAGAACATAGTACAGTTGTGTACACTTATCATAAATGTAGATGTTTGAGTGTATTCACTGTTGCAGTCCTGGTTACCCTCCCTCCAGCCCCCTACTTTTCTCTGGCTATACCTCTACTTTCCTTTACTATGCTTAAAAGCCTTTTTGGTGTATTTTCTTTTGGTTGGAGGTATAATTTTCTGTTTTTAATTTTATTTGCTCCCCATTAGGGGAGCACCGGACATCTGGGGCAAGAAAAACAGATGTAATGGCATCGGCTGCATGTTTTATACCCCTAATGACCTGACATCATGGAAGAAGGGGACATCAACTGATGCAGGACCCAAGACTTTGTTAATCAGGCCAACTGAGGGCAACCTGCCAGCAGATTACCCAAATGTAATGACTGCAACAGTGAATACACTCGAACATCTACATTTATGGTAAGTGTACACAACTGTACTTTCTACCTTAAGCTGGGGTGAGTGACCCTAGGAGTAAGATGAGATGCCCACAAGAAGGATGGGTGAAGTAGCTGAAAGTAAAGGGTAGGAAGGGAGATCTTAATACAGGCTACAGCCATTTATTTTTTGCTGATTGATATTTCCTTGTATGCACAGTTGATGTTGAATAGGTCTTGCACTTCTCTTTGATACTGAAAATGTAAGGCTGTGGATTCTTTCCTAAGTGTGCTAGTGTTTGAATTTTGTTTCAGCACTGACGCCACACTACAGTACTGTGTTGGAGGGTGCCATCCCTTGGATTAGACATTAAACAGATGCTACCTTCTGTCCTAGTTGGTAATTATCCTGTTTTTTTTTTTCTTTTTCCCACTTCACATTGCAATTCCTGTATATGTTATACAAAGTTACCTTTGTTTGTGTCTTTCGGCTTTTCCCAGTTAGGGGTCACCACAGCGGAACTCTGGTCCGCTAATGATTGGTAGTGGATTTTTACGTACTGGGTTACCAGCCCTGATGCACAGCCTTCAACAAAGGCATGCCCCATTCACGTATGCCTCCACACACAAGACACTCTAGCTGAGAATCGAACGGGACAACGTCTTGCTATGAGGCGACAACGCTACCGCAGCACCACCACCACAGTTACAAAGTTACCTTTAATTTCTCTAAACTGGCTAAATTTTCTCTAAATATTAAATCATTGTTATACAAGTTATATCTATTCTTAACCAATGTTTTCACATTATGTATAGTATTTCAGTTGTAAATTTTTTTTGTATTATTTTTGAAGATGGTAAAATTGTTGTTTGTACAATGTTTTTGTAATACTTTGAAGCTTTTCTCCCTGGGCCTCTGCTAAAAATAGGCACCTACCCTATTGACCTTTAATGAAACCAGGATCAGTTTTCTACCCCAGTTTACCAAATCTGGTAAATAAGAGAACAAAAATCCCATGCACTTATTGGTGGTGTAGAGGGATAACACTGAGACCATCCACTTTCAGGTAGCATCTTGGGCAATGTGACCAGATAGAAAATGTTGTAAATGAGTGGCCAGCACCAGCTGTTTTACCCTTGGTGGGGAGGGGTGGTCCTAGTCTGCTGTCCACCACCAGCAGGTGTGACAGGACCCAAAGACCAGGAGGGAAGAGCATGGGTTTGTTTTTATGAAGCCGATGACATTAGCCCTCATTATAGTTTTTGGGAGAACAAACTGATATGGGGAGAACATATTAGAGCTTCATATTGAGATGAGTGCCCACATCACCCACCCGGCGTTAGAGGCATTAGAAATGCCCTCATAAATTGCATCAGAATTTACAGGTGAAGGCACACACCACCGCCATGTCTACTTAAACTGCATCAGAAGTTACAGGTGAAGGAGCACAGACCACCACCATGTCTACTTAAACTGCATCAGAAGGCACAGACCACCACCATGTCTACGTAAACAGCATCAGAAGTTACAGGTGAAGGCACAGACCACCACCATATCTACGTAAACAGCATCAGAAGTTACAGGTGAAGGTGCACACCACCGCCATATCTACTTAAACTGCATCAGAAGTTACAGGTGAAGGCACAGACCACCACCATGTCTACTTAAACTGCATCAGAAGTTACAGGTGAAGGTGCACACCACCACCATGTCTACTTAAACTGCATCAGAAGTTACAGGTGAAGGCACACACCACCACCATGTCTACTTCAGTTACCTCTTACGTCTGTGCTGGGGACTCCCCAGTTGTGAGAGAATGACTCTGCTCGACCAGTAGGAGGGAGCTTAGTAGTGTGCAAGCACATAAGGAAAGTTCACCTTAACAACAGAAAAATGACTAGCTCATTTATCACTGAAAATAAACCATGGACTTAGAGGGACTAACCCAGTCAACAAAACTAGATAAATAAGTAAAATAAATGTGAGGATAGCTACTAGGGCCAAATCATTTTATTTTTTTGATTTTTTTTTTTCTTTATCTCTTTTTTGCTGTCCTTCCCCTCCACATATGGCAGGTACATGCTTTCTAAGCAATGTTGCGAAGTACCTGGCCTTTCACTAACAGAAGTTTGTCTAGAGCAGCATTTCGTATGACAACAGCTGGAGTCTGTCACCAGAAGATATTCGTTTATACAGACTCGCATGACATTGTTAAATTTCCTGCATCATTCTTGGCTTACAGTGAAACAAAATAAAGTCTATTTTCAGCAGTTCTGGTGTCTTAATGCGGTCTCAAGTCACATTGCAAACTCTGGTTTCTGTGCAAAGATGGAGCTAATTGCTTCTCATTTGTTTTATTTTAGAACTCTGTTATGCTGTTAATGAAATAATCATCTCAGACCTTGAAATAATTGTGTAAGATGTGAGCAGTGCAGTTTCTGCTGATGTGCTGGAATGAAGACAGGGAAATTTAAAGCTGCTTCTGTTGTCGCTGCTTTCTAAGTCATTGAGCACCTTCACTGGCAAACAAGGCTTTTGCGTTCCACTTTTAGATGTAATTAGATTTCATTGACCTATGTAACTGTGTGTGTGTGTGTGTGTGTGTGTGTGTGTGTGCGTGTGTGTGTGTGTGTGTATATATATATATATATATATATATATATATATATACACACACACACACACACACACACACACACACACACACAAAATCCACAGCAGTCCGTTTTACACTCTAACCCCTTCTTTCTTATTCTATATCAAGTTAAGGTAGCCCAGTTATGTCTTAGGGTTGGGGAGTCTACCACAGAAAAGCTGATTCCTGTAATGAGTTCATCTGCATGTAAATTTTGCTGCCCTCAACAGAGCTGTAGGAAGGGAAAATGGGTCAGCATTTTTCCTGCACATTTAGTTAATGATCTTCCAGAAGTGGAAGCACTTGCTGGCAGAGTAATAACAGTGCTGAAAGCATCATTCTGTGGAACATGACACTGAAAAACATGTAGTGTCTGATGGATGGGAAAAAAGGCTTTTTTCTAAAGAGAACTAATTTTGTTAGATGCCTAATTGGTCATTACTGTAAGCTTAAATGCTTTTTAACTAAGAACATGCCTTTCAGGTACTGCATAATCAGATAATAAAAACAAAATCAAGGTGTGTGTTTTCAGCACACTAGTATTTTTTGTGAAAAGGACTGGAATGTAATGGTGTGTGTATGTAACACGTTTCTAAAGTATGACAGCAGTAAAGTAGAGTTCATTTGTGGAATACAAGACAAGCCAAGCAGGTAGTTATTCTATTTGCTCCAATATAGTACCCTAATGTTTTACTGATTGCTCTGTGTAGGTCTATCCACTGTAGTGGTATATTATCCTCTCGCTTTTCCTGTGCTGTCCTGTGTGATGTGCATAGATATATACCCATTGCAGTCCTTGTGTATTTATAAGCTGCATTTTTCTGATGGCTCCAGTGTTCGATTTCCTCATCACTGTCACGTCATACATTGTACCCTTATAAAAATGGGCATTAATCTACTGATAGCAGGTTCAAAGTGAATTACAGTAACTGTATTTTTGGGGGTGTGATCAGCAGGCTAGGATAGAATGAGAAATGCTGGAAAGAGCTTGTTTTACTAGAGTAGCTGATTATATGTTTAAAAGAGTAGAATCTTGGGGAAACCTCTAGACTACGAACATGTTCAGTAACTGCAGCTTTGGCAAGAGTGAGGTTAGAGATGTGATTTCAGGGTGAAAACTAATTGAAGAAAAGCTCTCCTTGGATGTGAGAGATGTTTAGATAGAAGGAAGGTGGAGTGGTGCATAACTCTAAACCTCTTGGCACAAAAAATCTGGACAAAGACAAAAGTAAAGAGGGGGAGGCCCAAAAACAAGGACAGATTTTAAATATTACCCTTATAAACTTAGAAATAAAAGGTTTTATGTTGCATGCATTTTCTGAAACTCAAATAGCTGTCATTATGTATTGACTTCAATCTTCAATGATTTACAAGAAAATCACACATTTTGAGGAACACACCAAAAATGTGAGGCAAAAGCTGGACAGTTGAGAGCAAAGGAGTGGTGGAAAGGAAAAGGTTAGTGTGTTGAAAGCAAGCACTGAGTGTATTATTCAAGACTGATTAGAATAGCTTGCTGCCTCAGTAAAGGCAATCAGGCTGCATGCCGTTAGCTACATAGCTAGCCTTTTTTCTCATCATAGTAACTGCATTTTATTGCACCCTGATGTAATTGTTAAGTATTGCTGCTTCACAGATCTTTGGTTCTCAGCAGAGGTGCCTTCTGTCTTTAGTCTGCGTTTTCTTTCACTTGGGTTTTTACTGGGTGCACTGATCCCCCCATCAGAACAAAGATATGCCATTGGTGATCCCCCAACCATCAGTTGATGCCCTTCCTTAGATCACTGTTGAAGTATTCCATACTATTGCATTATCTCACCAAATAACCTGGAGATCCGGCCTGTGTACCAAAGTCAAAACCTCCCAGCGAGCCATATGTCCGGCATATAATCTAAGCCGATGGGCAGAAGGGTGCATAAGCAGTTGTAAGAGCATGAAAATCCCAGGTCCACCTTTCTGTGTACCTGGTCCATCCCTCCCTCTGTCAAAAAAGGCTGACTTTATGTCTTTGTACTTGGCAAGCCATCCCTTCAGATAACCTTTCCATTATCCATCAGGGAAGGAGATTCCACAATTCAAAGGTATCCCAGCACCCTCTCCCAATCCAGTAAACCTCTTGCCTTCTGTCCTTTAGACCCTGCATGAACAAGGTTCAGTAGGACTGGTACCACAACAGTACATAGAGAAGAGGTTTTTATTCCAGACTTTCTGGTACTCAGAAAAAAGGAGAACGGACACCCTTAGTAGATGTCTCCCGTATACTTTCCTGAAGGTCTCCTGGTACAAAATGTCACTGCAGGCTGTTCTACCTTTCATCCTTCTTCTGGCCTTCTTGGTATGCTTGGGCTCGAAGAATGCCTTATTTCTACATCCCCATTCTTACAGGCACGTTTCAAGATTTTCAGTTTGTTCTTCATACTTTTAGTTCTCTGCTTTACCCTTTGGGTTATCTAGAGCCCTCAGGGTTTTCACTGAGTGCCTCCCATCAGTCATTGGCTTTTACAAAACTCAACTTCAAATATTTCCATGTCTAGACAGCCTCCTAATACAGGCACCCTCTCAGGAGATTCTTCTACAGCATCTCAGCTTCAGTGTCTTCCTCCTATAGAGACTGGGGTTCACAATGAACATAAACTGGGCTGCAGGCTGGACAGGTGCAGGTCCTCTCCAACTGTTTTCAGTCTCTGCTGCCCCTTCAGTCCTGTCTTGCAAGGGAAATTCTTGTGGCACTGTGGTTCATGCCAGGACCCATACCTACGGTGCCCTTCGCAAGACTCTCTTTTTTAATTTCTCCATGTCTTTGGGGTTTCTAATACCATCACGGGAATGGACCCCATTCCTAAGTCTACATATGATTAAAGTTTAATTTCTCCATGTCTTTGGGGTTTCTAATACCATCACGGGAATGGACCCCATTCCTAAGTCTACATATGATTAAAGTTTAATTTCTCCATGTCTTTGGGGTTTCTAATACCATCACGGGAATGGACCCCATTCCTAAGTCTACATATGATTAAAGTTTAATTTCTCCATGTCTTTGGGGTTTCTAATACCATCACGGGAATGGACCCCATTCCTAAGTCTACATATGATTAAAGTTTAATTTCTCCATGTCTTTGGGGTTTCTAATACCATCACGGGAATGGACCCCATTCCTAAGTCTACATATGATTAAAGTTTAATTTCTCCATGTCTTTGGGGTTTCTAATACCATCACGGGAATGGACCCCATTCCTAAGTCTACATATGATTAAACTTTAATTTCTCCATGTCTTTGGGGTTTCTAATACCATCACGGGAATGGACCCCATTCCTAAGTCTACATATGATTAAAGTTTAATTTCTCCATGTCTTTGGGGTTTCTAATACCATCACGGGAATGGACCCCATTCCTAAGTCTACATATGATTAAACTTTAATTTCTCCATGTCTTTGGGGTTTCTAATACCATCACGGGAATGGACCCCATTCCTAAGTCTACATATGATTAAACTTTAATTTCTCCATGTCTTTGGGGTTTCTAATACCATCACGGGAATGGACCCCATTCCTAAGTCTACATATGATTAAAGTTTAATTTCTCCATGTCTTTTGGGTTTCTAATACCATCACGGGAATGGACCCCATTCCTAAGTCTACATATGATTAAACTTTAATTTCTCCATGTCTTTGGGGTTTCTAATACCATCACGGGAATGGACCCCATTCCTAAGTCTACATATGATTAAAGTTTAATTTCTCCATGTCTTTGGGGTTTCTAATACCATCACGGGAATGGACCCCATTCCTAAGTCTACATATGATTAAAGTTTAATTTCTCCATGTCTTTGGGGTTTCTAATACCATCACGGGAATGGACCCCATTCCTAAGTCTACATATGATTAAAGTTTAATTTCTCCATGTCTTTTGGGTCTCTAATACCATCACGGGAATGGACCCCATTCCTAAGTCTACATATGATTAAAGTTTAATTTCTCCATGTCTTTGGGGTTTCTAATACCATCACGGGAATGGACCCCATTCCTAAGTCTACATATGATTAAAGTTTAATTTCTCCATGTCTTTTGGGTCTCTAATACCATCACGGGAATGGACCCCATTCCTAAGTCTACATATGATTAAAGTTTAATTTCTCCATGTCTTTGGGGTTTCTAATACCATCACGGGAATGGACCCCATTCCTAAGTCTATATATGATTAAAGTTTAATTTCTCCATGTCTTTTGGGTCTCTAATACCATCACGGGAATGGACCCCATTCCTAAGTCTACATATGATTAAAGTTTAATTTCTCCATGTCTTTTGGGTTTCTAATACCATCACGGGAATGGACCCCATTCCTAAGTCTACATATGATTAAAGTTTAATTTCTCCATGTCTTTGGGTTTCTAATACCATCACGGGAATGGACCCCATTCCTAAGTCTACATATGATTAAAGTTCATAAAATTAGTATTGTTTCAGTCTTTGATGTTAGAGAAGTGCTCCTCGCAGCACCCTCACTGTGCCCAGTAATGACTTCTTCTGCAATTCGTACGGGTTACATGTATCAGTAAATTATTTTTTTATAAGACCCGCTGCTCCTACTACTACTACTACTACTACTACTAGAACAGTCTGTGTATCTTTCTTCTGCATTGCCCTCATTTCTGCCTGAAAATCATGGTACTTTATGACTTGGTGTCTCTCTGCATGCAAGACACTGTAGTCGCTGGGTGTAACAATTTCAATAATTAATACTACTTTTATCTTCTTTTCATGGACTATATCTGGTTTTCTTGCATCTATTTTTTGAACTGTTGGTAATGGATGATGCCATGTGATATTCTGTGATGCTTTGTGGCTCATGTTTCCAGTGCTTTTCAGTTCCTTCGATATTATAATGTTTGCAGAATCCCCAGTGCAACAGTATTGCCACATTCTTATGTACAGTCCTTCTGCCAGGAGTATGTCACAACCAGCAACAAGGTGTGCAACTGTTTCCACTTCTGTTTACAAAACTTACATTTGTCTGTTTCTGCCACATGTTCAATGGACTTTGTAAACCAACATGCATGTAGTCTGCTATCTTGAGCTACCAATATTAACCTTTCATCTTTTGACTTAAATTCACCCCTCCTTAACCATTCCTTTGTTCGATCCTGATTAACATGAGTTTGTTCCAAGAGTTTCCTTATTTCTGCAACTATATTTATGCATTTTCCACATTTCTTGACATCTCATCTGATCCTTCACCTTATATTTTTTCACTTTTTATCTACTTCTGTTTTGATTTCCAGTCCCCCTTGATGCTGATATGCTTCTGCTAAACTAAGCAGGGAAGTCATCTTAGACTTGTTCTTCTTATGTTTCAAAACTTTGACTACATTTGAATCTTGTTAGGTCAACATATACAGTGGATATACACACCCCTGTTAAAATGCCAGGTTTTTGTGATATAAAAAAAACTAGACCACAATAAATCATTTCACAACTTTTCTCACCTTTAATGGGACCTATAACCTGTACAGTTCAATTGAAAAACAAATCTGTTAGAGGAAAAAATATAAAAAAATTTAAAAAGTACAATATGCTGGTTGCATAAGTGTGGACACCCTTAAACTAATATTTGTTGTGTGTGCACATCCTTAAACTAGTACTTTGTTGTGTGTGCACACCCTTAAACTAATACTTTGTTGAAACACCTTTTGATTTAATTACAGCATTCAGTCTTCTTGGGTAGGAGTCTATCAGCATGGCACATCGTGAATTGGCAATATTTTCCGACTCTTCCTTGCAAAAGCGCTCCAAATCTGTCATATTATGAGGACATCTGATGTGCACAGCCCTGTTCAGGTCACCCCACAGATTTTCTATTGGATTTAGGTCTGGGGTCTGGCTGGGCTATTACAAAACTTTAATTTTCTTCTGGTGAAGCCATTCTTTTGTTGATTTGGATGTATGCTTGGGGTCATTGTCGTGTTGAAAAGTGAAATTCCTCTTCGTCTTCGGCTTTCTAGCAGACACCTGAAGATTTTGGTCCAAAAGTGACTGGTGTTTGGAACTGTTCATAATTCCCTCCACCTTGACTAAAGCCCCAGTTTCAGCTGAAGAAAAGCAACCCCAAAGCATGACACTGCCACCACAATGCTTCAATGTGAGGATGGTGTTCTTTTGATGATGTGAAGTGTTGTTTTTGCGCCAAACATACCTTTTGGAATTGTGGCCAAAAAGTTCAACCTTGGTCTTATCCAGTGACAGCTGGTGAGTTCAAATCAAAGGGGGCTGCAGGAGACAGCTGAATGGTTGGGGTCAATAGGAAGGGGGTTTGGCCAACTAGAAAGGGGTGGGGCTATGCTCAAAACCACAAAAACTGGGACTTTAATTAAATATGTTGTCCTGGGTGCCAAACCATCATTATGGGAGTCCAATCAAGACATAATGAAGTGGAGAAGAAAAAAAATATTTCAATGCATTGGCTACATGACAGCTTACTTAATATCTAGATGGAAACAAAAAGTTTGTGAGGCATGAAAAAATAAATTACTTTTTAAATACATTACTGGAATGCCTGTCAAAGTCAAGTATAAAAAGACAAGTAGCACTCAACTCAAACCACTTCTCCTTGCACTGCAGTTCTAATTATAATTGATATTCAGCTTTATAAAAGTACCAAGTAACATGCTGAAAGTAGCAATCTTTGTGATACCGATTACCCCACTTGTAAAAATGTTTCTTATCCAAAAAAGACCTGCTGCCTGACAACTTTCTACTTGTTTCATGGGGAAAACATGATCAAAGTAAAAAATGGACAGCAAACAAGCTCAAGATAATAGCTTAAAGGATTACTGTGCAGGTTTTGGACCACACATGATAGACTGGCATTCTGCTTAGTTTATGGGTAAAGCCTGCAAAGATGACTGAGGACTGCAAGTCTCCAACAAATGTAATGAGCTTCTGAAAATACTGTAATCCTGTCCTTTATTACAAATACTGTCATATGCATTTCAGTACCTAAGGCTTATATGTTATCTAGTTATGTAAATATTCTCTGCATGGCAACAACAAAAAGGCATTCAGTGTTGATAATTCTTTAACAGTATGCTTATTAAAGCTTACTTGCATCTTATAATCTCAGACAAGCTTACCTGATGGTCATTAAAGCATTGCTATTTAAGCACAGAGCAACAGCCACTGCAACAACATGCATTTTCTGAATAATAAGAATCATAAATCAACCGTGTAAAAATGACAGAAAACCAGAACATTCTGAAAAATCAAGGACAGATGAAATGCCACTGTAGTACTTGTGTCTACCTTGGATGGGGGATACTTTTCACACTTACACTGTATAACTGCTCCTTGCCTTGCTTGGACACATCCAGAGTCACTACATGGAGGAGTGGGGTACAACAAGTATGTCACAATTTGAAATGTCTCTGGCTGACTGTGCTGGCCCTGACACATTTGTCATATCTCTCAACCTCAGAGCAAGACATCTGGAAAAAGCCATAAATAGAAGTGGGACAAAGGCCCAAAAATAAGGATACTTTTTAAAATATTGCTCTTCTAAACTTAGAAAGATAATAGTAGGTATTGCATTAATATGAATTTTCTGAAGGGTATGAAATCTGAAACTCAAATGTCTGTCTTTATTTTCTAACTTCAGTCTTTAATGATTTGCCAAAAAACTACAGTTTTATGAAAAATGGACCAAAAATGTGATGGAAAAATATAAAATAGCCACACAGCACAGCTGGGAACCTGTCAAAGAAAGGACACTTTTTTAATATTAGTACTGTTAAGTTGAGCAGCTGACAAAATATGAGAATATACATGCATTTCTAAAATAAAAGTAATCTATAACTCTGATCATTACAATTATTTATTAATTGTAAACCCTCCACTTTTCTTCCAAAATTGCCATTTTGTGAAGGGATTATTAGGGGGAGAGCAACATTTTGAGCCAAAATCGGGAAGAGTTGAGAGGTCTGGATATACCTCATTCTGTAAAGCAATTTATTTGTGCATACCTTTTAACCTCCTAAAGCAGGAAATCTGGACAAGGCCAACTATATTGAGGGAACAAACAGTACTAAAAATTGCTCTTGTATAAACTTAGACAATTGATAGAATAACAGGTCTTGCTTTAGCATGCATTTTTCTGAAGGGTATGAAGTCTGAAACTCAATGTCTGTCATTATTAAGTGACTTCATTCTTAAATGATTTGCCAGAAAACCCACAAGTTTTATGAGGAACAAACCAAAAATAAGAAGCAAAAATGTATTCATTCTGCAAAAGTCTGGACAGCTGAGCGGTATAGTTCAGCAGGGAGACTTATGCAGCAGAAATCCTGCACGACGGACTTGGCTCCATAGTTGTGGACAATAAGTACCCCCCCCCCCAGGTCTAAGAAAAGTGATTGCTTCAATCTGGCTTCATCACTTTCAGTAGTATTCAGACTCAATCAGTGAAAATATTCAGTAACAAAAAAAGTTTGTGCTTGTAGACAGTTAATTTAACTGGTTCCTAATCAAACACATCCAACCAAGAACTGGGAAGGGGCATACCTAAGCTTAACAGATAATCAATATACACCTTCCCGATTGTATTAAATTATACTCCTTATATAATACAGTGCAGTTATTATAGGGCATTTTAAATTTATTGTTTTGAACATTTTTCCAGTAAACAATGAAACAAAATGCATGCACCAGTAATGGCAATTCAAAACATTTCCATCATAAAAGTCTACTCAGACTTCTCCAGTCCACCAGTATCAGTAAATATGCACAATCTCTGCAGAAGTAAAAGTCATCTAAATAATTCCATATTAAATATGTAACTAATGAAGAGGTTGCTGCTAGCAATCAACTTTATATTTCATTGTTTCATCTACAAATAGTGCCTGTTGTCCTTGAGGAATGAATTGCCCATGTTTCATTAAAAAATGATAAGCTAGTAATATTGCAATAGGGAATGGATGGCAAACTAGGTATCTTCGCCAAAGAGGACAGTCTCAGGACTGCAGCATGTCAGCAATGTATCTAAATACTGTGACAGTAGAATCCACAGCCTTCTCCATCAAAACCAAGTATTCAACCTGTTATGCTGTTAACAATGCAGGCAGACTCAACATAAGTAGCACTAAACTTCTCTTCCCCTGAAGCTTTCAGCTACTTGTAAAATCCACTCAGCACTCAACTGTATCTCTCAACTTTGCAGCACAAGAAATCTGGAAAAAGCCAAAATTTATTGGGGGGGACAAAAGCCTAAAAACCAGGGACACTTTTAAACATTGCTTGTATAATCTTGGAAAGTTGCTAGAATAAAATGTGTTACCACCATGCATGCCCAGTCTTGAACTCAGGACCCTGGGCACTACATTCAGAGCAATATACCACTATGTCAAATCAGCTGTTTTTTGAAAGACAGGAAGACTGAAACTTAAATGGCTATCATTTAGTGAATTCAGTTTTCACTGTAGCTCTCAACCTCTTAGCACAAAACACTTGGACAGAGCCAATAATGAGGGAATACAGCTCCCAAACATATTCAGTGAATTCAGTTCTCACCATAGCTCTTGACCTCTTAGCACAAAAAACCCAGACAAAGCCAATAATGGGGAGAATAAACCCCCAAAAATAGGGACAATTTTCAAATATTGCTCTTATAAACTTAGCAAGTTGCTAGAATAAAATATTCTGTGTTACTGTGTATTTTCTGAAGAATATGAAGTCTGAAATTCAAATGCCTGTCATTATTTAGTGACTTCAATCCAGAAAACCACAGATTTTATGAGGAAAAGAACAAAAATATGAGGCAAAAATCGGACCAGTTTTCACAAGTGATGGGTAGGGAATTCAGGCTCTTGCTACCTGTACTCAAGGTACAGAGTTTGAGCCTGAGTAACTCTAGCCACCAGGTATATGTAACTGTGGTATTTTACACACACACACACACACACACACACACACACACACACACACACACACACACACACATGTATATTCCCTTTCAGCGAGAGTGCCAAATACAAATTCCTTTCCCAGGGTTGCTATCCATCTACGTACATGACCCACATGCTTTTGGGAGTCTTGATGTATTGTTTTGAAAATTTTAGCCAGGCCTGGATGTTTTTGTGTGTAAGAAAAGGCTTCCATCTTGCACCTCTTCCCCATAGTCAAGACATATGGAGAATGTGGGAGATTGTTGTCACATGTAGTACACAACCAATACTTGCCAGAAATTCTTGCAGCTCCTTCAGTGTTGCTGTAGGTCTCTTGGCAGCCTCCCTGGCCAGTTTTCGTCTTGTCTTTTCATCAATTTTGGGGGGATGTCCAGTTCTTTGCAACGTCACTATTGTCCCATATTTTGATGACTGTCTTCACTGTGTTCCATGGTATATTCAATGCTGTGGAAATGTTTTTGTACCCTTCTCCTGACTGATGCCTTTCAACAATGAGATCCCTTTGATGCTTTGTAAGCTCTCTGCAAACCATGGCTTTTGCTGTAGTAGGCAACTGAGTAAATGTAAGGAAAATCCTACTAGGACAGCTGAACATTATTTAGGGTTAATCAGAGTCTCTTTAATTGATGGCAGGTGTGTACCGAAGAAGACTGAATGCTGTAATTAAATCAAAAAGTGCTTCAACAAAGTATTAGTTTAAGGTTGTGCACACACAACAAAGTATTAGTTTAAGGATGTGCAGACTTATGCAACCAGAGTATTGTACATTTTTTATTTTTTATATTTTTTTCTCCTAACAGATTTGTTTTTCAAATGAATTGTACAGGTTATAGGTCACATTAAAGGTGGGAAAAGTTTTGAAATTATTTATTGTGGTCTCATTTTTATATCACAAAAACTTGGCATTTTAACAGGGGTGTGTAAACTTTTTATATCCACTGTACGTATACAGTCCTACTATCGCAGATCTATACATGTTATCAATTTTGAGGAGAGCCATATCTCCTTCAGAACAGGGAATATATAGTCTTGGTATGCTCTGATGTTTATAAATCATTTGATGAGCATGAAGCATCCTTGTTTTCCTGTCCAAAGTATTCAACACCTTTTGAGTCCAGTCAGTAACTCCAAAACTGTAAGTTAGAATAGGAAGAGCAAATTGGTTTATAGCTTGGACTTTGCTCTTAGATGGCAATGCTCTTTTTAATATTAATTTCAGCCTTCTATTCGCATTTGTTCATGTTTTATTGTTGATCCTTGATCAAATCTCAAATACTTATATACTCCCTCTTGCTCAAGTTCATTTAGATCACATTCCTGTTCCAAACTGATGTTTTGTTGGTGCTGCAGCTTTCCTGCTTTAAAGGTTGCTTTTGCACATTTATCAAGACCAAATGACATTCTTATATCATCTGAAAAAGTTTTGACCACATGCAGTTGTGCTTTCAGTTCCTCATCTGATGAACTATACAGTTTAAATCATCTACAAAAAGAAGATTTGAAGTCTTTACACTTTGTTGTTTTCTGGGAACCAATTATAACCATGACGTAATCTGTTAAATAGACAGCTTAATGGGTTAATATGTCTGTCCATTTCTAGTAAATTGAGCAACTTTTCTCTTAGGTCATTTTCCTCTAAACTGAGGGCATATTCTTTGTTCTCCGTTCCCTGTGGGCATTCTGTCAGTAGTTCCACAGCACCTTCCTGTGCCACATTCTCTTCAGTTTCCTTCTGTGTCATCCATTGCTCTTTCGTATGGGTACTCACTGGCCTACCACAACATTGACTGCATCAGAGTTGCCACGGTTTCTTGTTCCTCCCCTTGCTGTGGAACTCCAACTGGACATTTATACTTGTTTCCTATGGAAAGCTCCAAAGCATCTTCATGTGGCAACTGATCAGATGTTTCCCGCTCCACTAGTTTCTCCTTCATTTGGGGATCCATTGCGCTGTCCTGCTGTGATGTTTTCTGAACTAGATTTTCTACACTAAATCCTTCATTTCACAGGCAATCCATAACCTCAGCTGGTATTTCTTTAACTTTTCCATTACTGATCCTCTTTTCTACTTTCCCTCTTTGTTTTCTTATTGTAAAATTTTCCATGTCTGGATGCCTTTACCTAAATTTCTCTTCAAATATCTTTGGTGTGCAGTTCATTTTGTTTTGATTAGTTTTGCTTTCTCCTTTGCATAAAAATTACACCATATTAAATCTCGTTCTTTCCCGTGTCCATATTTCTTCTAAACCCTTCACTTTTCAAGTGTTCCGTAACTTCAACTTCTATTTTTTCAACTTCTACTTTATTAATCTTCTGCTCTACGTTCCCAGTTTGTGATCCTTTTTTTTTGTGTGTGTGTGTGAGATTTTCCATATCTCAGTGCTTTTGCCTATATTTCTCTTCAGATATCTTTGGGGCTGCCTTTTTTGTGTTGATTAGTTTAACTTTATCCTTTGCATAAATATTGCACCAGATCAGAGCTCTCTCTTTCCCATTTCCATATTAATTTTTATTTATACCTTTCAAAAGTCTCTAGGTTTTGTTCTTTATATTTCCACACTTCCTCAGTTGTTTCTGTTTACAAAAGGTCCAAGGTTTCTCAGCCTATGTAATGTTTTTCACTAATCTATTGTATTAATGAGCACAATTTTTTATTTGAAGCTTCTGATGTTTTTTTATGAAAGTATTTTTCTTTCCTCTAATTTCTCTCTTAATCTTTTTGTATATCTTCTGTCTGGAAATTCTGGACTTCTTGCATAGTAGTAGTACATAATTTCTTTATTATTCTCAATAGTCCACTCTATCGTTTATATGGCTCTTCTTTGGCCTATCAGTTTTTGTGACTTTTGTGGACTGTTACTTCCTTCTACGTCAAGGGGGCCATCCACCCCCTGGGCCTGGCCTAGCCCAGTTGTAGGAATGTTTCCATGTCTTGAGGATTCCACACTGTCATTTTTTTCCAGTGTTGGCACCAGTGTACCTACCAGGATTGGGCATTTTTTTATTCTGGGTCTTGTGCACCCAGATATCTTTTTTTTTTTTTATTTTAACCTATTTCTGTCCATGATATATGCTGTATGAATACAGTCTGTATATCAGTGTCATCTTGGTGAGCTTTTGTAAAACACAGGGTCTACCTCATTTAGGTACTGTCCAAGAATTGAGGGTGAATTGAAATTCAGCAATGCTAATCTCTGTTGTGTGCTGACTTATCTCTGCATTCGGATCCCATATGAGAAAGATCCAGTGGTACCTAAAAATCTATCTGGCCTCAGTATTGCCATCCCCTGGAAAATCAGATTCCTCTTCTCTAACTAAAATAAGAATTTCAATGGTGGATATCACAGATAAACCTCAACTCAGGCCTTCTTTCAGACTGGTGATGCCTTCCCAGGACATACACACAGATGCCTCAAACCTAGTCTAGAAGGCATGAACAGGTTCTCTGAGTCCAGAGCCAATGGCCACCAAATCAAAGGGTATAGCATATCAATGTGAAGGACATTGATTCAGGTTTTGCATATTGTCTGTCGCATTTAGTCTCCAGGCCCCCTCATAATCTTCACATACAAGATTGCTGTCATGTGGTACAGAAGACATGGTCCTAGCCTGTTAGCTAGGCAGACAGGCTGTTTGGAAGAGGCCATAAAAGCAAACCTGTCCCTCCAAGCAGTTTACATTTCCTCTCAGGACAGTGTCCGTGGTGGATTTCTTAAGCAGATTCAGGAAGAACCTCACAAATAGATGCAGAACATGGTTCACATATGGGGTATCCCTCTGATGTTCATCGTGTTACCCTGCTGCAGTCATCACATTTGGGTTATCCTGTCATCAGGCGGTTCCACAGTCGGCCGAAATTCCAAAGTCTTGGTCTGGCGTCGGTTGCTGTCGCCTCTTCCCTGACGTCAGTGTGCCAGGGGTATAAATAGTGCAACCGACACCATTTTCCCCAGTCTTTCTTGCTGTGCGGTGCCCGAAGCAGAAGCAGTTCGCAAGTGCCAGTCGGCCGACTTCTGAGATTTTTGAATTTCAGACCGAAGTCTTCAATAAAGCTAAGTACCTCGTTGGGGAAACTTTTCTTGCCTCAGACCAATGTCAGAAAAAGTTAATAATTGTATTTCTTGTGGGAAGCAAATACCTCATAAGGATTTTCATTCTTATTGCATACCTTGCCTAGGCCCAGACCACAACGTCACTTCTTGTCGGTTTTGTGCTAGGTTTAATAAGCGTACCATTAAAAGACGCTTTGATTTCGCATGACACTACGGTAGGAAATTTAACTACACCATGCCGTCGGAGCTACCGACTACCGGCGTGCACAAAAAACGCAGGGATAAGGACAGACAGCCCAGGCCTAAGCCTGACTCCGAGGCCTCGGCTAATCCGGTCTCCGGTTCTCCGGTCTTCAGTGAGGCTCCGACGCAGCCCCTGACTACCGCAGATCTGGAACCCGAGACCACTACAGAAATGTTGGCGGAAAGCACCAGGCCGACGCAGCCATTTAGTTCAGGCCCTTCCGACGACATTGCTTCAAAAGACGTCAGTGCTACAGAAACGCCATCGGTTTCTGAAGGGGTTTTCAGACCGACGACTCTCACCATTAAAACGTTTTCTAAGTCGAAGACTCCTTCTAAATCTAAAAGGACTGCACTTCAGTTTCCTGTTCAAGGCCCCATGCCTAAGAAACAGATGCTCAAAATGGCTGAAGATTTGATTTCTTTAATCAGGGGTTCCCAGCCCCCTTCTGACAAAAGGCCTAGACAAGAGGAAGGTAATGCATCCTCTGAACAACTGTCCATTTCTTCAGACTCCTCTGAGGACCAAGATTATTCCTTATCTCCTTTTGAAGATTCTGATGCTGAGGACTCTATTCCCTCAGCTTCTCCTCCTGAAGACTACTCCTTTGAGGAAACTTTACACACTATGAGGGAACATTTTCACTGGGAAGGTCAGGACTACTCTGACTCAAAGAAAAGGCTCAGAGAGTTTCTTTTACTCCCCCAACACAGACCACTTGCCATCCCACCAGTTTTGGACATTGTGGATGATGTTTATTTAGAATCCAGTTTGAACCCAGACTCTCTACCTCCTGCTCCGGCTAAGCCTGACAGATACTATAGAGTGCCTGATTCCCACAAATTTCTTTACATGAGCCCTGCAGCTGACCCAGAGACTATCTCCCAGGGTCCCAAGGGGGCTAAGGCTTCTATGGCTAAAAACCCAGTACCTTCTGAGAGGGATTCCAGAGCACTAGACAGGTGGGGGAAAAAGGTTTACACCTCAGCAACACTAGCTATGAGGGCACTGAATTGCCAATTTCACATGCTTAAATATCAGCAGTTCCTAATCTCTCAGTTAAAGCAAAGAATAACCACTCTCCCTCAACAATCTGAATTGAAAGAAGTACAGGATCTGTTGCACGCCACGGAGCAGGTGGGCAAACATACCTTACAATGTGGGTTTGATTCTTTGGAGGCCTCCTGCAGAGCAGCTGTCACTGGGTGTGTTATAGGCAGGCATGCTTGGTTAAAGGAGCAAACTCTGCCTGATCATGTTAAAGCAAAATTACTAGATGCTCCCTTACAGCAAGATGTGCTTTTTGGAGTTAAAGCAGAAGAAGTTTTAAAGAAAATGGAGGATAAGGCAAAATCTATGCAGACAGTCAAGGATTTCCTACAGGTACAACCCCCTCGCTTCAGCAGAAACTGGCCAACAAAAAATTGGTCCTTTCCAGCTACTGACAGACCACAGAGGGGTAAATACAGATGCCCAAGGGGCAGAGGACAACCACAAGCCCAGTATAAGCCTCGCCAATGGGGCTGTACAACACAGAAGGGAGGAGAAGACAGGTCTCAATCCACCAGAAGGCAAACTCAATGACTTGCACCTCATCTGGCCAAGCAATACTCTCTTGGCAGCCCCCTTGGGGGGAAAACTCGCACTTTTTGCAGACAACTGGCACAGTGTCACAAAGGACAAATGGGTCCTAGACATAATTTTACGAGGATACAGATTCCACTTTCACACCTTGCCAATGAAAAGAGGAATGCCAAACCTGCCACAAAATCAATGGGCAGAGGCACACAAACAAATTACAGCTCTCATGGACATGAGAGCCATTCAACTGGTACCTACACGAGAGCAAGGCCAAGGATTTTATTCAAGACTCTTTCTAGTGCCCAGAAAGGACAATGCCTGGAGACCAATTCTGGACCTTTCAATTCAATTCTAAACACTTACTTACAAGTACCCAAATTCAAGATGCTAACTCTACAGCAGCTACTTCCCATGTTGGGCAAGGAAGCATGGCTTGTAACGTTGGACCTCAAGGAGGCATACCTGCATGTCCCAGTCAGACAAAGTTGCAGAAGATACCTCTGTTTCATTGCAGGTTCAACCCATTACCAATTCTCTGCACTGCCTTTTGGCTTATCTACTGCGCCCACAGTCTTCACAAAATGCCTGGCACCAGTAATTGCATACTGCAGACAGAGGAATTCAAATATATCTATACCTGGACGACTGCCTTATCTAAGCAGAAAGCAAAGACATTCTCCTACATCATCTGGCCTTTGTAAAGCATCTACTAAACTGCCTGGGGTACACAGTAAACAAAAAGAAATCAAAACTAGTACCCTCACAAAAAATTACATTCCTGGGTGCCAGCTTGGATACAATGGCCCAGAAGGCTTATCTTACGCCAGACAAGCAACTACAACTGACTCAGTATTTCAGAACAATGGCAACAAAGACCCAATTAACTCCAAGAAAATTTCTGCAGGCTTTGGGCTTCAAGGCATCTTGCATACTAATAATACCATTTGCAAAGCTGCATATGAGGAAATTTCACTGGTACCTAAAATGCGTATGGTCTCAACACAGCCACAGCTTGGACACAATGATATCTCTCATCCCCTGCCTACAACAGGAATTTCTATGGTGGTCACAGGCATGTCACCTCAACAAGGGTCAGCCATTCATCTTGCCCCCAGCCAGGCAAACTATCACAACAGATGCTTCAGATTACGCCTGGGGGCACACATGGCAGGACAATGCATTCAAGGCCTATGGACTGCAGATCAAAGAAATCTGCACATAAATCAAAAAGAGATGCTAGCTGTACAGAAAGCTCTAACAGCCTTCAAGGATCTGTTACATCCAGGACAACTTTCAATAAAGACGGACAACACCACAGTAATGTGGTACATAAACAAACAAGGGGGTACACATTCCTACCCTCTATGCAGGCAAGCAATAATCTTATGGAACACAGCTCTGGCTTACCAAGTTCAGTTGCAAGCTCAATTCCTGCCAGGACAGAAGAACACATTGGCAGACGACCTCAGCAGAAACATCAAGGATCCCCACGAGTGGAAACTAGATCCACAAATATTTGCAATGATAACTCAAAAATGGGGCCTTCCAGACGTAGACCTGTTTGCCAGTCCTCAAAACTATCAACTAACAAAATTTTGTACAAGGACATTTCACCATCAAGCTTGGAAAGTGAACGCACTCTCTTTCTGTTGGAAAAACCTGACAGTATATGCCTTCCCTCCATTGCCTCTCCTCACAAAGGTTCTTCTGAAAGTCAAAAAGGAGAGGCCATGACTGATTCTCATAGCCCCAGACTGGCCACGCCAGCACTGGTACCCGCTATTAAGAAATATGGCCCACAGCCCACCATGGATATTGCCTCAAATCCCCCATTTGCTCACACAACAAAACAATCAGATTCTTATTTGGCTGCATGGCAAATCAACTAAACATACAACCAGCTCCTCTTTCCCAAGCAGTTCTGGATGTTATTCTGGAAGCCAGGAGGCCAAGCACCAGGAAGGCTTACTCGGACAAATGGAAAAGGTTTTGTGCCTGGAACCAAGCTAAAGACCAAGACACAATTCAGCCTCACATGCCTCACATTCTACAGTATTTAGCTGAGATGTTGCACAAAGGACTTTCTTTCTCCTCCATTAAAATCCATGCTTCAGCTATTTCAGCTCAATACAACACGGATCCACCTTTATTTTCACATCCTCTTCTAAGGCAGTTCCTCAGAGGGGCAAAAAACATTAGACCACCCAGGAGAGCTCCTACACCTACATGAGACCTCAATTTTGTTCTGAAAAAAACTAACACTGCCTCCCTTTGAACCAGCTTTCTCTGCAGATCTTCAGTTCCTATCATGGAAAACTGCCCTGCTGCTAGCAATAACTTCAACTAGAAGAGTCTCAGAGCTACAGGCACTAATGGCAGTGGAACCTTTCCTCATTTTTCATCAAGACAGAGTTTCTCTATGAAGTAATCCTTCCTTTTATGCCGAAGGTGGTTTCCAGCATTTCTTTAAATCAAACCATCCACTTACCCACCTTCTTCCCAAATCCACAGAACAAAGGTGAGAGACCCCTGCATTCCTTGGACATTCACAGGCAACTTCGTTACTACTTGGACAAAACTAAGGCTTTCAGAAAATCTGACCAGCTCTTTGTATCCTATGCTACAGCTACTCAAGGAAAAGCTATATCAAATCAAACCATTTCTAAATGGATAGGTCATTGCATACGTTTCTGCTATACTCATCATGGGAAACCAGTTCATAGGTTCATAGGTTCATACTAGGCTATCTGCCCGAGGGCATTTACAAGCCTAGCCCATCGTTTTGTGGCTTACGCCACCCCTTTAGTATTATTTTGCTGTGCCTCTGTCGAGCAGTGACACTGAGGTAATCCCTGGGATATATCTGCGATCTCCCATCCATTGGTCAAGATTTCTCTTGAACAAGGCCAGCGAGGTGCTCTGCCTCACATGTACCGGGATTTTATTCCACAGCATAGGGAGTCTTTGGGTGATGAATCTATCC
Source organism: Protopterus annectens (assembly GCF_019279795.1). Lineage (NCBI taxonomy): Eukaryota > Metazoa > Chordata > Ceratodontiformes > Protopteridae > Protopterus > Protopterus annectens. Next base: position 1,585,773,443 of record NC_056743.1, read on the forward strand.
CTCCAGCACGTCCTATTAATAGCCGTGTCGAGGTTTAAGTCTCCCGCCCTTGTGGCTCTGATGGATCTAGATTTTTTGAGGTGAAGCATATTCATCAACTCTGGGTTTGACATGGCCTTGTATGTTAGGCAAAGGTCACCTCTGAGCAAGCGTAGCGACTGAATAGAGCTGGAGTTCTTTCAGTCGGGCAGCATAGGACAGATTTTGAGACCCTTTATCCTTTTGGTGAGGAACTTTGTGGCCTCTCCAGCTGCTGCAAGTGTCGGGTCAGATACATCCCGAATGGGGCATTGTACTCAATCATTGGTCTGATGAGTGATGAGTAAAGGGAGACTATGACCTCCCTTGATCTAGATGAGAATCCCTTCATGATAAGGTGGGCAATGTAGAAGGTCTTCCTAACTACTTTAGCTACATGGGTGTCGAATGACAGACTACTGTCAACCTGGGTCCCCAGGTCCCTGATAACTTCTTCTGTGCTCAGTGGATTGCCACCTATTTGGTAGCTAGGGGTAACCTTGTTTTTCCCAAAGGGTATGACTATGCAGTTTTTGGCATTTAACTTCAGGCCGTGGCTCTGGCACCAGTTATCCGTTTCTGTGAGACCCTTCTGAAGGATATCTGTGTCAGATGTGTTTTCTACTATGGCCCAGTTTGCAGTCATCTGCAAACTTTGTCAGCCATAACCCTCCTGTGTTTGCTTGTACTGGAAAAGTAGATGCCAAACAAGAGTGGGCCCAGGACTGAGCCCTGTGGGACACCACTTGTGACAGGCTTTGAGTCTGACATGGCGCCAGCAACTCTGACCCTGTGGGTTCTGTCACTCAGCCAGTTTGCAACCCATCTTGTGATGTATGGGTTAACATTTAAGCTGATGAGTTTTTCAATGATACCCGAGTGGGGTATTGTATCGAAGGCCTTAGCCAGATCGAGGTAGGCTGTATGGACTGCCTTTTCCTCGTCAATGGCTTTGGTGACTGTTTCGAAGAAGTCAACCAAGTTTAAAAGGCATGATCTGCCTTTGACAAAGCCAAACTGGGTTGGATCCAAAGTCTGCAAATTCCCTATGTCTTTATTTATGAGGTCCATTATGATCCTCTCCATGGCTTTGCAGATAAGGCTTGTCAAGCTAATGGGCCGGTAATTTCCAGGGTCGGTGGAGGCACCGCCTTTGTGAAGTGGGACCACAGTTGCAGTGCGCCACTCCCTGGGTACGTATCCAGAGGTAAGACTTTGATTAAACAGCTGTCCTAGCTCTGGGTTTAATTCCTCATTGAGTTCGTGGAGCACACAGCCAGGGACACCATCAGGTCCCATGGATGCTGTGTTTTTGTCTAAGGACTGCACTTCAGTTTCCTGTTCAAGGCCTCTTAAATCAAATTTAATCAGGGGTTCCCAGCCCCCTTCTAACAAAAGGCCTAGACAAGAGGAAGGTAATGCATCCTCTGAACAACTGTCCATTTCTTCAGACTCCTCTGAGGACCAAGATTATTCCTTCTCTCCTTTTGAAGATTCTGATGCTGAGGACTCTATTCCCTCAGCTTCTCCTCCTGAAGACTACTCCTTTGGGGAAACTTTACACACTATGAGGGAACATTTTCACTGGGAAGGTCAGGACTACTCTGACTCGAAGAAAAGGCTCAGAGAGTTTCTTTTACTCCCCCAACACAGACCACTTGCTATCCCACCTGTTTTGGACATTGTGGATGATGTTTATTTAGAATCCAGTTTGAACCCAGACTCTCTACCTCCTGCTCCGGCTAAGCCTGACAGATACTATAGAGTGCCTGATGCCTCAGACCGATGTCAGAAAAAGTTAATAATTGTATTTCTTGTGGGAAGCAAATACCTCATTAGGATTTTCATTCTTATTGCATACCTTGCCTAGGCCCAGACCACGACATCACTTCTTGTCGGTTTTGTGCTAGGTTTAATAAGCGTATCATTAAAAGACACTTTGATTTCGCATGACACTACTTCGGTAGTTCCCTCATAGTGTGCAGCTGACCCAGAGACTATCTCCCAGGGTCCCAAGGGGGCTAAGGCTTCTATGGCTAAAAACCCAGTACCTTCTGAGAGGGATTCCAGAGCACTAGACAGGTGGGGGGAAAAAGGTTTACACCTCAGCAACACTAGCTATGAGGGCACTGAATTGCCAATTTCACATGCTTAAATATCAGCAATTCCTAATCTCTCAGTTAAAGCAAAGAATATAACCACTCTCCCTCAACAATCTGAATTGAAAGAAGTACAGGATCTGTTGCACGCCACTGAGCAGGTAGGCAACCATACCTTACAATGTGGGTTTGATTCTTTGGAGGCCTCCTGCAGAGCAGCTGTCACTGGGTCTGTTATAGGCAGGCATGCTTGGTTAAAGGAACAAACTCTGCCTGATCATGTTAAAGCAAAATTACTAGATGCTCCCTTACAGCAGGATGTGCTTTTTGGAGTTAAAGCAGAAGAAGTTTTAAAGAAAATGGAGGATAAGGCAAAATCTATGCAGGCAGTCAAGGATTTCCTACAGGTACAACCCCCTCGCTTCAGCAGAAACTGGCCAACAAATAATTGGTCCTTTCCAGCTACTGACAGACCACAGAGGGGTAAATACAGATGCCCAAGGGGCAGAGGACAACCACAAGCCCAGTATAAGCCTCACCAATGGGGCTCTACAACACAGAAGGGAGGAGAAGACAGGTCTCAATCTACCAGAAGGCAAACTCAACGACTTGCACCTCATCTGGCCAATCAATACTCTCTTGGCAGCCCCCTTGGGGGGAAAACTCGCACTTTTTGCAGACAACTGGCACAGTGTCACAAAGGACAAATGGGTCCTAGACATAATTTTATGAGGATACAGATTCCACTTTCACACCTTGCCAATGAAAAGAGGAATGCCAAACCTGCCACAAAATCAATGGGCAGAGGCACAAAAACAAATTACAGCTCTCATGGACATGAGAGCCATTCAACTGGTACCTACACGAGAGCAAGGCCAAGGATTTTATGCAAGACTCTTTCTAGTGCCCAGAAAGGACAATGCCTGAGACCAATTCTGGACCTTTCAATTCAATTCTAAACACTTATTTACAAGTACCCAAATTCAAGATGCTAACTCTACAGCAGCTACTTCCCATGTCGGGCAAGGAAGCATGGCTAGTAACGTTGGACCTCAAGGAGGCATACCTGCATGTCCCAGTCAGACACAGTTGCAGAAGATACCTCCATTTCATTGCAGGTTCAACCCATTACCAGTTCTCTGCACTGCCTTTTGGCTTATCTACTACGCCCAGAGTCTTCACAAAATGCCTGGCACCAGTAATTGCATACTGCAGACAAAGAGGAATTCAAATATATCCATACCTGGATGACTACCACATCCAAGCAGAAAGCAAAGACATTCTCCTACATCATCTGGCCTTTGTAAAGCATCTACTAAACTGCCTGGGGTACACCGTAAACGAAAAGAAATCAAAACTAGTACCCTCACAAAAAATGACATTCCTGGGTGCCAGCTTGGATACAATGGCCCAGAAGGCTTATCTTATGCCAGACAAGCATCTACAACTGACTCAGTATTTCAGAACAATGGCAACAAAGACCCAATTAACTGCAAGAAAATTTCTGCAGGCTTTGGGCTTCAAGCCATCTTGCATACTAATAATACCATTTGCGAAGCCGCATATGAGGAAATTACAGTGGTACCTAAAAAGCGTATGATCTCAACACAGCCACAGCTTGGACACAATGATATCTCTCATCCCCTGCCTACAACAGGAATTTCTATGGTGGTCACAGGCATGTCACCTCAACAAGGGTCAGCCTTTCACCTTGCCCCCAGCCAGGCAAACTATCACAACAGATGCTTCAGATTACGCCTGCGGGGCACACATGGCAGGACAATGCATTCAAGGCCTGTGGACTGCAGAACAAAGAAAACTGCACATAAATCAAAAAGAGATGCTAGCTGTACAGAAAGCTCTGACAGCCTTCAAGGATCTGTTGCATCCAGGACAACTTGCAATAAAGACGGACAACACCACAGTAATGTGGTACATAAACAAACAAGGGGGTACACATTCCTACCCTCTATGCAGGCAAGCAATGATCTTATGGAACATAGCTCTGGCTTACCAAGTTCAGTTGCAAGCTCAATTCCTGCCAGGACAGAAGAACACATTGGCAGACGACCTCAGCAGAAACATCAAGGATCCCCACGAGTGGAAACTAGATCCACAAATATTTGCAATGATAACTCAAAAATGGGGCCTTCCAGACATAGACCTGTTTGCCAGTCCTCAAAACTATCAACTAACAAAATTTTGTACAAGGACATTTCACCATGGATATTGCCTCAAATCCCCCATTTGCTCACACAACAAAACAATCAGATTCTTCACAGCCAGCTCAAAACTTTAAATTTGGCGGTATGGCAAATCAACTAAACATACAACCAGCTTCTCTTTCCCAAGCAGTTCAGGATGTTATTCTGGAAGCCAGGAGGCCAAGCACCAGGAAGGCTTACTCGGACAAATGGAAAAGGTTTTGTGCCTGGAACCAAGCTAAAGACCAAGACACAATTCAGCCTCACATGCCTCACATTCTACAGTATTTAGCTGAGATGTTGCACAAAGGACTTGCAGGGGTCTCCTCCATTAAAATCCATGCTTCAGCTGTTTCAGCTCAATACAACACGGATCCACCTTTATTTTCACATCCTCTTCTAAGGCAGTTCCTCAGAGGGACAAAAAACATTAGACCACCCAGGAGAGCTCCTACACCTACATGGGACCTCAATTTTGTTCTGGAAAAACTAACACTGCCTCCCTTTGAACCAGCTTTCTCTGCAGATCTTCAGTTCCTATCATGGAAAACTGCCCTGCTCCTAGCAATAACTTCAGCTAGAAGAGTCTCAGAGCTACAGGCACTAATGGCAGTGGAACCTTTCCTCATTTTTCATCAAGACAGAGTTTCTCTACGAAGTAATCCTTCCTTTATGCCTAAGGTGGTTTCCAGCATGACTTTAAATCAAACCATCCACTTACCCACCTTCTTCCCAAATCCACAGAACAAAGGTGAGAGACCCCTGCATTCCTTAGACATTCACAGGCAACTTCGTTACTACTTGGACAAAACTAAGGCTTTCAGAAAATCTGACCAGCTCTTTGTATCCTATGCTACAGCTACTCAAGGGAAGGCTATATCAAATCAAACCATTTCTAAATGGCTAGGTCATTGCATACGTTTCTGCTATACTCATCATGGGAAACCAGTTCCTGTTACCATTAGGTCCCACTCTACCAGGGCAACAGCTACCTCTACAGCCTTTCTAAGGGGGGTTCCAACCAAGGAGATTTTAGAAGCTGCAACTTGGAGTTCAGTACACACCTTTACCAAACACTATCACTTACCTCTTTACTCTAAGACCAGGGCGGGCTTCGCCACTGCAGTTCTGCAGGGCCTTATAGCTTCCACTAACCCTCTATGATACCTCCCCCCTTCCTTAGCTTTGGGATTCAACCCAAGTGTGATGACTGCAGCAGGGTAACACGATGAACATAGTACAGTTTTGTACCTACCATAAATGTAGATGTTCGAGTGTTCACCCTGCTGCAGTCCAGGTTACCCTCCCTCCATCCCCTCTGATCTTCTGGCTAAATCTCTTCAATACCTTAATGATGTATTTGCTTATAACTGAAGGGATTTTGTGTTTGGGCAGAGGTTACTCCATTTGGTACTAATTTCTGATCATCTTTTTGGGGGCACCTAACATCTGAGGCAAGAAAAACTGAAGAAAATGGCGTCGGTTGTACTATTTATACCCCTGGCGCACTGACGTCAGGGAAGAGGCGACAGCAACCTACACCGGACCAAGACTTTGGAATTCCGGCTGACTGCGGGACCACCTGACGACAGGATAACCCAAGTGTGATGACTGCAGCAGGGTGAACACTCGAACATCTACATTTATGGTAGGTACAAAACTGTACTTTAGATTTATTTGCCTCCATTCACAACAGGTTACTACAACTGTTTTGTTCCAGGACTCCTTATCATTCCTTGAGGAAGTGTGCCATGTCCTTTCTTTGGGAAAAGAAGATTTCTTTATGCATTCCTCCTCCTATTCCCCAAGTTCTTGCTTAAGATCCAGAGAGGCAGACCAGAAGTCTTGCTTTTGATCCCTTTAGACCCAGGCAATATTGACCCTCCCTTCCCTACCACCTAGCAATGGGTCACCACCACAACTTACCCCACTGAGTTGACTTGCTCACATAACACAAGGTCTCTCTTCTTCATCCCAGTCTCTTATCTCTCAGCCTGATAGTATGGATAACAGGCTTCTCATCCATTTTAGACACCAGTTTTCTAAGGAAGTGCTTCAGGTTCTTCAGCAGTGAAGGAAACCTATCACTAGAAAGTCTTCTATATCCTAACTTAAAAGATTTTCTGCCTGATGCCATACTAATAAGCAGGACCCTACTCAAATGAGGGCTCTTACTATCCTCTCTTAATTGTGTAGACTACTGAAAGACAGTCTAGTGTATTTCTCGATTTAAGGCATGCGTATCAGCCATTTCCGAATGCTTGCCCCAGGACCCTACAGTACCTTCTAGGCTTGAAGTAAAGCAGTTTCTCGAAGGTGATTTTAATTTAAACCACCTAGGAAGACTATTTTGCCTTTGTGGGACCTTAATTTTGTCTGAAAAAAGCTTACTCGACCACCTTTTGAACAAGTGGATTCCACTTCTCTAAAATGTTGTACATGGAAAACTATCTGTGTAATGGCCCTAAATTCTGCTAGAAGAGTTTCAAGTTCTAAGCCTTGATGGCCTCCCCTTCTTTCCTTATCCTTCACCAGGACAGTATTCCTCTGAGGGCTAATCCTTCATTTATGCCTAAAGTTGTCAATGAGCTGTCCTTCAACATGGCCATTGATCTTCCCACATTTTTCCCTAACCCTCAATACAAGGGGGAGTGGATGCTCCATTTTCTGGATGTACACAGACAGATTTTATTGCATAAGACCAAGGCCATTCACAAGACTTAACCTTGGTTATCTTCTTTCCACAAAGCCAAGTTGGGAAACCCAGTCTTTAAACAAGCCATTGCTAACTGGATTTCTAGATCTGTTTCCTTTTGCTTGACCCACAATGGTAAATCATTGCCTTGTCCAGTTAAAGCCTATTGCACTTGTGCAGTTGCGTCCTCTGGAAGCTTTGAGAAAAGAATTGAGCCCAGAGCTCTCATAGAAGCAGCATCTTTGTCGTCTGTACATACCTTTGCCAAACACTATAGGGTAGATGCCTTCTCTAAATCCAAAGCCTATCTCTCCAGATCAGTGTTCTCTGGAATAATTGACAGCTCCCCTTTGCCTAATCCTTCCACCCTTCCTACTCACTAAGTTTTGGGAATCACCCAACAGTTTAGAATACTGCAACAGCAATCTAAAGAAGGACATATTAGAGTTATGTAAGAAGTTAAGATAGCAGTAGATATCCTACCGATCACTGTTGCAGTATTCCTTCCTACCATACCATCCCCCTTTGTTCCTGTCTTGGTGTTATTGTCTGTTTTCTCTTGGACTGAGAGGAGTCATTCTCTACCTTCCCTCCTCTTTGTCTGTCTTGCATGTTTTTGTTTCTCTCCAGGTCTCCTGCCTTAGAGATAGTCTGAGGTTTTCATGCTCATACATCCGCAGGCTTAGGTCATACGTTGGACATTTGGTTCTATGTAAGGTTTTGGCTTTGGTACCCTGGCCAGACATTCAGGTTATTTGGAGTACTGCTGCAACAGTGATCAGTAAGACATCTACTGTTTGATAAGTTCTTGCACAACTGTGCTGTTTATGCTGTTGTGTGTGAATGAGTGTATTTGTACTTGTTATGACAGAGCGGCATCCTGTCTGGGATTTGTTTCTTTCTTGTGCCCATTGAGTGCTGGGATAAGTTTTGCCTTCCATTGACCCTCAGTTGGATAAAGAGGGTAATCGGATAATTGATGAATAATATGCTGAAGTAATGTTTTAAATCAGTATTAAAAAATGCATACATGCACCTGTGCATTCACACACACACTCACTCACAAGCAGACTCACACACACACACACACACACACACACACACACATGTGCACACGTGTGTGTACATCCACATGGGTGGGGGATACAGTTGGGTACATAGCAGCAGTGTTTTTGAAACAGCAGACATGTGACAGAGTAACCAGGGCTCAGAAATTGAGCACTGCAATGGAAATGGATTCTAATTTAATTTTAAAAAGTTTAACAAGGTGTAGTTTAGCATTATATAATTATAGCATCTTATTTTAGGCTTCATTAACACCAGAAAAGTATTGGTGTAGCGTTAGATTATTTAGGTTGATCACGTGTGTTAACATTTTTCCCCATTTATGACATTTATTTTTGTTCAATGTATAAACAAAGGAGTGCTCTGACAGTAACTTTGCTGAGGCTCTAAACTAGCTTGTGTACAGAAAGTAGTTGAAGGCAGTGATATCTGACAACAGGTGTCCGGTACATTTCTGTGTAAGCCTAGTACTGTCAATGTATCCATTTTATTTTATGTAAGCACGTTAGTAGTGGACATCTGCGGTGGTGCTGCTGCGGTAGCGTTGTCACCTCACAGTAAGACGCTGTCCGGTTCGATTGTCAGCTAGAGCGTCTTCTGCGTGGAGATATGCGTGAATGGGCATACCTTCGTTGAAGGTTGTGCGTCAGGGCTGGCAACTCGGCACATAAAAGTCAACTGCCAATCATTAGCGGGCCAGAGTTCCGCTGTGGTGACCCCTAACCGGGAAAAGCCAAAGACACATACATACATTACTAGTGGACATAAATGAAATGTCTCAAACAAGGGTCACTGTTCACTTGCAGATTGTGCCATTTAATTATTCATAGTTGTTTAAGTTATCAAAATATGTAGTTTTAATAACACTTGAAGATTAGTGGCTGGCAGAATAACATATAAGCTAGACATTTTTCCATGCTGCTTTTATCACGTTCACTTCCTAAGTAATAGAGCTTGGAGAAAAAAAAAAGTTTGATGTGTTGTACAAACATGGCTTTTGTTCAGTCCAATTATTTGTTCATACTTTGCTAACTAACCAGAGCAAAGACTGTGTTTTCTTGGAAAACTCCAAAAACAAATGGTTCTACCACCAGTTCCACTTAAAAACACTTGAAACTTGAAAGGTATTATACCGAAAGCACTTATCCGGTTTGTGCCAGTGTGTTTATTTTATTTTATATTATCATCATATATTTTATTAAAGTTTTCAAGTTTCAAGTGTTTTTAAGTGGAATTGGTGGCAGAACCATTTGTTTCTAAAGTTTTAAATTTTGATGTGCTCTGCCTTTGGTGACGCTACTTACTTCTCTTTTTTTTCTTGGAAAACATGAGATTGTAATGTGTATCTTGTGTGATTAGCACATGTATTCATTTTGTTTAATTACTTGAGAGAGATATGTGTTTTCTTGGTAAATCATATATTGGGGAGTTGAGTTTCTTTTTTCTACAGGCTTTGTAGTAAACTTTATTTTGTCAGTTTACAGGTTAGAATGTTGATGTTTTAAAGCCAGTTACTTTTCTGGTACAGTTTTAGTCTCGGATGGAGGCTTATGAATGGTATAATTTTTTTTTCTGTGTCATTTATCATTTAAACATAGCTTGTAGTGGACCTGCACATCCTGGAAACAGCCACATTTGCATTATATTAAGGAGCTATTTTATTTGAATGATTCATGAACATATCCTAGAGAAGTAGGTTGATTCAGTAAATGTCATTAGTAGATGTGTTTTTCAGATCAAATTGTCTAAAGTCACCTTCAGTTAAAAAAATAAAGGACCGATTCAGAAAGGTTGCTGTGAGGTGTACTGCAACACAGAGATGTACAGCAATGCAGTGGCTGACTGTGCAGCCATACTAAATGCTAATAAGGCATTCGAGGGGGAGGAGGCGTAAACTGATTCTTACCTCAGAACTGCCTGCAGTAAGGCATTAACACAGCCTGTGTAAGTTAAAATGGCCAGCCTCTTGCTTAATAAACACAGCCAAATGCTCATGCTGATCACTGTAGCAGTAAATAACGAGGAGTTTAGTGTGCAGGTAGTGTTGGGAGGTGTCTGTGTATGTGAGAGGCTGTGTGTGTGTGCTTGTGCCTACCAGGGAGGTCACAGCGGGGGGGGGGTTAGTGAGGGGGTAGGGTATATGTGTGTGTGTGTCTGTGGTTGGGTTAGGACGTCATACGTCCACACTCTGCTAGACAGATGAGGAAAACCTGCAAAACTGTGTTGGGGGAAACTCTAAACATCAGGGCTGGATCTCATGCCTTAACATCACATAAGACGAGGATGGTGAGGTGGTGCAGCAGTAGCGTTGTTGCCCCACAGCAAGAGGTTCTCACGTTCGATTCTTGGCTGGTGTGCGGGGAGTGCCTTCTGTGTGGAGTCTGCATGCCCTCCCCGCGGTCGAGTGGCATTCCGAAAGACATGCGTGAATGGGCGTGCCTTCATTGAAGGTTGGGCATCGAGCTGGCAACTCAGCACCGTAAAAACCTACTGCCAATCATTAGCGGACCGGAGTTCCGCTGTGGCGACCCCTAACCAGGAAAAGCCGAAAGACAAACAACAACAACTCTATATCCATTCATCCACAACCCCTTTTTTCCATTTTTGCACATGGGATCGGGATGTCACAGCAGTGACAATTATGTAGAGCTGAGAGTTACACTGCTGGGTGGCATATAGTATGCACCAAAAGCAATTAACAACCAAATAAAAAAGACAGTGTGGATTGGGGGAACCACTATACTCCAGGAATAACTCTTTCATCTCATGCATTAATGGCACTTAAGGGCTGGGGGGATCACTAACCACCAAGGATAACTGTACACTGGTCGTGCCTTAGGAGCACTTATAGAAGACATGGGTAGGGGAGACACTGGGCACCAGGGATAACAGATTGTACCTGAAAAGCAGTTAATAAAGAGGTGGGTTGGGGAGGGTAACATTACACCCCCAGAATAACTCTTTAACAATGTGTTTTAAGGGCACTTATTAAAAAACAAAAAAAGGAGACAGTGTGGTTTGGGGGGACCACCTGACACCATGGATACTCAGTGCACCTTAAAGGCACTAAAATGAAGTACAGCCTGCCATCCTCCCACTGAGGATATTACTCCTCTGTGCCACCAGTAAACATCAGGGAAATGGGGAATAATATATAAAAGTACATTAAAATTAACATTGCAAGTAAGTGGGACAAAGCTTTGAACCTTGCATCACTGAAACAAGAAACAGCAGCATTAACCCTTTACAATAATTGATGTCCTAGTGTAGCAAGGGTTTCTTTATAATATAATGCAGATCTGTGGCTTTAAGGCCTGCAACAGTTTGTGAGTTACAAAGGGACAAGGCATATATTAGCATACCTCTCAACCTCATAGCTCAAGAAATGTAGACAAAGCCAAACCTAAGACAAAGACACAGTCAGGGATGGATTTATTTATTTTATTTTGAATATGTTACCTGAAGTAGAGCACCAATTCAGCTGACCTATTTCAGTCTTAGCCTGGGTAAACACAACAGGTACAGGACATTATATACAGAGTAAATTACAATGTGCAATACGTCTTCACCTATTTGTCATCTTATTTCAACAGAGCTCTTTTCTTCCATTAAATTGTCTGCCTCGGCAATCTCAGTATGTCTTCCAGTAGATCCTCCTCCTCTGGAAAACCCCTCTTCAGTTAAGTAACCCCAGGATTGGGGGTACTGGGTGGAGGACTACAGCTTTGGTCATCAAGAAAGGCTGTCTTTAGCCTGTGGAGCTCATTTATATATTTAAAAAGACTCATACTGGATCTCTTTGAGCAGGGGGTTTCTGCCTGACTCTCAAATGTATATATTTGGAAAAATGGTTCTACTAGTGGCAATTCAGCCAGAAAGATTTCAGAATTACATGCCCACATGTGAAAGGAGCCCTTTAGTGTGATCCACAAGGACAGAGTAAGCCCTAGGATCAACACTTCATTCATTTCAAAGGGAGTTTCAAAGATGCTTATTAATCAAAATATTTAACTACCTGTATTTTGTCCAAAGACTGAAAACAAAAGAGAAAATAATTCTACATCTGTTAGATGTCCACATACAAAAGCTGTGCTATGTGAACAAAGCCAAGTAATTCAGACAAATAGACACATTTTTCTCCCAGGGAAACAAGGCAAGTCAGTGACCAAGCAAAATGTATTTTATTTTGTTATGAATGGTATAACGAATCCTTGGAAGGGTTCAACAAGACCCATTCAGTTAAGACATCTAACAGTCCAGCTGCTATTTTATTCCCCATAATGTCTGTTCATAACATTTGTGAGGCAGCTATGTGGTCCTCTTTTCATAACATCTCTAGGCATTACAGATTAGGCATCCAGTCCAGGAAAAGGTCAGGTTTTGGTATTGCCATTTTCTTGGGTCTACTGCAGCATATCTGGCATCTATGGAAAGATAAACCACAAAAAAGCGAAAATGAACAAAAGTCTGAATAAGGAGAGGCACCGACCACTCCAAAAGTGCTAATAAAATAGTTTGTGATTTTATCTTAAGTGATCACTCAGTTTCATTTTCACTTTTTTGTGGTTTATCAAGTTTTCCATTTTTTTGGTTTGTTGCATCTATGGAGAGATAACTGAAGAGGTCTGCTCTGCTTTGCAGCCCAAGTTTCTTCCTGCCTATCTCTGTACTGCTGTATAACTGTTTCTGAATGCATCAAGTTGTTATGTAGCTGTGATCCTTTTGATCACCACAGTGTAGTTGTGTGAATACATTCATCATAACAGTAGAGGCATGAGTAGGATCGTATTACACTGCTAGCGAACACCAACTCTGCTTTTCCTTCTTCTCTTGCTCCTCCTCCTCTTTCTTCTGCTACTCCTTCTTCTCCACCTTCTTTTCCAGTCCCATTACTCTTGGTGCAGGGCCGATGCTAGTATTTTGGTGGTCCCCAGCAAGTTTCAAGTTGGGGGCCCTACCCAGGAGAATATAAAAAGTGTGATCACATTGCCATCACGCCCCTTCCCTATCAAGCTCATGCAGCACCATTTAACAACCACTGTGTAGTGTTACTACAGTCAAACCATTAAAAAGACTTGAAATGTCAAGGTACATATTGGCTGGCATTTAGTACCAATGTTACATTATGACTAGCCCCTGTACCACAGCAAGGTAGCCACTCACAATGGTACACACACACACACACACACTGACTGGGACTGTGCAGTGGTGCAGCAGTTAACATTGTCACCCCGCAACAAGAGGTTCTCCAGTCTGATTCTCAGCTGGGATGTCTTCTGTGTGGAATCTGCAAGTCCTCCCTGCATTCACATGGGTTTACTCCCACATTTCAAAGACATGGTTCTGCAGCGTTTCTCCCTGGGCCTCTGCTAAAAATAGGCTCTGTCCTAGTCGGACTTTCCTGGTCAACAAATGTTAATTTATTGGTACACACACTCTGAGTGCCATTTAGTAGTAATGATGTTACATTATGGCAAGCCTCTGTACTGCATCAAGGTAGCCAGTCCCACAGAGGTACAAAGATATCCACACAGACTCCCTCACACAGGACAGAGACACAAGGCAGACAGCTACACAGACTTGCACGAAGGACATAAACACCCACACATGATGAAGACAGCACTACAGTAAGACTGAACACTAAGAATTTAAAATACTGGGCTTATGATCTAGTAATGGTGATAGAATATGATTTTGCAGTAGCATGCATTGTGTGACCCCACATTTTTGAAGAACAGACCAAAACTGACAAACATATTGTCATATAGCCCCTACCAACCTCCTAACCACATAATTCCAAAGCTGAAAATAACTGCAGAACAAAGGTGTAACATCAAGGATAGTTACAAATGGGGACGGAGCCTAGATGGCCAACTGAGAGCAATGGATTTTGAAAGCTCCATAAACTAGTATAATAATATAGGAAAATGTTGTTATTTTCAAATTTAAAACATCAGAAATCTATAGATAAACTACTAAACTACATAAATATCAATTTTGGTGGAGATATACAAAAATTTTCCTGTTAAGTAACTTGGAGATATATTGAGTCACTGAATATGAACAACTCAAGGAATTCTCATCCAGATGCTGCTCTGAAAAAAGAACTGCAATTGATGGCATCTACCTTACAGGAACTATCTTTGAAGATGGATGGCTTTAAAAATGACTTGGAAAACCTCAAATTAAATTCTCAAAAACAGAGTGATAATCTTAAGGAACTATTACAGTAACACTATACAAAAATAAATATAGACTTCTCTAAATGACATTGAAGGGAGACTCAGAGGAAGAATTCCAAAAAGAATTTCTGCTTAAACAGAATACATGGCTGCTTAACAAAATAGATGACTTAGAAAACAGGGAAAGGAGAAACAACATAAGGATCTTTGGTCTGCCTGAAAACACTGAAGGAGAGGACATTAATTCATTCTTAACAACCTGGATTCCTGAATTTTTAGACTTGAAAGAGGGACTTCAGTTTGGAATTGAAAGGGCACACAGAGCACTGAAGAAACCTGCTTCTAACTCGACAAATACTCCACCTAGATCCATAGTTATAAAATTTCTTTCATTTCTGGAAAGGAACTAATATTAAAATCTGCTTGGAGAAAATCACCCTTAAAATACAATCAAAGCCTGATAAGGTTTGACAATGATTATTCTTCCAGAACACTAGAACAAAGGAAAAAAGTCTCACCAGTAATAAAAATGTTGAAACAAAACAACATTAAAGCACAGCTGGCCTTTCCAGCCAAGATAAAAAAAAATTTTTGCCAATGAGATGAGACCCTTTAATCACTTAGAATAACCATAACCTACTATATTCATCAAAAACAACAACATAGTGTCTGTCCCAGAAGAAATGGAATGGATGGCCCCTACTCTTAAAAGAACAAAGTAAATAAATCCTTGGACTGATGCTAGAAAGAAGAAACAAAAAAGAAAAACTGATTCCAAGATAGCTGTCCCAAAAAAATAACTCTTACAACTACATCTCTCAAAGTATCAACTGATATGGTACACCACTTGTCATCTGTTTTTATTTAAAAAAAGGAGGGTTTCTTAAACAACTGAGAAACAGTAATGATTTATTCAGAATATTCAAAGAGTCCAATAATTCAAACAAAGGTAGGTCAAGATGGGTTACTATTTACATTATATATAAGCCAAACAAAGCAACATATAATGCAAACATAGAAGTTTCTTTTCCCCTACTTGAACTCAATGAATGCTTATCTTGTTCATTTTTCATTGTTTTTACTTATAATAATTTGAGTAATTAACTAATTCAACAAGGTACCATTCATCAGAGTTCAGACTCAAATGTAAAACGTTAACATCATATATAATAGCAGTAACAGTTGAGTGTTTTGAAAAAAAAAATGCTGTTATGGAGACTAATGCCTTCTTCAGTTAAAGTATGATTTCGAAATGTCATGTGTATTCTGGTTAAATAGTAGTAGCAAGCTCTTAGTACACGTCATCATTATTCTGTCTATCTTAGTACACGTCATCATTATTCTGTCTAAATATAGTTAATATTAATTATGGCAGGTATCACAGCTACGAGTACTGTTTGATCAATAGTGATATGGTGTGCGTGGATTCAGCTGTGTCTGGCAGCTAGTACAAATGTCATTATTATTCTGTCTAAACATAGTTACTATCCATTATGGCAGGTATCATAGCTTCAAGTGCTGTTTGATTAAGCCTGACATGGTGTGTGTGGATGCAGCTGTGTCTGGCAGCTGTTATATGTTGCCATTTTCGTCTCCAGGAAGCTGTGGGTTGCAACTTGTGATCGACGTTTACTGATGCATGTGAATTAGGAAGAGACCTAGGCTGGATCCAGGGGAAGGGGGTGGATAAAACTGTGATTTGGGATATTTTGGCAGAGAATACTTTGTTTATACATCCGCTGAGTGAGAGGTGGGAAGGCTGGAAGATTGTGTTATCTCTTGTTGTGGTGGCTTGTTGGGAGTTTTTGTTTTTTCCTGGCTGCTGTCTTGCTGAAAGGGAGGGAATTTAGGCTTGAAGTTGCAGTGAAGTGAAGCTTTGCCTCTGATATGCAGTACA
Source organism: Protopterus annectens (assembly GCF_019279795.1). Lineage (NCBI taxonomy): Eukaryota > Metazoa > Chordata > Ceratodontiformes > Protopteridae > Protopterus > Protopterus annectens. Next base: position 1,585,789,603 of record NC_056743.1, read on the forward strand.
CAGACGCACTAACAGAAACAGATGCTCCCAGGTTGCTATGGTAATGGAGACAGTGATGATAATGCTTAACGGTTCTGAGGAGCCTTCGAGATGATTCTTGGCAATGAAGTTTTTGGTTTAAAAAACAATATATATATATATATATATATATATATATATATATATATATATATATAATAAAAAGGCTGTTTTAAACCACATGTACATATTGATAATCTCCCAACACTTTGTTTAGCTCATTAAGTTGATTTTTGATAAAAATAAATAAATAAATAAGTGCAATTTTATATTTAAAATGTATTTTGGTCCAGACACATTAAGGACTTGCATAAGAGTGGAAGTCTGAGTTATTGTGAAAGACTAACAGCACTTGGTCTTGTGCAGTACCCTTTGCAGTGGTCTGGGAGGTGAGCTTGCTCGGACGTGTTGGGCATATGGGGATAGCTGATTCTAGCAGTGTTTGGGGTTGATGGGAAGTGCTAGAGTGTTATCAGATTTCCGTCATGGAAATATCTGTGGGAATGGAAGGTGTATTGAGTGGTTCACTGGCAAGAGTGGCCACTGCAGGGAACAGGCTGGTAAAATGGAACAGGACAAATATTGGTTTGGATATTTTAAGAACAGCCTGGAAACACACCACATGAACTAGTGAATGGTATTCTGGCAAAACTGGATGGGCATTGTTGCCCGTGCTTGAAGTACTGATATGTGTGTATGTAAAGATGGAAATATACTTATAACTAGAAAGGTCTCATAATTTGAAGTCTATGGACTGTATAAACATGCTTGGAAGGAGGTAATAATAAGCATTACAGCTTATAGTCCCTCAAATATCTAAGCAACAGCCAAAAAAAAAGCACACACATAATAGTTATGTAATGTATGATTTTTAGGAAATCTAGACATAAAATATGGTGTAGCGGTGGTGCTGCGGCGTTGTTAGATGTTGCCATTCTTTCATTGTTTCGATTCTCAATTACTGTCATGCAGCTGTGATGGAATGTGAATGATTCCTTCATCATTGCGTGAGTGAGCCCCGCCCAGCGTGTAAAACTCTACTGCCAATCATTAGCAGACCGGAGTTCCGCTGTGGCGACCCCTGACCGGGAAAAGCAGAAAGACACATCATCATCAGACATAAAATATATAATCGTCATATAAGATGAAGCAGTCTGCTGAATTTAGATATTAAAGACAGGATTTAATAACATAGGCTTGTGTATAATAACACTACTGTCTTAACTTGTCATAAATGACATACACTTGAAGCATGAGGATTTTCTTATATAAGTAAATATGCATAACAAGTCATGTAATTCCTGTAACTTGAATTGTAGTTTTTGTAACCCATCTTGACCATGTATAATACTTAAGCAGTTACCAAGGTAACTAATGTATATACATGGCATCAAACTGACAAAGTTGTTCAAGAGAAACAATAGAAGCCTGAACTTGAAATGTCACGGAATGTAACAATCATATTCTGAACAAATAATATTAAATTGACAATAGACACTCAGTTTAATAACATGGGCTTGTGTACAACAACACTACTGTTTTAACTTGTCATAAATGACATACACTATATTGAACATCAAGGGGAAGCATGATGATTTTCTCATATAAGTAAATGTGCATAACAAGTCATATAATTGCTTTAACTTGAATTATCATTTTTTTAACTCATCTTAACCACACATAATACTTAAGCTGTTACCAAGGTAACTTATGTTTTTTACATGACATCAAATTGACAAAGTTGTTCAAGGGAAACAATAGAAGCCTGAACTAGGAATGTCACAGAATGTAACAATCACATTCTGAACAAATAGTATTAAATTGACAATAATCACTCAGTTTAACCTTTGCTGATTATACAAAATAGAATGTTGCCATTTAAATCTAAAAACTTTCAGTATATGCCATGAAGTGGCAATTTATGAATATGGAAAGGGAACTTGTAATCATTAATCACAATAAGTGAATTTGTTGTTTTTAACCTATAATTTCACTCATTTTATAATGAGAAATGATAGATGTGAAAATCCTTATGTGCAGGAAATGGGGAAGAGGGATGCACTGATAATTAAAATGCACTAACTTTCACATCAAACAAACTTGATGCTTTAAGTTACAATAAACAAAGTGATAACTTAAATGTTGGCAAACAATGAAATATAACGTCTGATATATCCAGTAAAATACACTGTATTATAAACATTAGGTATAAATATTATTACCATCTATTTATATTAAGTAATAAGTTTTGAAAGACCATCAGCAAAGGTGAATATGTTAAATAACTGTGTGCTATAATCTTTTAGTGAGGTTTTATATATGATACATCCTACTTTACTGATTGAATTGATTGTCATCTATCTTTCATGCAAATATTAATTGCTTATACAATAAGTAGACATTTATATTGCATTATAATTCTGTCTAATCTACAACAGTACAATATCTGTTCAAAATAATATAACTATTGCTTATTCCTATTACAAATATTCACCATATAAGTCAGTTTATTTAGCTCAGATGATCTGGATTGTCAAGGTATGAGTGATAATCTGATGGACTTAGGTTTATCCATCAGTTTAGGAATGATTTTTTATTCCATGGCTAGTGTGGATCTTAGTTTTGTTAATATATATTCATTTAAATTACTTATTTCAGAAAAACATTTTTATTATGCCTGACCAAAACATTACTTTATTAGTAAACAGTCAAAGTATAAAACTGATAATTTCCTTTTAAACCTCAAACATATGCTTTGTAGTTATCAGAGGAAAATGTTTAATAGTTACAGTAAAAGAAAAAATACATAGTCCTAAATAACCTAAGATGGATTTAACTTTATTATCTTTAAATACCAATGGCTTAAACAATCCTAGCAAGAGATCAAATCTACTGAAATATTTAAACTGAACAAAGCACAAATTGTCTTCCTTCAAGAAATTCATTTCAAAACAAATGACAATTACAAATGGAATCCTAAGGAATATATGATATTGGCGCAATCCACTTATAAGACAAAGACAAAAAGGGTAACAGTTTTATGGAAAACAAATGTGATTAACCCAGAAATTATTTATAAGTATGAAGATAAAGAAGGCCTTATGGCTTTAGTAATAGTTAAATATAATAACAGAATATGGACCCTAGCCAATCTATACTAGTTCCCAGGCACTGGAACAGTAACTGTTAAAAACACTTGGATTTCATTTCTAGTAATTATAAAGGCAACTTAATATTTGGAGGAGATTTTAACTGTATATTTGATATTTCTGAAGCTACAAATAAAAGACCGCTGCATACATCTGCTGCATCAAAAGCTTTAAACAAGTGGATAGAATCATTTCATCTTGTAGATACTTTCAAATTTAAGAAGATAAATCTTTGTTGTTTTCTCATCAAGATCACATATTTGGTACCCAAACTAGAATAGATAAAATGTTTGCCTCCCATGACTTACACTCTAAAGTCATTAATTTCTCAATTACTCCCTGCCCCTTTTCAGACCATAATTCATTGATACTAAAACTTCAAAATGGATACAAACCATTAACTCCAGAATTCCAGCATATATAACTGAAATTAAAGAGTTCAAACCCTGGTTATTATCTGAATTACAGTACTTCTTAGATAATAATTACACCGCAGAGATAAATAAAATTAATGCTTACATATATGGTAAAACCCTAACTTGGTATAAAAAAAAAATCAGAGAATGGGATTCTGAATTATTAGATCTACAATCCAAACTTTTGTCAGTCAAAGCTGAAAAAAAATCAAAATAATTTGGAGATGAAAAAGAAAGTAGAAGTATTAAACAATAAATACAACAAAATTCTAACACAAAAAACTAGTTTAGCTTTAGAAAAACTAAAAATTAATACCTTGGTCACTTCTCCCAAATGGCTAAATAATTTATCTACAAGAATAAAAATACAATCAAAAGCTAATGACATTAAAAGTATCTTCCATGAAAAGAAAGGGAAAAATTTCACGGATATAGGTGCCATTCTTGATGCCTATAGAAATCACTATATGGAATATTTCCAAAAAGAAAATATACATATTGATCAATTAAATCTAGATGAAAAATTTTCTAATATAAAAAAAATACCAGAATTTGCAAGCACCCATATCCTACAAAGAAATTACAGATACAATAAAAGAGGGTAAAAATTATAAAGCTCCAGGTATAGATGGCATAATTATGGAAATATATAAACTTTTTCCTTCAAAGATAGTATCTCTTTTCCATAAAACTCTATTAGAAATTTAGTCACAAGCTTTAATACCACCCTCTTGGAGGTATTCCTTAATCACACCAGTCCTAAAGGAAAACAAATCCCCAAATCTCTGTACCTTGTATAGACCTATATCATTATTAAATAATGACTATAAAATATTTATGACAATATTAACAGAATGAAAATATCACTATCCAAAAACAATAAATAATGATCAAACTGGATTTATATCATAGACACACATGACAATATTAAAAGGATAATTTCTCTTATAGAGATATAATTTAGCATATGTCAAGTAGGGTACTTTTACCTCTGAATCTATACGTATAGCAAATGGCACCAAACAAGGATGTCCCATGCCACCGATTCTACTTGCTCGGACCATTGAGATATTGGCAGATTCAATTTGTAACCATATAAAAATCAAAGGAATACAATTCTAAAGTAATGCTATTTGCTGATGACATATTACTAACATTGTCTAATACAAAAGAGACATTAGATATGGACTTTGCACTCAAAATGGGAGCAGAGGCTCAATATATTTCCATCTACGCTGCCTGAGTCACATACTTGGTATCTCATGGCAGGACAAGACCCCTAATAGCACAGTGCTTGAGAGGGCAGGCACCACTTCCATGTTCACTCTCTTGAAACGGAGGTATATGTGTTGGTTAGGTCGTGTTAAGGTATTTAATAGTTCCAAAATAGTGTTGAGATTTGTAGTAGGTTGTGTCAGTCTCAAGAGAGATTTTGCTGATCAGAATGTTCCTGAACGTACTAAGTAATGAGGTGTTAAGAGGGGCTATTATGTGTAAACACATTCTACCATACATTACTCTTTGTTTGGCTGCAGGACACCTGATCACAGACCAAATCAGAGAATGTCAATTGATTTGGTCCAACTCATCAAACAACTGTCTTGCTGATTTTGTTCTTAGTGGCTTGAAATGTTTTTGCATTCTTAGTGAAGTGTTGTCGTATGTGTTCTTTCTCCCCATCCTTCTCATCTCATTTTTAACCCACTGAACTACATATCTGTTAGTATTAAGATGACTGACTTTATTTGTAGTGCTTTTTTGGGGAGAATGCCAAATGCTTTTGTAAGACCAAGATGTGTGGCACGAATGTTAGGTCTCTTATCCTGTTTAAATGTTACCTCTTCAAAAGTGCCACCAGATTAAGTAGTGATAGTCTTCCCTTAACAAAATCATATCTAGCGTACATTCAAAATTAGTTACTACCCACTTCATACATTTATAGACAATACAACCGATCCCAAAACCGCTGCATCTTCATTAAGTTAACCATGTTGCCAAAGTGGTTAGAAAATCCTTCTATGTGACCCATCTGATCACGAAAGGGTTCGCATCAAGATCTAAGGATGTAATGGTGCCCCTCTACTCTTCCCTCATCAGACCCATTATTGAGTACAATGCACCAATTGGAATGTACCTGGCTAGACATCTCCAGCAGCTGGAGAGACCACAAAGGTACCTAACCAAGAGGATTACTGGCCCCAAACATTTGTGCTATGCAGCACGATTGAAAAAAGCTAAGACTGTTCTCTGTTGCATACCGCTTTCTCAGAGGTGATCTCTGTCTAACATACAGAGCCATGTCCAACCCAGAATTGTTGAACATGCTCCATCTTAGCAAAACCAAATCTACTTGAGCTACACGCTCTAGGGATATAAACCTCAACACAACAATGAATGGAACATGCTGGAGGGATAGATTCCCTTTGCAGAGACTTTCCTTACTATGGAACAGGGTCCCGATCTACATAAGACAGAGCCCCTCACTATCACTCTTCAAGAGGAACCTTGATGAGTGGATGGGTAACAGAAAGTTCACACCGGGGATCACACCAACGGCACTACTAGATAGGGGCCAAGGGTACTAGCTGCTAGTACAAGGGTCTAGGGAACTACTAAAGGGGCGGTGAATACTGCACAACGTGGCTGGGCTAATATATGCCTTCTGGCAGATAGCCCAGTACCAACCTATGAACCTAAGAGTTAGATATATTAATTGACAAATTTCACATGACTTCAGGACACCATTCCAATAAATCAAAATCAAAATTTTTATTGTTAAATAAAAAAAAAAAAAGAACTGCAGACTAAGGGGATCACATCATAGGGAAACAAGAACCTACCTTAAAATATCTAGGAATTTAGTTATACAAGGATAATGATGAATTAGTCTAAAAAAACTGCAATAATATCAATACAATTAAAATCTCTGTGGAAGAATGGAACAAAATAATATTAACATTTGAAGATAGACTACAGTTAATAAAAATGGTTTTACTGCCCAAGATCCTATATATAGCCTTGGCAATACAACTGTTACCAGAAAGGAATATACTTAAAGAAATAAATTCATGCCTAATACAATTTTGATGGTTTCCCAAAAGAAACAGAATAGCTTTAATACATCATATCAGACCATGGAAACAGGGAGGCTTAAACTTTCCTCATACAGAAACATATATAAAAGCATCAGTATCTAAAACAATCTCAGATTGGATAAGTCCAAATTACTCTGCAAATTGGAAATAATTACTAACTGTAATATCAATAAATTAATTTGATTTACAAAACAAATTTCAAATAACAGATGAAAACAATTTGCCATGGCAAATATGTATTAGTATGCAATATAACATAACTAAACCCACTAAAACTCGTATGATTAATTATTACATTGACTCATTTAGGAAAATTATTAATGCAAATATAGATTTAAAAATCTGGTTTGATCTTTTAACACCATTTATATTCACAGATAACTTTCCATATAAAATATATATAGAAATTATTAATTCCTGGGAACAGAAAGGATTTTTTTGTTGGCTCCAGTGTATCAAAGAACTAAAGGTTTTAGATATGCAAGTAATAAAGTAATAAAAACAACATACAAAATTACACAACAGGACTGGCTAACTTTACAGAGTATTCTGTCATATTTGCAAGATTTAAGTAGAATAATTAACAATTCTTCATTTAAAGAGATACCTAAATTTACGAAATACATATATGAAATCATATGTAATGACTTTGACATGGGAAACAATATTTCAAAATTTTACAAAATAGTGATAAACTATAAAACAACACCCAAAACCTCATATTGGAAATATATAACAAAAGGACACTCAATACAGTTAACTGAAGATATTAAAACAAATATGTTTTTATCAATAAAATATACATCCTTTACAAAATACTGGAAAGTTTTTTAATTGGAAATGCTTGCACAGAGCATTCTTAACCCCAGATAGAATCAGTAAAATTAGTTCATCCATAAAAGGAATATGTTGGAGATGTGAGCAAGTACACAATGCAGATTGGGACCACATTTTCTTTGATTGTGTTAAAATTAAGCCATTTTGGAATGGTATTAATAACTTTCCACAAACTTTATTTAATGAATCATTTTATTTAACTAAAGCTATTGTATTATTAAATGTGAACGAAGGTCCTCATTTGAATAGGTCAGACAAGTATCTAGTATGGACTATACTTGCAGTTTCAAGGAAGTGTGTAACAAGAAGATGGAATACAAATGGAATACAAACACAATACCAACTTTGGAAGACTTCTACAGCCTACTGAAGACCACAGTATTATTGGAAATTAAAATTAAAGAACTAAGAATTTATCCAAAGCCATTTATCAACAACCCTTGGGGAAAAAGTCTCATCTTTTATTGACACTATGCAATAATTGATCAGACACTGATAATGGATTGGACATACTTATAAAGTAACTGTATACATTAAGATTTGTTATAGTGTCAGGCTAATGTAAATAGTGTACATAGTTATTCAAGATGTTATGTATAAATACTATGGAATTCATTGAAATGTATTTGAAAAATATTTTTTTTCAGAACAAAAAGGATAGTTGCAGACATTGCTATGATAAACTTAGAAAGATATTAGAATAACAGGGATTGCATTAGCATTCATTAAAATAATCAGTACATTATGCAGAACTCTCATAGTCCCCCCAAAAGTCGCAGTACAATTCTAGAGGAGGTACAAAAAAAAAAGACAAGGACATAACATTAGGGGTTTAAAGCATTGTGGTTACGAACTAATAAAGATGGTAGGATGATAGAATAACAGATTTTTCCAGTAGCATGCATTGTGTGAATTCACATTTTTAATGACTAATAGACCAAAAATACAGGTCAAACATCTAAACATTGTGCAGCATTCTCATAGCCCCTATCCCTCTCCTAACCTCTCAGCTTAATTCCAGACAATGCCAAAAAAGCAAAAACTGCAAAACAAAGGAGTAACATCAGGGATAGTTTGAAACTTTGCTATGATCAACTTCAGTAGTAGAACAGGGTTTGCACTGGCATGCATTAAGACATCAGTACATTCTGCAGAATTGTCACAGCCCCTACCCCCCAGTGTCTCAGCAGAATAAATCTGGATGAAGTGAAAGTAAAATAAAAACACAAAGGCATAACATTAAAAAACAATGTGCTTATCAGCAAATAAAGATACTGGAATAACAGATTTTGTTGCAAAATGCATTGCATCACCCCACATGTTTGACTGGTATTTATCTATTTTCATTAAAACATCTCAATATTGCACAACATACTCAAAGACCGTAAGCCCCTTACCAACCTGTCAGCACAATAACTCTAAACAAAGCAAAAAATTATCATAGCACAAAGGCGTACCATCAGGGATAGTTGTAAACACTGCCGGTATACACAATACTAGTATAACAGGGTTTGCATTAGTATACAGTAAAACAATAGCTGTACATTCTGCAACACCCTCACAGCCACAAACTCCCCCTCCCAACCTCTCAGGACAATAATTCCGGACAGAGCAAAAAATTATCCTAGAACAAAGGTGTAGCATCAGGCGTAGTTGTAAACATTGCCGGTATACACAAAACATACTAGCAGAACAGGGTTTGCATTGGTATACGTTAAAACATCTGTATATTCTGCAGCATTCTCACAGCCAGTACCTCCCACTACCAATATGTCAGCACAATTGCACACAAAACAAAAATGCAATAATGAATATTCTTATGCAAGACTAGATAAAAAAAATACATCAAATCTGGACATTAATTACAAACAAGCCTTCCTTCCTCAGTTTCTTAGCAGAAGAATTCTGAACAAAGATAAAATAAAACTGTTACAACCACAGCCCCTCACAAAAAGTTATACAATCCTCTCCCTAGGTTTTCTCACCCTCCCCAGCAAAAAAATAAAGTTAAAAATAAACCCAGCAACTTACCTTTTCTACAGTTGATAGAAGGCTGCTACTAATCCTCCACTTGTTTCTCCTACACACAGATCAGACCTGTTCAGCTTTTTTAAATTGCCCTCAAAAGGACAATTTTTCAGATCTTTTAGAAGTTGCCCTTACAAGAGTAGTTAAAATACAGATGCTTTGCTGGTCCTATGGTCATTCCAGGAAAACTTGCTTCCTCCATCCATTGTCACAGCATACCTCTCAACCTCTTGGCGTGAAAAATCTGGGCAAAGCCAAAAATGATGGGGGGGTACAAAGGCTTAAAAATAGGGACAATTTTTAAATATTGCTCACATAAACTTACAAGTTTGCTTTCAGGCTTTGCTTTAGCATACATTTTCTTTTTTTTTTTTTTAAAACAAGTTTATTGTTTTTAACATACAAAATAAATATCATAACAGTCTTATACAAGCAATTAAAATGTAAACAGTTATAACACTTAATAAAATAACCAAAGTATTTACAGAGACATCCACTACAAATCAAATCAATTGATTAAACTGTAATGTCTTACTATTGAAGCTAAGATGTTTTTTTAACAGGTTTTGTAAAGTATCCCATATAATATAGTAAGACGTTTTTCTAGTAGTTCTTGATTTTATTGTCATCAATTCCATATGACACACTTCAGTCATAACATTTTTAAATTCATTAAATGAAGGAGGAGTATCTGAAATCCAATTTCTGTTTATTATTTTTCTAGCCACTGCTAGAATGGACCATAACAAGGGAAGTTTAACTTTAACACTTTTAGGAACAGGAGTGTTAAATAATATAAGTGATTTAGAGACAATGAAATTATCTGTGAAAAGAGCCTGCAAAAAATCATTGATTAACTTCCAATATTCCTTCAGTTTTATACAGTCATAAAACATATGTGCCCAGTCAGCATTTATTTCTACATTACATCTCTTACATAAATTGTTTTTATTATTTATTTTCTTCATCATTAAAGGTGTATAGAAAGATCTATGTAAAAATGTCCAAGTAAAAAGTCTCCAATTAATAGAAGAAGTAGTTTTATAAGCAGATTCCAATATATATTGTTTATCTTGTTGTTTTGGTGATTCACCATTAATGGAAATGAAATAATTCCAATAGGTATCTGAACTGTAATGAGTTTCTTCTCTAATAATTTTATGTATGTGTGAGAGCTTACCTTTATCAGAAACCCTATGTTGTAAATTTAATATCAAGTAATCAATCAGAGTTGGAACAGATTCTTTAACTGTTAGACAGTAAATCAAGTTTATTAATAAGATGTTGTCTAAAAGTCTGAATTTCTAACCAACATGTTTCTCTCCGATCAAATTCTTGCTTTAAGAAGTCTAATTTTTTTACTTTATTGTCAGACAGCAACTGATACCAATACTTTAAATCATTCTCTGTGACTAAAAGAGTTCTTTCAGAGGTGGTTGATAAAAGAATACCTTGTGTATACATTATAGGGAATAGGATAAAATTCCATTCCTTATACTTAGGATGCATAAATATAAAATTACGATAACTGATAATAATGTTTAATGGGTAACTAGCTATATATTTTGGTGTAATAGATGAAGTACAAAATTCTTTTAGTAAACATAACATGGGGTTATTTACAATAATATTTTTATGTATTAAAGAAATTTTCATGAAGTGAATGCTAATTAGTTCCCAATAATCTTTCCATCTTGCAACATATGACTGATCTATTAACAAAGTAATAACCTTTATAATAGAAGAAATAGTATATAAATTAAAGTCTGGAAATGAAATGCCCCCTTGAGACCAGCTATTAGTATGTTTCTTTAATGCAATCCTAGGTCTATTAGGTGCCCATAAGAAATTTAACATTAGTGAATTCAATTTCTTAATAATTATTTTTGTAGGCGGGAGTATTATTGATTGTATTAAGTATAATATCTTAGGGAATATTATCATTTTAATAATTGTGAGTCTCTCTTCCATGGTAAAAAACATATTGTTCCAGCTATTGAAAAGATTTTGTATATTATGAAGACAGTTACTATAATTATTATGTATAATAGATTTAATATCTTTAGTTAATATTATACCTAAGTAAGTTATCTGAGCTGAGTTGGGTATATATTTGTTAAAATCATTAATTAGAATATTTTTTCATGTGTATATTGGTAATATTTTAGTTTTTTCTTCATTAAATATCAAACCAGAGATATTTTTAAAATCCATCATTTTATCAAATAAGGACTGCATAGAAGAGTTAGTTCCTGCTGACGTAATTAGAACATCATCTGCAAAAAGTTGAATTTTAGATATTGTATTTTCATCTATATCAAATCCTTCTATGTCAGTACTGTTTCTAATCAGATTAGCCCAGGGCTCCATTATTAAAGTAAGTAATAGTGGTGAAAGTGGACACCCTTGTTTTGTACCTTTTAATATGGGTATTTTTTGTGAGACATATGTTCCTATCTTAATGTAAGCCAATGCTCCTTTATATAGATGCTCAATTAGATTTACAAATGCATCAGAGAAATTTGTGCACTTCAGTAAGATAAACAAGTAGTCCCAACTTACTGAATCAAATGCTGAACTTATATCAATACTAATAAGTGTTAAATCTTTCTTTTTCCTGTTTGCATAATCAATTAACGTTAAAGTTCTCCTTATATTATCAAAAGTATTTCTATTTATAATAAAGCCTGTCTGATCTATATCTATTATGCCTGGAATGATTGTCTTTAATCTATCAGCAAAAATACTCATAAACATTTTATAGTCAACATTAAGTAATGAAATAGGTCTATACGAAGTGCATCTAGTTGGGTATTTATTGGGTTTTAAAATTGGTGAAATAAATGTGTATTGCCAGGATGGGGGGAGTTGTTAACTCATTTTGAGCTAAAATGAAAACCCTATGTATTAATGAGTAAGTACTTTTAGGAAGAATTTTATAAATCTCTGGTATAATACCATCATTACCTGGTGCTTTGTTTGATTTAAGTATGTTTATTTGTGTAATAACCTCTGTATATGAAATATTTTTATCTATTAGTTTAGTCTGTTGTTTAAGTTTTTTGTTCATGTTTGTAGTTATAAATTTCTTTATTTTATCTTTAGGATCCATGTTAATGTTATTGTGATTAATTTTATGAAAGTGATTTCTAAATTCATCTAATATTTCTGGTAAACTAGAAACATTCGTCTTTTTCCCTGGAGAGAAAATTTCTTTGATATGATTTTGTTTATTCAACCTTTTTGTTTTATTTTTAAGTCTATGTAAGTATTTGGGACTTATTGAGTAAGACAAAAACTTATATTTCTTTAATGTTATTTTGACTTTATGGGTTACAATTTCTTTGTATTTCTCATTTAATTTATTTATTTCCTCAATGACTTTTTTGTCCATAATATTTTCTTTATTATTATGTTTGTATGAGTCTAATTTGCTTTGAATATCTAGTAATTCCTTGTCCCAAGATTTCCTTTTATTATTATACCATCTGATACTTTGTCCATATAAATATGATTTTAAAGCATCCCAAATGTAAACAATGGAGACATCAGGTGTAGTGTTTAAGTCTAAGAAATGTTGCACTTCTGTGAGTATATAATCTTTATAGTCTTTTAGTTGAGTTAAGTATGCTGGTATTCTTTTGATCTGGACATTATAAGTACTTTTTACCATAAATTCAAAGACAATTGAATTATGATCTGATATAGGACGCAAAATGATTTTGGAATTAATTAAGTCTGTTACCATTTGGTTAGAAATAAAGACTCTATCTATTCTTGAATAAGTTTTATATCTGTTAGAAAAAAAGTGTATGGTAATGATTTAGAATCTATCTGATTATTAATATCATTCAAATGATATAAATTAATAAAATCCTTTAAAAGTTTTACATTAGATGTAATTTTCCTTTTTCCTATAGTAGTAGTCTCTTTTTCATGTAGGATACAATTAAAGTCACCTGCTAAAATAATATCTCCTATAGAAAATGATATGATCTTATCAAGATGGTGTTTCACTGTATTAATGCCAATTCCTGGTATCCAATATACATTGATTAGTGTTTATATCTTCCCATTAATCTGTATTGTAACCATACAAAACATTCCTTTATCATCTTTATAAGACTTAATAGTTTTAGGTATGGGCATATTTTTATTCCATAAGATAGCCACTCCTCTTTTTTTCTGTGTGTGTTCTGAGCTAACCAAGACTGTATATTTATTAGTGGCTAATTTATCTATATCCTTTTTCAGGAGATGTGTTTCTTGAAGGAATATTAAGTTGGCTCTATGCAAATTAATATATCTCATTAAACTTGCCCTTTTACATGGGTTATTCAATCCATTAATGTTTAAAGAAATCCCTTTTAGAGATACCATTTAGCTTTTATAAACATATAAGACATATAATCAGAATAACAATTAACAAAATAAGTGATATTATGTCTCCTCCTTTAGGTGTTCCATTAATTATAGCTGTATTTAATGAAAATCTTATGGAATTTTGTGTAAGTTTCACTTTTATTTGTAGTGACAATGAGTTTATAAAATGTGATGTGGATGTCAGAACTATATACATACAACAATAATCAGGTGAAAATAATGTTTGGATTAAACATTGAACCCAGGGTGGAGTTGAAAACTCCAACTTCGAGTAGCACATACCACTCGAGTTATCCCCTATCCTAAGCAGCAGTGCCTCAGCTGCCACCAAATTAACTCAGTACTAACTATTATTAACTAAAGTTAACCTCATTTAATTTGATTATCTATTGTAACAGAGCTAAACAATTTATAAAACAGCTTCATATAAACATATAAGAACATTTAGAAACAACTCATATTACTATGTACATCTATTCTGTATAATACACTCATAATCAAAATAGCATTCTAACAATCTTGATAATGGGAGCAAAGAAGAGAGAGAGAAAAAAAAGGAATATCCATATGTTAGTTTATTAAAAGTTTGTAAGAATAAGTTCTTATTATATGTTTATGTTGATTTGAATTCAATAACATATATTATCTTAGGCTGTTATGGTTCAGACATTGCTTATATTAGGGTATTCCCACTTTCTGCCATAGTAATGCAGTTAACAGTTTTTAAAACTTTAAATTACTTGCACCAAAAGCTTTCTTCTCATATTTATTATTGCCAATTAAATAAAATGTTTATTCTCATGCATAAGTTAAAAGATCATACTGCACAACAATGTTAATTCCTGGTTATACATAAATCATTGTGATGAAAGCCATCTGTATTTTATATATCTGAACTGCAGCTTTAAAATATGTCACATGACAATTTCTTCTTAAATATAATCATAATGATACATGTGCTTGTCAGTTAGTCAAGGCAAATGATTTATAACATTATATATGTTTAAATCATAAGTATTTATAGACATTAAAGTGCTGCAGTCATATAAGCTTTCAAAAGCAAGTGTATATGTGTTTTACCTTCTATGCCTTCTAAAATATCTCACTTGTTTACTATGGCATACTAAGTCATTTAAAATCATTATAACTTTTATATTTTATAAATTACATCTTAAATAAGTAAGTTGTTATAAAGAATAACTCACATTTAGGTGTCATAAAGTTCGTTTTTCATCACAAAGTCACATTTACAGCAGTTCTACTTCCTGAAACAGTATACTTCTTGAATCTGCGGTGTCAGTGTAAAATCAGGGGTCAACGTTCAAAATGGCTGCTTTCAGCTTCTCTGCATGTATTCTGAGTGTTGAAGCTTTTAAAACGACTCGAGGACACTATTCACGAGGAAACCCACATCCCAGATTGTCTCCCATAACATTCTGGTGGGAATTTTGGTAAAAGCAAGTGACTGACATTCATTTTGTAATACAAATGAATCTAAACAGTGCAAAACCTTCTCGAAGTATTTTACAAGTCATTACAGTCTCTATGACAGTGAAACCAAGCCTACAGTTATTTAACATAAATACAACTTATTTTTATATGCCCCATTTCATTTTCTCATACAGATCTTATTACATACATATATCAGTATTATCAGAAGCATATAACTGTATATATAAGAGAAAGAGAGAGAGAGAAAGAAAGAAAGGAAAAAAAAAAAGAAAGAGAGAGAGAAAAGAAAGAAAAAAGGGACCTACAAAGAGTATCTACAAAGATATATTACTTACTGTTTGTTTTAATAAATTTGAACATGAAACATATTACTTACAACTACTTTAGTTCAAATTAATTGCAATTATATCATGACATATTATTAGAAATCATGTATAAGCAGTTAAGTCATGGTATAATATTTAGCAACAGTATTTAAACAGCATAAATAATTTTAAAGAACTAATAAGTTATTTTTCCCCTTATTCCATATTTTTCATCAAACTTCTCTCCCTGCCCTCCCCCACCCCTCACTAAATGCATAATTTAGAGAGAATGCCATTATTTAAAACAAGAAGAGAAAGGAAATGTATCAAATTACTAACCTTAGGTCTCTTTATCACAAAGAGAAACAAGTTGATTCATAGCAGGTTATTTGTTCCTCAGAAAGTTTGATTATTTATAAAACAAAAACAGTTCTTTGCACACAAAAAAGTAACTTTGAATAAATCTTTAAGAAATTTGTGGCTTTCCTGAAAATGTAGTAACTATAATTAAAGAGTTCAAAGAAATATAGAACATGTCATTTGTTTTTTAGTCTTTTTTGCTTCTCCGAAGTCTTCCAAGAAGTTCCTGTTGCCATCCTCTTTAGCGAAGGACTTGCCCATTCCATATCTTCTATTTTATCTAATATATTTTTTTTTTAATATACAGCAAAGCAGAGTCCAAGTCTTCAAAAATTCTAGGGCCATCAGGTAAAAAGATTTTTAGTTTGGCAGGAAATAAAAGATGAGCTTTGAACTGTGCTTTCTTAAGCTCTCTTATTAATGGAAAAAAAACTTTTCTTTTAGTTATTACCAAGGAAGAATAGTCAGTCAAAACGCACAGTTGCCTCATTAATTTTTATAGGTGCTTTAGCCCATGCAGATTTTAATACCATCTCCTTGTCATAAGATGATAAAAATCTTACAATAACTGATCTAGGATACTTTTTATTAGTATTAGAATTAGATAAAGACCTATGGGCTCTTTCAATACCAAAAGAAAATGCTTCTGACAGATCTAAAGTTTTGGGAAGCCAAGTATTTAAAAAGGAAGTAATGTTGTTACCTTCTATATTTTCTGGCAGTCCAAAAATCCTAATATTATTGCATCTGGATCTGTTTTCCAGGTCAAGTTTGGATTGAAGGTGTGTGTTCTGTTTCAGTAAAAATTCAATGTTAAGTTCTTCTTCCTGAATTCTGTTGTCCATATCTTTAAGAGTCTCTTCTATACCTGTAATCTGAGCTTTCTGATGTTGTAAGTCTTGATGTAACAAATCCATTTGTTTTGTATAAAGTTATCAATTTTAACATCCAGTCTGTCCATTTTAGTTGTTAGTTGCTGAATAGTTGTTAGTAAAACTGAAGCTCTTTCTTGATGCTGGAATCCTGACTGTTAGCCTTACTGGAACTCATTCTGAACAGAGGTGATAAGAGAAATTTCCAAGATGATTTCTGACAGGAAAATTATTTAAATTTTCTTTCTTTTTTAGATATTATTCAAGATACTGATATTCCAAACGTATTTAGAAAGAAAATTATTACATTAGTTGAATTTTAAAGTAATTATTTCCTGTCAGTGTAGTTATGTTGGTGGAGCTGAAGAAATCTGCTGCTATCCTGTGTTCATCCTTGGCCACACCCCCTAGCATACATTTTCTGAAGGATATAAAGTCTGAAACTTAAATGTCTGCTATTATTTACTGACTTCAATACTCATTAATGTATAAGGAAACCACAAATTTTATGAAGAACAAACCAAAAGTATAAAGCAAAAATCTGGATATTCTTAAAACATCTGGGCAGTCCAGATGTGTGCCTAATGCAGATAATCAACAGAACTGACCCAGCCGACCCCATATTATGGCAAAGTCAATCAGGAAACTAGAACTTGCTTCCTTGACTGCTGCAGCCAATCAGGTCCCTTGCTTCACTGAAGCGGACCTGATTGAGTGCAGCTTACAAGTAAAGCAAGGGACCTGATTGACTGCAGCAGTCAAGGAAGCAAGTTCTTTCAGGGAAAAAAAGACGGAATCACGCAACGGCACTATACAGCCGAATGAACGAAGCACCAAGCAAGGAGTGGAAGAGATGGAGAAACACGCAGCTGCTTCATATGGGGGCCCTCATACTTGAGGATATAATCAGGGGCTCCCTGTGGGTGAGAGTCTGGCAGGTGCCTAACGCCGGCTATGCTTGGTGCATCCCCCTCCTCCTCTTCTGCTCTAAATGTGTGGGTAGTATCGATGAAGCGCTCCCTAGGATGTGCAGGATCTAAATGTAGGACTCTATGTTTAGACTTTCCTTATCAGATGGCTTAAGAAAAAGCAAGCACCCTGGCTTTAGTCACAGAAAGAAAGATTGAAATGGTGTAGGTCGTCTGTCCATTTAATCCAGGATGTATTCTGTCTCCATGCTCTCTGACAGAGACAGCTCATTCTAGTATGTCTGAAGAGCTGAGGGGCTGAATTATGCTGCAGCAGTGATCATAATGAAGCATGTTTATTACAGGTGTGCATACTCACACAGTTGAACTTTCTAACCTTGTACGAGACCCAGACTCAAACCACAAAATTGCTGATTTCTGAAACTAGAATAGCAGTCACATTTAGCCATATAGCATCTCACAAAGTGCAATATACACATCCAGAGACTTCTTAATTGAGTCACCATTATAAAAACACAAAAGTAATATATGAACTAATGGAGCAGAAAAAAAATTGTGATAGCATTCTAAACCAGTGTGTATACTACCAGTTCCAGTTGTGTCTACATCCTTGAATTACAGCAAAATATTGTGTCCAGGCTAGTGATATTAAGACTGTGGCAAACTGATTATTTAACCATAAATTAATACTACTTAAAGGAAACTTCACTGTCCAGTGTAGTTAATATTATCCCAAGTGTTTTTTTCCTTATAATGTCAGCTGATTAATGAATAGTGTTCGGAAATCCTGAAGTACCTTCATTTTTTTTCATTTCTACTTGTTTCCCTGGCATAGATCATGCATGTTGTAGTACTTTTTGTTCTTTTTCAGATCTGACTTTTTTTTTGCTGTGGCTGTCGTCATCTTACATAGACAGTTTTTACTGCTGGTCATCAACCACAATTTTACATCCTTAAACTGTACCTTGTTGAGGTCATTAACGGCTGTAAACAACTGAAGTGAAAGAAGAGGTTGTGAAGAAATTAACAGGAATGACCAGTACTGCAACACTAGTGAATACTGTTATTTTTGGCCAGTAATATGTTGCCCTTATCCATTTAACTGCACAATTAAGCACAATACCAAACCTACAGACAGCTGCCGGTTGCCTTACTAGCTGTTTGAAGTCACAATTTTCAGTTTGTGATGAATGAGAAGAGTTGACCATTTTCACACCATTAATTTGTTAACTGGGTAGTTTGTCATCAAACCATTTTAGGCACAACTAGAGCCACAAGGGCAGAGGTAAATACAGTATAAGGTAGTCACATAACCCGTATGTTTTGGGGGAGTGGGAGGAAACTGGACTTCCAAGAGGAAACCCACATAGACATGTAGAAAATATGCAGACCATACAAGGGAAATAACCAGTAGTCAAGGTTGAACCCCTGATCCAGGAACTGTGAAGCAGAGGTCTTATCACTGAGGCCCTGTGCTGCTTGTGCTAAAGGAGTATGGGAGAGGGAAGGTCTGGATTTTTTTTTTTGTTGTTTTGTTTTGAAGGACTGCAGTTTTGAACACCGAACAGAATCACATTTTTTATCTCTGTTGTACAGGTGAAACTGTAAATGGACCAGTAAAGCTTTTTTAGCTGCTGAAACTAAGAACATGTCAGGGTAATTTATTTAAAAAGAAGCAAGGATGTTTTTTACAGGCCATCTAAAAAGTCAGAGACTAAAGGCAGTGTCATTGCAATGTGGAAGGGTGAACAAATTTTTTTCTTTTGTTTTGTTTTGCAGGATTTTGCCTCTGCTGCCTGGCAATCAGCCTCTATCTGATGGCCAAGTGGAATATTTTTTTTTTTGCCATCCCATAGGGTGACAGTCGACCTGGAGGGGGCATCATTTAGGCAGCCCTCATGAGTGGTTCAAGTTTTTTTTTCCTGTAAGCCCAACCTTCACTGCATGCATTCTGTGAGTGAAGGGTGCAGTTATTGGGCTGTTCTAGACACAACCTCACTTCCACAAGGGCTTTACGAGGAAGCAATCCTGCTGTCCTGAATCGAGCATGAGTGGTTGTTTCCATGATCTCTACCAGTGAACTCGCACCATCCCTTGTGCTTACTATCTCCCCAGCCTGGTATAACAGGTTGATTTTGTCAATATCTCACCATATGTTGGCTTAGAGTTGGCATGCTAGATACTGCAAGTACATGGTTAGAGAGGGAGAAAGCCCGCATACAGTGTGAATATATATCTGCAACTCTCAAAACTGGTGTCTGTGTCTGCTAAGAGCAAAGGATTGTCAGTAAGGATGTGTTATTTGCGATGCTGCCTCAAAGTACCAAGTGCAAATAGGCTGACCACAGAAGAAGCTAGAGCAGACTGTAAACACATGATAGTGATAAAGTTGATGGACTGACTGGCAACAGGTGACTTGAGTGAGATTAGGGGAGGGTGACTGGTAATATACATTAGCTAGGATGACAAAGTAGTTAGCTAGGACAAGTTACCAAAATGGACAGTAACACATAGCACAATGACAGGGAGTTTAGAATTGAAAACAACGACTAGGTCAAGAAAATTATTTTTTTTTCTAAGATTTGTTATGAAGTACTAGTAGGATGAAAGTTTAGATTAACTAGATTGGACTAAGGTAAGTAAACTTACTTAAAACTTGTTTTCAAAGAGGCATAACAGCAACCATAAATATCAATCAACAATTAATTTTGAAGAGGGATTTCAGGCAGTATGGATATTAGAGCCCAGGGTAGGTTAGTACAACTGAAGAGCCCCAGCAAGGCAAATTGCAAAGCTACAAGTGATACTAACAGTGGTATCGATGGGGAAAACAAGAACCCTTGATTTAGCAGTAACCAGTGGTAAAAACAAATGGTCAAAAATACGTAATAGAAGTAAGCGGTAGGGTTTTGGAAGGGTTACTAGCTTGCAAGGACAGCCCAGCTGGAGGCAGTATAAGTAACAGCAAGCAATTGAAGGTATTGATTAGCAGCAGTAACTCTTGACTAACAACAATCAGTTGTGGAAACAATTAAGGTAACAGCTGTCTGGATCCAGTAATGGAGCTGGGGGGTACTACTAACAAAAGTAAAATGTAAGCACAGATTAAATTCAAGCACAATAAGAACAAATGGAATGGAGTATTACACGAGTAACTGCATTAACTCAGGGAAAGACCATTGTAGACACTAGCACCAGCAAGGTTTGATATAGATGATGGAGAGAGAACTCAGGAAGGTGCCTTTGCCTTACTACAGGAAGATTTGGGGGGGGGGGGGGGTTCAGTACTATCTAGGTTCAGCACAATTCTTTGAAGGATGTCAACTGAGATTAGTTGGCACTAGAGTTCCTAATAGTGGAGTGTGAATATGGAAGGGGATGTGCAAGTTTACCGCTGATCCACAGTGCTACTTGAAGCACAGCGTGTGCCCTAGTTGTTAATAGTTTTCCTCTGTGTCTCTCTCCAAGTCTCACGCATTGTGTAGCAGTGAGTTCCCACGAAAGAAGAACTAGTCAGTCAGCAGATGCATGCAGGAGTGTCCCACAGCAGGAATGGCCTGGGTTAGGATTATCTGCATACTTTCAGCAACATAAGATTTTTTGGTTACGTGCACACTTTCAGCAACATGAACCCATGAAAGGGGGTACAACAAATTCTAAAACTATAAACCTGGTACAAGCAGGCACAGGCCCCACACACAGGCACACACACACACACACAAACACGCATATGTATGTGTGTATATATATATATATATATATATATATATATATATATATATATATATATATATTTGTAAAAAAAACCCGTATTATGCATGTAAAATTGCAGTGTACTTTTGAGGTGGACCTGTGGAAGCCTAAGGGCGAAAGCATTTCTGAATATTTACTTTCTGATTAAATTCTGCCCTTATTTGTACTGTCTTATTTATTTATTTATTTATTTATTTATTTATTTATTTATTTTTAAGTATTTGCTCTTTTAAGTTATTGTAAAGTGGTGGCTCATTTCATGTAATGCTGATGAAAGATACCCAACACTGCTAAAATGTAAACGGGTGTAAGATTGTGTAACTACAGGGTAATATGGAGACACCAGGTACAGCCCTTTACCTAGGTAGACCTGGTACCTCCTGCTGGAATGACACTATTTAAGCTGCTCAATTTTCTTGTCTGGAATAAAACAAGAATGCAACCCTGTCTGTGAGTAAAGATCTGCTTAAACCCTTAACTATAGGTTCATAGGTAGGTAATAGGCTATTGTCCCTAGGGGCCTATACAAGCCTAGCCAAAAAGGTACCCTGGCTTTCAACACCCAAGAAAATTATTTTCCTATGCCCCTGTCAAGCAGAACCCCAGAAGTGATCCCCGGGGTGAATTTCCTATTAGCCATCCAATCACCAAGATTTTTCTTGAAGAGTGCTATAGGTTGGACTGATCTTTCCTCCAGAATGAGGAATTTATTTATTTTTATTTTTGCTAAGTTACCTGTGGCCAGGATCCGACATTCTTGAACAGTTTGTCCATATTCCAAATCTTTTACTTTGCCCTGCAGACTTTTGAGGCAGCAGGTCATGATACAAGATCTGCACTTCATGGATTTCTCTGTCTTTTTTTCACAGCTGGAATGGCCAGGACAAGATGGTTACTCACCACAGGAGCAGTCCGGTCCTGGGGTCATCTCAGGCATTACTCAAGTTCTAGATTTAACTTTGCAGACAAAGAATGCAACATATTTGTTGATAACTGGCACTAGCCAAGAACAACTTTAAAACTTCAAGAAAAACAGAGTTAAAGTAAATTTAAAGTAAAACAAACAGTAGTGAAACAAGAACAAAGAAAAAGAAAAGAAACAGAGTTAAGTATGTAAACTTTAAACTTAAGAAATCCAAAATAGTCAAGTAACAACTGAGTCTCAAAGCCTGGGTCTGGCTTTTGCTGAATTTACTCACAGATCATTTAAATGTACTTAGTTTGATCATGTTGTAATGTGAACTGCATTACCTAGATTCACCCACACCTATGCCTTTTTTTGCTGTAATAATTTGTGGAGTTATTTTTGTGTGTGTGTGTGTGTCTTTCCTGTTGTTTCACTTTACTCACTGAGGGTTCTAATCTCTTGTTCAGTGACAGGATAATGTACTACACCATCTTTCTAAGCACATTTTTCTGTGATTGGTGTTCTCCCTGCGGTGTATTGTCACCTCACAGCAAGCAGTTCTCTGGTTTGATTCTCAGCTGGGGGTGCCTTCTGTGCAGAGTCTGCATGTTGTCCCTGCAGTCACGTGGGTTTCCTGTGGATGCTCTGGTTTCCTTCCACAGTCCAAAGACATGCAGTAGGTGGATTGGACACTCAAAAAGAAAAAATTGGCCATAGGTGAGAGTGTGTCTGTGTGAATGAGTATTACGAATGAACTACCATGGCGGGGCTAGCCACCTGGTACTGTAAACCCTGGCTCAAGATAATTGTCACTGCAGAAGTAACACCCTGATCCCATGTGCAAAATGAGAAAAGGGGTTGAGGATGAATGGTGTTCCCTGGTCTTATTTGTGCTTACTGTTTATTTGTTGGTTTGTTTGTTTGCTTGTATTTGTTAACTGGAGTAAAATACTCATTTGCATGATTTTTTTCAGACTTGGCCCAGGAGGATTCCCAGGTTAAGACAGTTACTTAGAGTTGCACAGTAGGAAAACTGAGACCAAGGGCTCAAACCCTATACCACAGCATGAAGCTAGTTAACAGCACAGGAACTTAATCCTTTTGCTAATATGCATTGTGTACACTGTTGACTTTAGTCCACAAGTCCAATAACAATTTGTCTAGAAACTGTGAAATATATCATTACATCTTGCATCAGTAAGTATGTATGACAGTAATTCATTTTTGAGGTCCATTTCTCCTCTTTTCTTTATTTTTCCATTGTTATGCTTCATCCATGCATACTCTTTCAAATAATTTTTTAACAAACTGCATCTTTCCATTTGGTGCCTGTATTAACTCTCTTTTTTCAGAACTGTAGCTTCTTAGCCTGCCTAAGCCTTTCAACCCACTGTTATTTTTATGCTTACCCTTGTTGTAGTCTTGCGCAAATCTCCCCATAATAATTCTTACAGCTGCATTGTCCATTGCACTGTCTTTCTTCTAGTCATCGGTAGGTGTGAGCGATATTGCCCCAGTGCGCACTGTTTGTATTCAACTTAAATTTAACTGTACTGCTGTGTGCCATAGTACATCCAGGTAGTATGTGTTCTATAACGGAGTAAAATCCAAATGAGAGAGAGAGATGGATCTGAACCTTGAACTGTGACACTCCGTATTAGTAAGGTGGCTTTTTGAAATGGAACGTTTGTACATGAGCTTTCCTGTTTTTATTCTTTCAGATGTGAGATTTCATATGAATAAATTGTGTGGAATCATTTGGCGGTCCTGTCCCAGTGGCTGCTGCAAAATTCTTAGGCACATCAGAGTAGTGCCATGCTATGCAGTAGAGGAGTAAAGCTCTGACTATAGCCCAGCTCACCCAGATTCGATTAGCTGCTTGGGTGTCAAATGTTGTAGCTGGGAGGGATTGGTGATATCATCCCTGGTGGTTCTGTGATCATCCCCTGTAATGATCCTGGCTGGAGACAGACTTCACATTGTGAAGCATGGGCCAGATGTGGGTTTATGGTGGGGACGTGACTGAGCTGCAGTGGAGACAGGGCAATAAGTCACATATCCCCATTGCACTCCTGACCCTCAAACATATGACAAGGGACCAAAGAAAGGTGGGAAGCAACAGTGGTAGGTCGTAAAAATAGACCATCCCCTTGGTAAATGTGAAGGCCTGATTTCCAGGCCACCCTCAAGTTCCGTATTGGCCCCAGCCCTATCAGAAAAGGTCCATGGTGGTTAGCAGACCAAGCAGTGGATGTTGGGCACTGGCTAGGGAGCTATTGGATGTTACAGGAGAGAGAGACCCCCGTTGAAGTATGTGAATGGTTTATAGAAATGAAGGGACAGAACACAACAAAATGATAACTATAGTATCTATTTGTACAAGGATTGAGTTGATAGCTAATGAAATAGTCCTTAAAAATATAGAAAATAAGTCTGCATTTAATCACTAAATATACATATAATTGTAGCATTACTTGTTTATTGTCACTTTTAATTTCTCTGGATGTTTTGGGTTTCTAATACCATGGCAGGAATGGACCCCATTCCTGCGCTAGTGCTCAGAGTTCATAAAACTAGTATTGCTTCAGTCTTTCTTTGCCAGGAGTGCAGTCCTTGGCACCTGCAGTGCATCCAAAATCGCCTCCATTTTCAGTTCATATGGAGTTACATGTATTGGTGGTATGTTTTAAGTACACATGAAAATTATTTTTTTTATTAGTCCTTTTCAATGATTAGTGATACTTTTTCCCTTTTTTCTTGGACTATTATATCTGTTTTTCTTGGATCTGTTTTCTTAACTTATTTAGTGGGTGATCCCATGTGTTCTGAACTTCGTCTTTGTCAACAATGCTTTGTGGTTCAAGTTTCCAGTGTTTTGCTATTTGTATAGTGTAGTATTTGATAAGCCCCTAATTCTATAGTCTTGCATCATTGTTATGCCTCAAGTTCTGTATTACAGATCCTATGTTTTTCTGTTTCTCCCAGTTATATATTTTGTAAACCAAAGTGTACCTGTCCTACTTTCTTTGGTTGCCATTAATAGTTTTTCATCTTTTGGATTAAATTTGCCTCTCCTTAACCATTCATGTGTCAAATCTTCAATCAACATGTGGTTGTTCCAGGAGTTCCCCATACTTGCCACTGTAAGTATGATCTTTCCAGTTTTCTTTCCTTTTTTTACAGTCTTTCTTTTGTTTTTTTGGCACTTTCAGTTACTGCCTGATATTTGTCTAATTTTGGTTTAATTTCCAGTCTCACTGCTTTCTGATAAGACGTCTTTGCTTAATTTAGCAGAAGCGTATTAGACTACTTCCCTTCATGTTTTACAACTTTCACAATGTTTAGATCTGATTATGTCAACAAATATGCATGTAGTCCCATGATTACAGACCTCTGCATATAGATAATTTTGAGGAGGATCATACCTCTTTCACATCGTGGGATGTATATAGTCTTTGTATGCACTGTTTTTATATATCATTTCATAAGCATGAAATATTTTTCGTGTTTTCCTTTCCAGTGATTCAGTGCTGTTTGGGTCTAGTTAGTAACACCAGTTGGCATAATGATAAAGGTCTTCCCTTCCCATACACAAGGTATATGGTTCAAGCATGACCGCTGGCCAATGTCTGTATAGAGTTTGAGTTTGCATGTTCTTCATGTGTCTCTGTGGTGTTCCTCCCACTTCCCGAAAACATGCTGAGTATTTGCACCTAAAAGTCCTCCAAGAATGAAGTTGTGAGAAGCAACACAGACTCTAGGTGGTGTCATATAGGGGAAAGAGTTGTATAGACCAATCAGTTTGAGCATCTGCCGTGATGAGCAGTATCCTCATGATAGGAGAACACTGATCACAGGCTACATGCCATGTCACATCTAGCCATTCAGTGATGTAAAAACTGGCTGTAGGTGATGTTGTCATGTTTTGACTAATGTTGCTAAATGGGTATTGGTATTTGCTGGTGATGGCTTGAGAACCGGGCCTACACCAAACTATGCCAGGGACCCATGCTAACAGAGGCAGAGGTGTATGTGCCCCTATTGGCCAGTGTGTGCCTGCCATGAACCCCAGCAGCCCTGCGACTGTAAACTACTTGCCTTCCAGTGTCCAGGTGCCCAGCTTGGATTACCTGGGATAGCTCTGTTAAGCGAAATCTGGACATAAAACACAATCAGCGTGCCAAACATGAACTAAGAAATCCTACACTCAGTGTAGGTTCACCAACAGTCCAGAGCTTGGAAATGGATAACATGATGGTAAGGAGACGGCTGGACATCCTATGTATCCAGGAAACAAGATCAAATGGCAGTGCAGCAAACCCATTAGGCTTGGGATCCAGATTTAACTACTCAGGAGGAGGACAGGATAGAAATGTGAGAACTGTGGTGAAGGAGTCACTTTAGATGACAGTGAGGGATGTTATCAAAATTAGTGACAGCCTCGACTCTGGTGTAAAGATAAGGCAGTATACATAATCTTGGCCTGTTCCCCATACCAGACTTGTGATAATGAGGAAAAGAGAGCATTCAGACAGCTGGTGCAGGACCTGCTAGGTAAAGTAGGACAGCATGAGTTGAATGTGATAATGGGTGACCTGAATGCACATATTGGGTTAGATAGAACAAGATATGAGGACTGCCTGGGTCCACATGGGTGGGACAACAGGAATAAAGAAGAGGCCATTTTAGACTTTTGTCATGCAAAAGGCTTGATGATCGCCAACACATGGTTCAACAACAGAGAGAGTGACAAGATCACATACAAGAGTGGTCAACATGCAACTCTGGTATGCTTCCTCCTAGTAAGGAAAGGGCAGTGGAGTAAAAACAGTAATTGTATAGTCATCCCCATTGAAACAGTCGGCCCACAGCATAAACCACTGGTTGCAAGAATCAGCTGCAAGCAGTGGTCAGAGAAGGTTCTAAGGCAACAGAGACCAGTCTGTTGACCTGGAAGTTGACTGGAGAGAAAGCACAAAAGTTCAAGGAATTACTTAGGGCTCTAGCACCTCAAGAAGAAGAGGAAATAGGTGTAGTTGAAAAAGAATGGTAGCACCTCTAAACAACATGTGTGAGGGCTACAGAGCAGGTATGCAGCCAAGCGAGATATGGAAATGAGGTACATAAGGAAAGCTGGTGGTGGAATGTAGAAGTCCAGGAAGTCATCAAAAGGAAAGTTGGTGGTGGAATGTAGAAGTCCAGGAAGTCATCAAAAGAAAGAAGTGAAGGAAAAAGTGGGAGATAGAAAAGACAGACCAGGCTAGGAAGAAATGCTGGTTAGCTAACAAAGGAACTGAGAGAGGAGTTGCAATAGCAAAAAACAAGGCATTAAAGGCACTCTACATGCATCTGGAAAGTGATTTAGTATATGGTACAAAGGATCTAAATCAGGTTTCAAGGCAAAGACAGAAAGATAAAGAAGATAGGCCCCTTCATGGGGTATGCCAGCAACAACCCACTCACCAGTCCACAAGACATCAAAAGCAGATTTCCAGCAGCTTCTCAATGAAGAAAATCCCACTGAAGCTGTACTAACCCAGACACAGCCTATGATAAAAGAAGAGGAGGTGCCCACATAGAAGAATTAAGAACAACACTAAGGAAAATGAAGTCAGAGAAAGTAGCAGACTCGGATGAGGTCATAGCAGATATGATAAAGATGTTGGGTGAGATAGGGGAGAAGTGTCTCCTGAGGGTTGTCATAGCAGTATGGACAGAAAGATGTATCCCAGATGACAAGAGAATAAGCATACTAGTGCCAGTGTACAAGAACGGAGAGAACATTTATAATGGTGGGCAGTGTAGAGGTATCAGACTCCTATCAAGCTACATGAAAGTTCTGGAGAGGGTGATTGATAAACAAATAAGGAGAGTAGGAGAAAGTAAGATGGGAGATGAGCAATTCAAATCAGGATACAGCACAACTGACCTGATGTATTATGCAGTGAGGCAGATACTTGACAAGAAGCTAGAGATGGAGAAAGAGTCCAACTGGGCATTCCTAGACTTGGAGAAAGCATATGATAAGGTTCCAAGAAAGTTGATTTGAGCAGTTCTGTTTTGGTCCGCAATCCCACTGCAGGCTGTGTACAAGGACCCAATGACTCTAGTACAAACAGTGTTTGGTCTCACAGAGAGTTCCCAGTGGGATTAGGTGTACATCAGGGTTCAGCTCTGAGCCCACTGCTGTTCATACTGCTGATGTACTACATCAAGAAACCGGTCAGAGGGGGCAGATCAACAAAGTTGCTGTATGCAGACTGTGAACAAGAACTTCAGCAAATGATAGAGGAATGGAATGAAAAACTGAAGGCACATTGAATGAAACTGAGTACAGGTAAGACAGTTTTGGTATCAGCAAATGATGGAATCAGAAAAGACTGAGAACTGATATAGAAAGGAAAATAGCGGGACGGGTTGAGCTCACGTATCTGGGAGGGGTGGTTGGAAAGGGAAGTCTGAACGAGGAGATCAGAGGGGCTGCAGTCAATGGGCACAGAGTATCAGGTGTGTACTGTATGACAGAATAAGTATGGTATAGAAACC
Source organism: Protopterus annectens (assembly GCF_019279795.1). Lineage (NCBI taxonomy): Eukaryota > Metazoa > Chordata > Ceratodontiformes > Protopteridae > Protopterus > Protopterus annectens. The sequence continues at coordinate 1,585,818,653 of NC_056743.1, forward strand.
TGGGCAGTCAAGGCAGAGCAGCCGAGGTAGCTCAAGATAATGGAGATGAAGTGCCTGAGATGGGTGGTAGGATGCAGACTGTGGAACAGACAATGAAATGGGGACATGATATTAGAAGCTGGAGTTGCTGCAGTTGTAGAAAAGGTGAAAGAGAACAGATTACTGTAGTTCAGACACGTGCAGAACAGCAGAATGCAATCTGGTGAAGAAGATTTTGGGCAGACAGGAAGAAGACAAGAGGAAACCAGGGCTTCCAGCAAAGTAGAGGATGGATTCTGTGAGAAGGCCTGCGACAGTCAGGCATGAGTGTCCAAGAAAGTAGGAAAGTGGCATTGAATAGAGAGAGATGACGACCCATGAGAAAACACCCCTACCCCATGTAGAAAATGGGGGGAAAGGTGTGGTTGATGATGATGATAATGAATAACACCAGAGGTGTAAGTTAAAACATTAAGAGCAAATTCCTAGATGTCAGGGTAGTTTTCAGTATTAGCTTTAGTTTTTCTGAAGTAGTCCTTGTTAAGCTTTCTTCTCATTTGTTCAGGTTTCACTGCTGACCCTCCATCTATTCCCAAGTATTTGTATACTCTGTCCTGTCCCTTATGTCACATTTTTGTTTAGGGTGATATTTTCTTGGTGCTGCAGCTTTCCTGTTATAAATGTTGTTTTAACGCATCTGATGCATTATTCAGTTTTAGAGAATGGGTGAACTGTATATCAGCACACTGACTGGAGAATGAATATTCTCCAGCATGGTATTAATGTACAAGTAAAGCCCGCTGAAAAATTAGTCTGCCACTTCACGGCAGCATATCAAGTTGCTGTAGAGCTTAGACAGAAAAATACTAACAGCCGCCATTATTTTATGCTCGCTAAGCAGCATTCTACTGTTTAGCGAGTGTAAAATGTAAAAAGAAAAAAAAAATTTAAAAAGCATGTGTGTATTTGCCTGTATGCATGCAAGTGTATGCATGCATGTGAGTGAAAGCAAGATCGATCAAGCCATTATTTTACACTCACTAAGTGGTGCTTTAGCGAGTGTACAAAAAAAATAAATACACACATATACAATTTGTTTCTGTTTATGTAAGTGTATGAATGTGTTTGTTTCTGTCTGCATGTGAGTGAATGCATGCACAAAAGCAGAAGACACTGTGTCTGTGTATGAGAGACAGAGAGAAAGAACAGTGAGGTTGATCAAGCCATTATTTTACACTCGCTAAGCAGCGCTTTTGCTGTTTAGTGAGTGTAAAGTAAAAAAGAAAAAAGAACTTAAAAAAAAGACTGTGTGAGTGAGACAGAGAGAGTGAAGAGTTTGAGCGATCCCTGGCAGCAGCAGTTACGAGGTCCGCATACCTCTCAATTGTACAGATTTTTGCCTCATATTTTTGATATGGCCCTCATTTGGTTTTAAATTGCTGGCAAAGCTTTGAGAGCTGAAGTCAGAAAATAATGGCAGGCATTTGAATTTCAGACTTTATTCCCTTCAGAAAATGTATGCTCTCGACTTCTTACCTCATCGTATGTTTTTATATATTTTTGATGTAAAATGCTTCCTCCAGCACCATTAACATATACTACAGCAAGTTTGAAACATTAGGGGGAGAAACTATTTTACATCAAAAATATATAAAAAAAAATAATGTACTAAAAAAAAAAAAAAAAAAAAAGGTAAGTAAATCAACAATTTTACAGAGAGCCCATTCTCTAAGCACAGTAATGCTCTCCAGGGTGTGTATTAATGTGTAATTAACGCCCTTCTAGGAGTGCAGTGTTAGACCTCATAACACCCCTGGGTGGGTATTAATTACACATTAACATACACCCTGTCAGGCATTATTGCTTGCTTAAATCCTTCAAAAAAATTAAGTGAGATGTCTTTGAACCAGGCTGGTTTCTGGAAGCTGAGCTACAAATCTAGCCTAGTCTGTTTAGTAAGCCATTTAATAAGTTAAGGTTAAGACAAAGCAGTTGTAACAAAAAAAAATCACCCTTACTGTCCCTGGGATAATAATTTGCCTTTAATATGACTCTGCTGTAAAGTAGTTTGCCACTGTTTCTTAGTCACCTCAGTGTAGGGTGCATCTTTTACATCTGCGATCATTCCATAATCAATGAATGCAGATTGCTACCAAATGTTTTTAATGTAATCTAGCCATGCCATACTTAAATACGTATCCCTTTTTTATTTTTACAGATCTCTCTTATGGGTTTAACAATATACTGCCCTTTCTTCTATATGGCCTACTTTATTACCTTCTTGTTCTATTGTGGCTGATTTTATTTCTTGATGGCTATAAAATCTGTTTGATCAATTCCAGTGTGTAATTTATATATTTTTGGAAGGCAAGTTATTGGTCTGTAGTTCTTAAGGTGACTTGCAAGTTCACTCTTATTGAATACCGTGATGTTTCCTGCTAACCAGGGTGGTGCCTGTTTGTAATGTGCACATAAGTATTCTGGGTACTACATCTGGGCCCTCTGGTTTGCAATTAGAAGTTTTTCTTAATTTTTTTTTGAAATTCCCTGGTTGTTGCTTTCACCCATTTCATATTCTCTGTGTTTAAGCTTCTTATGGTTTCTTTTTAACTCTCTTATCCGTTAGGTATCTTTATGTTCAATGAGGTCTTCATAAATGCTTTTCCAAAATGTACCAATTTCTTCTTTTTTTAGGTGGCAGTACTTTTGCTTTCACTTTGTTTCCCATTTCTCTATGAAACATTTTTGGGTAATCAGTGAATTGCTTATTTTGTACTTTTCCCTTGTTTGTATGCCTTCTGCGTTTTTCTGCTTGGGCTGATATTTTTAGTTTGTTTCTGGAAATGGAGTATGATAAATCCCGATCCATTTCATACTGTGTTGTTTTTGCCAGTTCTAGCTTTCTAGGAATTTTTGAAAATGTGTCCCCTTTTCTGGAGTCTTCCAAAACCTGTATTCGTGTCTTAGTTGCTTTATAGTTTTCTCAGAGATGTTTCAGTGGTGACAATCTACTTGCACCCATCTTTTCCTTTGTTTCTCTACATTTCTTGTGGTAACACTTTATCTGTTATCAGTTTAGTTACAGAGTAGTATATTCTATGTATTTCTAGTGTATTTTATGAATTTCTCTTGATAATCCCAGTTATTGTTTTTATCCGTTTTACCAGGTCTTCTAACAGTTTGGGTTGTATTCACTTTCTGTAATCTATTGCTTTTGTCTGTGTTAATACATCTGTCCAACTCTGTTAAATCAAGGTGGTCTTCCCTTAGATCATTCTTTTTTGTACTAAGAACATTCTTTCTACTGCCTTTTTTCCATTCTTTTCCTTGCTATACAGTTCTAACTGGACTTTCATTTGAGTTTCTTACAAACAGTTCCAGAGGCTTGCCTAATAGGTTCATAGGAGGTTACTAGGCTAGTGGCCATAGGGCCTTTACAAGCCTGGCCATGTAATACCCATGATGTTCTTCGTGTTTCACTGTTGCAGTCATCACACTTGGGTTATCTGCCTGCAGGTAGCCCTCAGTTGACCCGAATACCAGGGACTTTGTTTTTCTGCATCAGTTGCTGTCACTCAAGGACTGACGTCAGGTCGTCAGGAGTATAAAAACAGGCAGCCAACGCCATTACATCAGTCTTTCTTGCCGAGGAGCCCGAAGCAGAAGCAGTTCGCATGAGTGCTGGTCAGCCGCTACCTGAGTTTTCGTTTCCAAATTAAATTATCCTGAAGTCTTCTAAAGCTAAGTACCCCGTTGGGGATCCTTTTTTCTTGCTCTAATCGATGTCAGAAAAAGTTAACAATTGTCTTGCCTGTGGAAAGCAAATACCACACCAAGATTTCCATTCTTACTGCGTCACTTGTTTAGGTCCAGACCACGACGTACCTCGCTGTTGGTTTTGCGCCTTGTTCAATGCCCAAACTATTCATCATTGGGCTCTTTTTGTTGCTAAAATACTTTAGTTCTTGATCTCCGTATTCCAAAATGGCTTCGGTAAGCCATCCGACTACCGATCTTCTGAAAAAACGTAAGGATAAAGGCAGAGACAGACAGCAGGACAGGTCCAAAGCTGCGGACGACGCTTCTCTTAAGCTCATCGCCAGTTCACTGGTATTCAGTGAGGCACTTTCGCAGCCCCTGATGCCCACTTCAGTGGATTCACAGGCCTCTACCAAGACCCCGTTCAGAGTCCGGTATGCCGCGAGACTCCTCTTTGACTACAGAACCTGTGGATGTCTCTACCTTGGATGGGTCCAGAGCCACTGAGCAGGCACCGGCTTCTGAGGAAATTCTTCGCACTACCGATGTTCGACACAAACCGACGACTTCTTTCACATCTTCAGTTCTGTCTAAAACTACCGAGTTTCTAAGGCCAAGAGTATGCGCTACTCCTAAAAATCCAACGGCTAAAGCGCATGCACCTGCTCCCTTTCCACAATATCAGATGCTTAAAATGGCAGAAGACCTTATTATTCTGATTAGGGGAAGTCAGCCTTCTCCTGCTAAGAGAAAAAGAAATCTGTCCCCAGCAGCTTCAACAGGTCAAGAGTCCGATGACTCTGAGGTGTCTGATTATGAAAGAATGCCGTTATCTGCTTATGAGGATTCAAATGCAGCGGAATTCATTCCCTTGGCTTCTCCTCCAGAGGATTTTTCTTTTGGTGAAACCTTACATACTTTAAGAGAGCATTTCCACTGGGAATGCCAAGGCTATCCTCAGTCCAGAGAGAGACTCAGAGAATTTCTAAATTTGCCACAACATAGGCCTTTAGCAATACCCCCAGTTTTGGATGTTGTGGATGATATCTTTATGGAATCCAGTTTAACTCCTGATACTTTACCCCCCTGCTCCTAGAAAACCAGACAGGTACCACAGAGTACCTGACTCTCACAAATTCCTTTTCAGAAATCCTACTGCTGACCCATAGGTCATCTCCCAGAGGCCTAAAGCTATCAAAGCAACTACAGCTAAGAATCCCACCCCCTTCGGACAGGGATTCCAGAGCTTTGGACACATGGGATAAGAAAGTATATACCTCTGCAACTCTCTCCATTAGGGCTTTGAATTGTCAGTTTCACATGCTGAAGTACCAACAACATATTATGGAACTTATTAAGCAAAAAATAGCTACCTTTACAGACTGTGCCGAAATTAAAGAATTGCATGAGCTTATGCATTCTGCAAGCCAAGTCAGCAGGCATACATTGCAGTGTGGCTTTGACACCCTAGAAGCATCTTGCAGGGCAGCAGTCACTGGCTCTGTACTGAGAAGGCATGCTTGGCTTAAGGAGCAGACCTTGCCAGACCATGTCAAATCAAAGTTATTAGATGCTCCTTTGAACAAGGACAAGCTGTTTGGCACCAAAGCAGAAGAGGTTCTTAAAAAGATTGAAAAAAAGCTAAATTTATACAGACAAAGAATTCCTGCAACTACAGCCTCCTAGATTCAGTAGGCATTGCCCCTCGAAACACTGATCCTTTCCAGCCCCCTCAAGGTGATCTCAAACTAGGCCCAGGGGAAAGAGACCCCCCCCCCCAGACTACAGTCTCAGGTTATGCAGAGATCTAAGCAATGGAGTGCCTCCACCTCTAAAGCAGGAAGTGCTAAACCACCCCCTTACAGAAAGAATTCCCAATGCCTTCTGAGCTCCACTCCCCACCTCTGCCCTACTGCTTGTGCCCCTAGGAGGATGACTTGCCCTTCATGCAAAAAACTGGATTTCCATCACAAAAGACAGATGAGTCCTCAACATTGTATCACAGGGGTACAGATTTTACTTCCACTCACTGCCAACCCCAAAAGGGTTCCCAGACCTTCCTCCAAACCAGTGGGCAGAGGCACAAAACCAAGTTCAATCCCTGCTCTCTATAAGGACAATTCAACCTGTTCCTGCGGAACAGATAGGTCAAGGATTTTATTCCCGACTTTTCCTGGTACCCAGAAAGGAGGGCACTTTGCGCCCAATCCTAGATCTTTCAATTCTCAACACCTTTCTGGTGGTACCAAAATTCAAAATGCTCACCCTGCAGCAGATTCTACCTATGCTAGCCAAAGATGCCTGGTTAGTCACCCAAGACTTAAAAGAAGCCTATCTGCACATCCCTGTAAGGGAATCATGCAGGAAATATCTACGCTTCAGGGCAGGATCTATTCATTATCAGATGTTCATCATGTTTCACTGTTGGAATCATTACATTTGGATAATCTGCTGGCAGGTTGCCCTCAGTCGGCCTGATTAACAAAGTCTTGGGTCCTGCATCGGTTCCTGTCCCTTCTTCCATGACAAACTAGGTACTAAATAAACTCAAAGAAAGGGGTTTGTTTGATTTAATCTGATGAAGTTGCCGTATTTACTACAATGAAAAGTGCTTCATTTTATCATTAAACAAGTGAATTTAAAAAAAAAAAAAAAATTTTATCATTAAACAAGTGAATTTTTTTCGTGTCTCGCTTTACTGTTGGTACCCCCTTCTTCCATGACGTCAGTTCATCAGGGGTATAAAACATGCAGCCAATACCATTACATCAGTCTTTCTTGCCGCGCGGTGCCCGAAGCAGAAGCAGTTCGCAAGTGCTGGTCGGCCGACTCCTGAAATTTTCGTTTTTGAGTTTCAGAACCAAAGTCTTCAACTTAAAGCTAAGTACTCCGTTGGAGAAACTTTTTCTTGCTGCTTACCAATGTCAGTAAAAGTTAATAATTGTATTACTTGTGGGAAGGAAATACCTCATAAGGATTTTCATTTGTACTGTATTCCTTGCCTAGGCCGTGACCACGACGTACCTTGCTGTCGGTTTTGTGCTTTATTTAATCAGCGCACTATCCATCGTTGGTACATTTTTGCTTCAAAATATTTCGGTTCTCGGTTTAATTATCCAGAAATGATGTCGGTTAGCCATCCGACTACCGGAATACCGAAAAAACGCAAAAAAAAAAAGGCCATCGTGGTCCAAAACTGCCGAAGAAGCTTCTCCTAAGCCAGTCACCAGATCGCCGGTACTCAGTGAGGCTCTTTCACAACCCTTGATACCCGCTACTTCTGATCCGCAGGCCTCTACTGAGACCCATTCGGAGTCTGGTATGCCATGAGATGCTTCACATATGGAACCCGCGGATGTCTCTAACTTGGATGGGTCCGGAGCCACTGAGCAGGCACCGGCTTCTGAGGGTGTATTCAGGTCTACAGACTTGCATATTAAACCGACTTCAACTTCAGTGCTAAGGCCTAAATCTCGATCTATGTCTTAAAAAACTGACGTCCAGGCCACATGTTCAGGCCCCTATGCCTAAAAAACAAATGATCAAAATGGCTGAATATTTAATTACTCTAATCAGGGGTAGTCAATCTCCCTCTCCAAGAGGCCTAGGATTGAATTTGACTATTAATCTTCTGAACAGGACTCTGTTTCTTCTGACTTTTCTAATGACCTGGATTTGTCCATACCTACTTATGAGGACTCTGATGCACAGGATTCCATTCCCTCTGCTTCTCCACCTGAGGATTTCTCTTTTGGGGAAACTTTACATACCTTAAGGGAGCATTTCCTCTGGGAAAGTCAGGATTTCTCTGACTCCAAAAAGAGGCTTAGGGATTTCCTTCTTCTTCCTCAGCATAGGCCTTTGGCTATACCTCCTGTACTAGATATTGTTGATGTGTTTTTGGAATCCAGTATGGCCCCTGATTCCTTGCCTCCAGCCCCTAACAAACCAGACAGGTACTACAGGGTTCCTGAGTCCCACAAATTCTTTTTCAAACATCCTGTTGCGGACCCTGAAACCATTTCTCAGGGGCCCAAGGGCATTAAGGCTTCTACTGCTAAAAATCCTACCCCTTCTGATAGAGACTCCAGGGCGCTGGATAGATGGGGTAAAAAGGTTTATACTTCTGCAACCTTAGCAATCAGGGCTTTAAATTGTCAATTGCATATGCTAAAATATCAACAGCATATCATGGGTCTGCTTAAACAGAAAATGATGTTGATTTCTGACTGAAGAATAAAGATTTGCAGGATTTATTGCATTCAGATGAACACATTGGCAAACATACTTTGCAATGTGGTTTTGATTCCTTAGAGGCCTCTTGTAGGGCTGCTGTTACTAGGTCTGTGCTTAGAAGGCATGCTTGGCTTAAGGAGCAATCTCTGCCTAATCATGTTAAAGCAAAACTTTTGGATGCTCCTTTACAGCAGGACCGCTTATTTGGCAGTAAGGCTGAAGCAGTTCTAAAAAAGATGGAAGATAAAGCTAAATCTATGCAAACTGTGAAAGATTTCTTACAAATGCAACCTCCTAGATTTAGTAGGCATTGGTGTACTAAGAACTGGTCCTTTCCAGCTCCTTCCAGAGCCACTACGGCCAAACCCAGACATTCCAAAACCACCAGGTTTCAGTCCCAAGGGACTTTCAGAACTAAGCAATGGGGTGCTTCCACTTCCAAATCTGGAAACAACAAGGCTCCACCCTATGGTAAACAGTCTCAAAGACTTCCCTTCGAAATTACCAAGCACTTACCTCTTAGCCGCCTCTTTGTGGGGAAAACTGGCTCTTCATTCAAGAAACTGGCAACTTATAACCCAGGACAAATGGGTTTTAAATATAGTGTCCCAGGGATACAGATTTCATTTCCACACGCTGCCAACTCCAAAGGGGTGGCCAGACCTGCCCCCACATCAGTGGGCAGAGGCTCAGAAACAAGTACTTTCCCTCCTAAACATGGGGGCTATTCAGCTAGTACCAGAAGAGGAAAAGGGACAAGGTTTCTAGTCCAGACTTTTCCAGGTACCCAGAAAAGACAAATCATGGCATCCAATTCTGGACCGGTCTACTCTAAACACCTTTCTGGACATTCCAAAATTCAAGATGCTGACTTCACCAGTTACTTCCTATACTAGGCAGGGATGCCTGGTTGGCAACTCTCAATTTAAAAGAGGCTTACCTGCATATCCCAATCAGGGAGTCTTGCAGAAGATTCCTATGCTTCAAAGCAGGCTGCATGCATTGTCAGTTCTCTGCAGTGCCCTATGGCTTGTTTGCTGTGCCCAGGGTATTCACAAAGTGCCTGGCTCCAGTAAATGCATTTTGCAGTCAAAGAAATATTCAAATATATCCATACCTGGACGATTGTCTAATTCAGGCAGAAAACCAGGCCATTCTTCTAAAACATCTGGTGTTTGTAAAAAGACTTCTAACCTGTCTAGGGTACACCATAAACGAAAAGAAATCTCAACTGGTACCCTCTCAAAAATTTACATTCCTGGGTGCAAGCTTGAATACAACTGCCCAGATGGCTTTCTTTATGCCAGAAAAGCAAATTCATGATGACTTCAAACAGGTAGCCACCAAAAAATACTGCAAGCCTTGGGGTTCATGGCCTCATGCATTCTTCTAGTTCCATATGCAAGATTGCATATGAGGAAACTTCAGTGGTACTTAAAAAGTTTATGGAGTCAACATTGTCACAGCCTGGAAACAATGATTCCTGTCATACCTTGCCTGCGCCTATAGTTCCTATGGTGGGCAGAGGCCTGCCACCAAAACAAGGGACTGCCATTCACACCACTCCCTGCCACCCAAACCCTAACTACAGATGCATCAGACTATGCATGGGGGGCTCATCTGGAAGGGAAGTGCATTCAGGGTAAATGGAGCCCAAATCAAATGCACCTTCATATCAATCAAAAAGAAATGCTAGCTGTACAGAATGCACTGACATCCTTCAAGGACTACCTTCATCCAGGACAATTACCACTGTTATGTGGTACATAAACAAGCAGGGGGTACACATTCCTACCCCCTCTGCAGACTAGCCATGGCATTGTGGAACACGGCCTTGAGCTACCAAGTACAACTACAAGCTCAATTCCTGCCAGGAAAGCAAAATGTTCTGGCAGACGAACTAAGCAGAAATCTCATGGACTCTCACGAATGGAAACTGGAACCACGGATTTTCAGCATGTTGACATGCAAATGGGGGAGCCTAGACATAGATCTTTTTGCCTCACCCCAGAACAACCAGTTGGACAAAAATTTTGCACAAGAACTCCTCACAAAAAAGCCTGGAAAGTGGATGCTGTCTCCTTCAGCTGGAAAAAACTATCACTCTATGCCTTTCCCCCTCTGCCTGTGCTCTCCAAAGATCTACTAAAAGTCAAACAGGACAAACCAAAAATGATTTTGATTGCTCCAGACTGACCTCGCCAACACTGGTACCCACTCCTGCGCAGTGTGTCACACATTTCTCTGTGGCACCTGCCTCAGACACCTTCCTTACTGTCTCAGCAGGAGAACCAAATTCTGCACCCTCAGCTCCAAACATTGAATCTTGTAGCTTGGCTAATCGCTTAAATTCACCCTTAGCATCCCTCAGCAAACCTGTGATGGATGTTATTTTGGAGGTGAGAAGACCTAGTACTAGAAAATCTTATGCTGACAAATGGAAAAGATTCTGTGCCTGAAATCAATCTCAGGGGATGAGCACAGCAGTGCCCAATTTACCTCAGATTTTGCAATACTTAATTGAGATGCTTCATAAGGGCCTGTCTTCTTCTTCCATAAAAATCCATGCCTCAGCCATTTCAGCTCATTACAACACAGACCCCCCCCCTCATTCTCTCATCCTCTTCTAAAGCAGTATCTCAGAGGGGCCAAAAACTTGAGACCACCCAGGAGAGCTCCTACCCTTGCCTGGGACCTTAAGTTTGTATTGGAGAAACTCACTCTACCTCCTTTTGAGCCAGCTGCAACTGCAGACTTAAAATTTCTTTCCTGGAAAACAGCCTTCCTTTTAGCAATCACTTCAGCTAGAAGGATATCTGAATTACAAGCCCTTATGGCAGTGGAGCCTTTCATCATCTTTCATGCGGACAGGGTGTCACTCAGGACCAATCCATCATTCATGCCCAAGGTGGTATCCAGTGTGGCTCTTAATCAGTCCATTCATTTGCCAAATTTCTTTCCAATCCACAAAACAAGGGAGAGCGGATTCTGCATTCATTGGATGTACACAGACAACTTAGATTCTACTTGGACAGGACTAAATCTCGAAGAAAATCTGAGTAACTGCTGGTAGCATTTGTTGCAGGGGCAGAGGGGAAGGCTATTTCAAAGCAAACCATTTCTAAATGGATAAGCCATTGTATTCATTTCTGTTATAAGCACCATGGAAAACCTATCCCCAGGGGATCAGATCTCATTCCACCAGGGCTGCATCTACTTCTGCAGCCTTTCTCAAAGGTGTTCCTACCAGAGATATTCTAGAAGCTGCTACCTGGAGTTCAGTTCATACTTTCACCAAGCATTAACACTTACCAATTTTCTCTAAATACAGAGCTGGCTTTGCCACTGCTGTTTTACAGGGCCTTATAGCTGGTCCTAATGCTTTAGAAGTCCATCTTCCCAACCTTAGCTTTGGGAATCTACCCAAATGTAATGACTGCAACAGTGGAACACGATGAACATAGTACAGTTGTGTACACTTACCATAAATGTAGATGTTTGAGTGTATTCACTGTTGTAGTCCTGGTTACCCTCCCTCCAGCCCTGTTTTTCTTTTACTATACCTCTTCTTTCTTTTATTATGCTTAAAAGCCTTTTGGTGTATTTGCTTTAGTTTGGCGGTATATTTTTGTGTTTCTTATTATATATGTGTGTGTGTATATATATATATATATATATATATATATATATATATATATATATATATATATATATATATATATATTTTTTTTTTTTTTTTTTTTTTTTTTGCTCCCCATTTGGGGGGCACCTGACATCTGGGGCAAGAAAAACTGACGTAATGGCGTTGGCTGCATGTTTTATACCCCTGACGACCTGACATCATGGAAGAAGGGACAGCAACTGACGCAGGACCCAAGACTTTGTTAATCAGGCCGACTGAGGGCAACATGCCAGCAGATTACCCAAATGTAATGACCGCAACAGTGAATACATTCGAACATCTATATTTACGGTAAGTGTACACAACTGTACTTTCTCTGAACTTCCCTTTGTCTTATCCACTGCTCCCAGAGTATTCACAAAATGCTTGGCTCCAGCCATTGCTTACTGCAGACACAGAAATATTCAAATTTACCCATACTTGGATGACTGCCTGATTCAGGCAGACAGTCAGGAAGTGCTGTTGCAACACCTGACATTTGTAAAAAAATCTTCTAACCTCCCTGGGGTACACCATCAATGAAAAGAAATAAAAACTAGTCCCTAGTCAAAAGATTGTATTCCTGGGAGCAAGCTTGAACACAGCATCTCAGATGGCATTCCTTACTCCAGAAAAACAAGCCTGTCTGATAGACTATTTCACTCAAATGGCCACCAGAACCCAGCTATCCGCAAGGAAAATCCTGCAGGCCCTAGGGTTCATGACCTCGTGCATCCTTCTAATTCCATATGCCAGACTGCATATGAGGAAACTTCAGTGATACTTAAAAAGTCTTTGGTGCCAGCATTCTCAGGACCTGGAAACTGTAATTCCTATAATACCCTGTCTAAGGACAGAGTTTCTTTGGTGGCCAGCAGCATGCAACCACAAGGACTATCCTTTACTCAACCCCAAGCCACCCAGACCCTAACCACAGATGCATCAGATTATGCCTGGAAGGCACACATGGACGGCAAGTGCATTCAGGGCTACTGGAGCCCAAGTCAAATTCATCTGCACATCAACCAAAAAGAGCTGTTAGCTGTGTAGCACGCTCTGACAGCTTTCAGATCCCTACTCTCACCAGGACACCTGCTAATAAAAACAGATAACACAGTTATGTGGTACATCAACAAGCTGGGGGGAACCCACTCTGCAGGCTAGCCGTGGCTCTATGGAACACGGCCTTGGACATGCAGGTCCATCTGCAAGCTCAATTCCTGCCAGGCAAACAAAACTCACTGGCAGATGACTTGAGCAGAAATCTCCTAGACCCACACGAGTCCAGCACCTTCAACCTTCTGATTCAGAAATGGGGGGGGCCCAGAGGTGGATCTCTTTGCCTCCCCCTGCAATCACCAGCTCAGCAAATTCTGCACCAGGACACCTCACAACAGGGCCTGGAAAGTGGATGCCCTATCCTTCCAGTGGGTAAATCTCTCAATCTATGCCTCCCCCACCCCTCCTCTCAAGAGTATTGCTCAAGATAAGACAGGACAGACCAAGGACAATTCTGATTGACCCAGATTGGCCACACCAGCACTGGTACCCACTACTGCGCAGCCTGTCACCGGTGCCACCCTGACACCTACACCAGATCCCAATCCTGCTCTCTCAGCATGGGAGACAGATCTTGCATCCACAACTACAAACCTTAAATCTTGCAGCCTAGCTTATTCCTTGAACTCTCCCCCAGTAACCAGCCTAAAGAAGCAGGTGCTGGACATCATTCTTGAAGCCAGAAGACCCAGTGCAAGGAAATCAATCTAAAGGAGAGGAGACAACTCTGCCCTCCCTGCCTCTAATCCTGGATTACTTATCAGATCTACTCCACAGAGGCCTATCCTTCTCCTCCATTAAGATCCATGCCCTGCCATTTTGGCTCATTACAACACTGAGCCACCTCTCTTCTCCCACACTCTTGTCATGCAGTTCCTGAGAGGGGCAAACAACTTAATGCCACCTAGGAGAGCACCCACCCCTGCTTGGGACCTTAACTTTGTACTGGAAAAGCTCACGCTGACCCCCTTTGAGCCAGCAGTGTCAGCAGAGTTAAAATTTCTCTCTTGGAAAACAGCCTTGCTTCTGGCCATCACTTCAGCTAGAAGAGTGTCTGAGCTACAAGCACTTATGGCTGTGGAGCCCTTCATTATTTTCCATGCTGACAGGGTTACCCTCAGGACTTAACCCTTCCTTTATGCCTAAAGTGGTGTCCAGTGTGGCTCTCAACCAATCTGTCCATTTGCCAACTTTCTTCCCTAATCCTCAAAATAAAGGGGAATGGATCCTGCACTCTTTGGATGTGCACAGACAGCTCAGATTCTACCTTGATAGGACTAAGCCCTTCAGGAAATCTGACCAGTTACTAGTCACCTTTGCACCAGGGGCAGAGGGCAAGGCCATTTCAAAGCAAGCAATCTCCAAATGGATAGCACACTGCAACCATTTCTGCTACAAGCACCATGGAAAACCAACCCCTCAGGGGGTCAGAACACACTCCACTCGGGCAACTTCCACCTCTAAAACATTCCTCAGGGTAGTCCCTACCAGGGACATCCTGGAAGCTGCTACCTGGAGTTCAGTACACACCTTTACCAAACATTACCACCTGCCTATCTTTTCCAAATCCTTGGTGGGTTTTGCAGCAGCAGTCCTGCAAGGCATACTAGCCAGCCCCAACTCTTCTTGACTGCCTCCTCCCTTCTTCAGCTTTGGGAATCTACCCAAGTGTGATGACTGCAACAGTGAAACACGAAGATCATAGTACAGTTGTGTACACTTACCATAAATGTAGATGTTAGAGTGTATTCACTGTTGCAGTCCTAGTTTCCCTCCCTCCAGCCCCCTTCTCTCTCTCTCTCTCCTGTCTATGCCTATTACTCACCCCTTTCAGGGTTATTGGTATTGGTATTTACTTTTTACTGGTGGTGTTTTCCCCACCATAACTTAGCTCCCTATTTGGGGGGCTCCTGACATTTGGGGCAAGAAAAACTGATGTAATGGCGTTGGCTGCCTGTTTTTATACCCCTGACGACCTGACATCAGTCCTGGAGCGACAGCAACCGACACAGAGAAGATAAGTCTCTGGTATTCAAGCCAACTGAGGGCTACCTGCAGGCAGAAAACCCAAGTGTGATGACTGCAACAGTGAATATACTCGAACATCTATATTTATGGTAAGTGTACACAACTGTACTTTCACTACTTGACCATTGTCAGATGGTTTGATTGTTTGCAGCATTTCTGTTAGGGCAAGGTCAGAGACTGCTCTGTAGACCAGGCACAAGTCACCTCTCAGCAGCCCGTAGGACACAGAGTACAGCGACAGGGTTTTTTTTTTTCTTTCCATGTAGGTCATGTTTTGGAGTCCCTGAATTCTCTTGGTCAGGAACCTCTGTGGTCTCTTCAGCTGCTACATGCAAAAGGGAGTGTTATACTCTGTTAGTGGTCTGATGAGGGTGGAGTACAAAGGAGTTATAACACACTTGGTCTTGGATGCGAAACCCTTACATATAGGTGTGCAACGTAAAAGGCTTTCCTTAGCACTGTGAATACATTGTGATCAAAGTTTAAGACCGCTATCAACTTGTGTTCTTAAGCCACACAGCACTGGGTGTGAGCTTAGGGGGGGGGGGTGCTGCCTATATTGCAATTTTCAGGATCTACCTCTTTGCCAAAGGGGACAATGATGCACTTTTTTGCATTTAGTTTTAGACCATGAACTTCCTAGAAATAAGATTCCAAACAGTAGGAGGCCCAGCACAGTACCTTGTGGTACTTCCACTGGTAACTGTTCTACTGGTGGAGGTGGAATCCCCAACTTTGACAGTATCGGTACTGTCAGTGAGCCAGCTGATTACCCATCTAGTGACATATGGATTAATCCCCAGCTGGGAGAGTTTCTTGATACCCAAGTGGGGGATTGTGTTGAAAGCCTTGGCTAAGTCAAGGGCTTTGGTGACATTCTTGAAGAAGCCCACCAGGTTTAGTAAGCGTAGTCTACCTTTAACAAAGCCAGACTGGGTCAGGTCAAGAGTTTGAAGGCTGCCTGTGTCCTTGTTGATAAGGTCCATGATGATTCTTTCCATGGCCTTGCAAATAAAGCTGGTTAGGCTTATGAGTCTATAGTTTCCAGGGTCAGTTGATGGACCTCCTTTGTGCAAGGGGATTACAGTTGCTGTTCTCCACTCTGCTGGAACAAAGGCAGTGCTCAGGCTATAGTTAGAGTGTTCCAAATGGATTTAATAGGTCATGTTGTAGGTTGTTTAGTAAGCAGCCTGGGATGTTATCTGGTCCTGTAGAGGCCATGTTTTTGGCCTTGGAGAGCATAGATATGACCTGCTGATTGGAGATGCTGGGGAGAGGACAGGTGTCAGGTATTCTTTGGGATATTGCTAGTGGGGACAGGGGGGTGAACTTTGCTCCAAACTGTCAGCTAACATGGTGACAATTTCCTCAGGGTCATTGTCAGTAGTATCGTCCACTATGAGTTCTACTCATAGTTGGGTATTCCCTTTTTGATTTTGAATATAGCTAAAGAATGCCTTATGATTGTCTTTAGCTAGGGAAGATAATTTAGCCTCATAACTATCTTTAGAGGACTTTACCAGATATCTGATTTGCTTGTACTCTTTCTCTGCTGACTAAGTTCCCTCTTGTCCTTAGATATGAGTTTCTTCCTTTTGTTATATAAGATGTTTATATTCTAGGTCCACTGGAGTAGCTTGTTTTTATGGGAGGACTTGGTTTTGATCCTGTCAGGTACATCAGAGTCAATGCAGTTGTTTAAGTGGTTATACAGGGCATTTGTGTATTCCTTGGTTGTGTTAGCAGGGGGTTTGGAACTTTTCAAACCATCACTTAGTAGGCTATATTTTATACTGGAGAAGTGTCTCATTTTTATTGCTGCTATGGATATTTCAGGTCTGATTGTTACTTCAAATGAGACAGATTTATGGTCTGACCTTACTAGAGAGGGCAGAACACAGGGGTAGTGCAGTGACCTCCCATATTGATGAGTACCAAGTCCAGAACATTTGAACCCCTTGTGGGGGTGCAGACTAACTGTTCCAGAGCATTTATAGTAACAAAGTCCAGGAGCCTCAGGGCAGTTGAGCTTGTGCTGTTGTACATCGCCCACTCGATAGAAGGATAGTTGTAATCTCTCATGACCAAGGTATTTGTCTGTATAGAGAGTGACTCAAGCAAATCCAGGTAGGCAGTGTGCTTCTCATGGGTCATGGTAGGGGACCTGCAGCTAGCAATGATGTAGTAGAGTGTTTTACCTGTAGTTATTTGGACCTCAAGGCATATTTGGATTTAATGAAGATGGAGAATGGATGGCTGGACCTGCAGCTAGCAATGATGTGGTAGGGTGTTTTACCTGTAGTTATTTGGACCTCAAGGTGTATTTGGATTTAATGAAAATGGAGAATGGATGGCTGGATGGATGGATGGATGAATGGATGGATGGGTACACCTCCACCTTTAGTCCTTTCATGCTCATTTTGAGGTCTGAGCATGTGGAAGACATTGTAGCCTTGCATGGCCAGGGTGCACTCTGTGGCCTTGAACCAAGTCTTGGTGACTGCAAACACATCACCATCTTCCAAGGTCAGGAGAGGTTCCAGGTAGTGCAGTTTCCTGTTTAGACTCCTAGCATTAAGCAGGATAACCATGAGTTTGTCTGTAGTGGATTTTTTTTACATTGGACATTTTCTTGTTTTGATAAAGGTACTTTGGAGGAGATTAGCATATTTACCAGTATCTAAAAGCCTAGAAGAGACAGGTGAAGACCATCTCTGGCAAAAGTAGAGTGGTTTGTTGACCATGTATTCCCAGGCTGACAGATACTGGATCTCCCTGGATTGACACCAGAAGCTAAGGCAATTGGTGAAGTCAATAATTTTTGTTTATATTGTGGCATCATCTTGTGTGAAGGTAGAATGCTGCTTAGGGACAGGGACATACCTGCCTGGGACACATAATGTGAGAATTCAGTCATGTACATCTCTGTTCATATAGTCCAGGGAGGCATGTCTCAAGTCATTCATCCCAACATGTACTATGACAGAGTCAAAATGGTAATTATTCTTGAGTGACATGAGTGCGTGTGTAATCTGATGGATCCTGGCACCTGACAGACAGCTGACCATGACCTTCTCCTTGTCCAGCCTGGTGAGGGAGACATCTGCTTGTCTCTCTGTGGAATCTCCTATGACCAGGCCATTTGGTTTTGAGGTGTTCTGCCTTAGGGGCTTACTCACTGAGATACTGGTATGTGTGTTGTTATCTGTAGTAGATTTTGGTTGTGCTCTAGTATGTATGCATTGTTTGCGCTTGGCAGGTCTCTGGCCTTTTGATAAGCTCTTAGTGAGTACCTCTGTATATGTGGGTTTATGTGTCATGGCTTTATCTTGTGTGAGAGGAGAGGAGTATGTGCTGACAACCTATCTGATGTCTTGTTTATTTTTATGTGAGAGGATTGATGCCAGTTTCATAGCATAGTTACATCTCTCACATACTGCATTTGTTTGCTGTAGGAGAAAATGATTGTCTGTATACATGAGGCAATTACTACATTGCCTCTGGATTCCCATGTCAATCAGCTTGGTTGGAGAAGTGTTGTGAAACTGACAGTCCATTGTAGCAGGTTAAACCATACGTACTGTTAGGGGGTGGGCAAGTTAGATGATCTTTTGCTCTAGGGGTTAACAAGGGGACTTATTCTGTTGAGGATTAGGGATTAAAAAGTGTGGCAGTGCTGCTCAGTGCTCAGCTGAGTTGCCCACAGTGCATTAGGGAAGCCTGGGAGGGTTCGACCAACTGTTCTCTAGGAAAAGGGTGTATTTAGGCATTTGCATCTATATAGGGCACTGCTAACCCCTGTTGCACAATGTGCAACTACATGCAAATGCAAGGCTTAAATACAAGCAAATTTAAACAGTTTTAACACAAACTACCAATAGGAAAGCCCTACACAGAACCTTATCCCAGCAATCCCAACTTGGATAGGTCCTGAACTACACACTTTTGCAACAAGGGTGCAGGGAGGCCTATTTAATGTAGGATAGCTGGTTTCAGTGCTCAAGTGATACCAAACAGTCTAGATTCAGCAAGTCTGAGTCTAGCCTATGCTATTTAAAGTAGAAGTAGCAATGTTACAAAGTGCAAAATGAAGCAGTCACAGCAGCAAAAAAACAGTAAAAATGAAGCAGCAGTAATTCGATAAAATGCTGTTCACAAAGTGCATTACAGGTTCAAATTATACTTATTTTTAGAAGATTTCAGTGGATGCCTTGGATTTCTGTTTAGATGCACTCCAGACCTCTGGCTAAGAACGCCAAATTCTGAGCAGCTCTGGTAAACTGTGTAGACTACAAACCTTTCTAATGTATTATAACAAAATTGGAGCCAAAGTATTTAAATGAAAAACTAGAAACTTTCCCAGCTCAGAAGGGTGTAGGTTATCCTCTCCTGCCACAAGAGTTTAGACCACAAACCTGCCTAATGTAAAATAACTTATTTGGAGCCCAAGTGCTTAAATCAGAACAAAGCCATTTACAATAGCAGCTACAATAAGCCTTCACCAGCAATTCCCAGCACAGAATGGTGAAGGCTACCCTCTCATCACACAAGAGTGTAGACCACAAACCTTCTTAATGTAAAATAACTGATCTGAAGCCCAAGTGCTTAAACCAGAACCAAGGCACTTTTAGAATAACAGCCACAGTGAGCCTTCAACCAGCAATTCCCAACTTAGAAGGGTGTAAGCTGCCTCTCCTACCACAAGACTCTTCTTTTTCTTTCAGCTGTTCCCATTAGGGGTCACCACAGTGGATCATCTGTTTCCATGTCTTCCTGCCCTCTGCATCTTGCTCTGTCACACCAACCACCTGCATGTCCTCTCTCACCACATCCATAAACCTCATCTTAGGCCTTCCCCTTTTCATCTTACCTGCCAGCACCAGCCTTAGTACCCTTCTCCCAATATACCCAGCATCCCTTCTCAGCACATGTCCAAACCAATGCAATCTCACCTTTCTGGCTTTGTCTCTAAACCGTCCAACCTGAGCTGACCATCTAATATACTGAGTTCTAATCCTGTCCATCCTCGTCACACCCATTGCAAAGCTTAACATTTCTAACTCTGCTACGTCCAGCTCTGAATCCTGCCTTTTTATCAGTGCCACCATCTCCAACCCATATAACATAGCTGGTCTCACTACCCTCTTGTAGACCTTCCCTTTCACTCTTACTGGTACCCGTATGTCACAAATCACTCCTGCCTGTCCATCCTACCTGTACTCTCCTCTTCACCTCTCTTCCACACTCACCATTACCCTGAACTGTTGATCCCAAGTATTTAAACTCATCCACCTTTGCCAACACTACTCCCTGCATCCTCACCATTCCTGTAGCCTCCCTGTCATTCACACACACATGTTCAGTCTTAGTCCTGCTGACCTTCATTCCTATCCCCTTTAGAGCATATCTCCACCTCTCCAGGGTGTCCTCAATCTATTCCCTACTCTCACTACAGATCATAATGTCATCTGCAAGCATCATAGTCCATGGGGACTCCTCATCTGTCAACCTGTCCATTACCATAAACTACAAACCATTCTTATGTAAGGTAACTAGTTTGAAGCCGAAGTGTTTAAATCAAAACTAGGAGGCTTAGAGTAATAGTTACAATGTAATCAGGCTAAGAGGTAGTAATAAATGCTGCAGAATAAATGCAATGAACACTTTTAAGAACAAAGAGCAAAGTAAACTTATTTATTTATTTGACATTTATTGACCAGGATAGTCCGACTGGGCTAGTGCCCTTTTTCAGTGTAGGCCCACGGAAAAAAAGCTCTACAGTAGAATTAAGCAATAAATTTACCAAATTGAAGTAAAATGCAATAAGAATAAAAAAAATTCCAGGATTAAAATAAAGGACAAAAATATATATAGTGGAGTAATTAAGAAACAATTTGTTTAGGTGCAAGTAAAAAAAATCAGCAAGAAATGCATTTGGTCCTTGACAGTAATTGTTAAGCAGCAATAGTGTGTGAGGGTATTAAATGTACGGCAGTTGCAAGTTGGAGACAGGAGTCATGTATCCAGAAGTTAGGAAGTGAAGGAGAGTGATTAGTAGTAGGTGACTATCATTTCATTTGTAAGGAGGTTAGTGTTGGAAAGGGGAAGGTAGGAACAGGAAAGGAGAGTAAGGAGAGAAAAGAGAGTAATGGGGGAGAGAGGGGAGGGTTCAAGTGAGATGATTGCAGAAACAAGACCAGGTGCTGTTTAGGTAATTTTTAAGAGTTTCTTGAATTCATGGGCATGGGAAATGTATCTGAGGGTCAGCGGGATAGTGTTCCATGACAGTGTAGGAAACTAGCAGAAGAGATTCTGTCCAATAGATGTTTTAGGTTTGTGAATCTGTAAGAGACATTTGTCAGAGCTTCTGAGGGATCAAGGGAGGTTATAGAGGGAGACTGGAGGGCATAGGTTAGGGCAGGAGGAGGGCTTGTTCAGGATAGAATGGATGATGAGAAGTTGCATAAATAAGAGTTGCTTAGGAAACTCAAGCCAGTTGAGAGTTTGGAGAGTGGGACAGTGGTGCAGTTTTAAGGGCAGATTAGCTGCAAATCTTGCTACTTTTTTGTAGGTAGTTTGGAGAGTAGTGAAGACTGTAAGATAGTTAAGATTTGTGAGCTGTAGAATAGGTCAGGGAGAAGGTAAGCTTGGGCTCATGAGATTCTGGAGTTGGGTGTGAGGAATCTTTTATTTCTATACAGGAGGCCAAGCTTTTGATGTGTTTTCTTGATACAGTGATGTACATGGAGGTCAAATTTAAGTAGGTTTTCTGATTGTACCAGGGGAGGTTGGTGTGGGTATTGGCTGTGATAGTAGTGTTCTTAAGGGAAAAGATGGTGAAGGAGGATTTAGAGAGGAAGAGAAGTAGATTAGTCTTTTTAGGGTTAAGTACAAGTTGGTTGTCGGTAAGCCATTTTTCAGTGAGGTTGGAAGTTTTTGTCAGAGTGTGCAAATCAGAGGGGTTGTCAGCAGTGGAGATGATTGTAGAGTCATCTGTGTACTGTATGAGGGATGACTGAGAACAGGAAGTGTGAAGTTGGTTAGTAAAGATATTAAAGAGAAGGGGGCCTAGAATTGAGCCTTGTGGGAAGCCCATTTTGATGTGGAGAAAGGGCGATAAAGCAGAGAGCTATGCTGGCTGTCTGTAAGGTAGCTGTTAAACCAGGACATAGCTGTTCAGGAGAGGTTGAGTTGAGACAGTTTGGAGAAGAGGATGGACAGTGTCAGAGGCTTTGGAGAGATCTAAGAAGAGGCAGAACACTAGTTTATTATTGTCTCTGACAAGGGTGATGGAGTTTGTAAAGGAAATGTGCATTAATGGTGCTGTGGTGGGGCCGAAGCCATGCTAAGTAGGGGTGATGAGGTTTTCTTGAGTGAGATAAGCCATGATTTGTTTATGAACACAGTGTTCTAGCATTTTAGAGGGCAGGGAGAGAGTATGGCAGTAGGTCGATAAGTAGAGAGCTCTACAGAATTTCCACCTTTGTGGATAGGTCTTCTGTCTTTCGGCTTTTCCCGGTTAGGGGTCGCCACAGCAGATCTCCAGTCTGCTTATGATTGGCAGTGATTTTTACGGTGTCTAGTTCCAGCCCTGGCGCCCAACCTTCAGAGAAGGCACACCCACACATGCATACACCTACTGGCATGTCTTTTAAATTTCAGTCGATCGTAGGGAGGACACGTAAACTCCACACAGAAGGCACTCCAGCTAAGAATCGAACCAGACAGCCTATTGCTGTAAGACAACAATGCTAACCGCTGCACCACCATGGCCCTTACACCTTTGTAGATAGGTACAGTATGGAATTTTTTCCAGAGAGTAGGGACATTGATTTATCAATAAAGAGCAGCCTGGAGTAGCTCCCTAAAGCCAGGTTAGTGAGAAACCATATTTAATACTAACGTATGATAATGGCATGAACGATTAAGATAATCAGAATAATGAGATTAGCTCGGTCTGAGCCAATCCTGCTAATCTCTGACACCAAGCTTAAAAGACTATCCGAAATAAAAATAACAATAGAAATCTTCTTGTATTCATTATTATTTCCACTTTAATGATCTGATTAGGTTGATTCTTAAATAAAAACCTGAATATACTTGATAAACTAATGAGTCAAAGCTACTTTCTTCAAATTTTAACTTTATTGAAGAGAACAGGTGAGCACTGCGGTAAAATCCATTTATATTATTTAAAACTTCATATGCCTTAGGTAACAATATATCCATGTAACAGCTGCACACAATTCACAATAATTGGTGTTACAGAAATTGAGAAACCTGATTGGTTAAATTCTGCATTCAACAATTTTTTTAAGCATTAACATTGGTCAGTCCAGGTAACCAGTTGGTATATAGGGCCTTTTGAAATTCCACTTGTGTTAGGATAATGGGTTATTAGAGACAGTTGGCCACAGTGTGGAAAAAGAGTTTGATAGGATGCAAGGTGACTTATGGAGAGGGACCTTGTGTGGGAGAACCTGGGCCAGGGTAGGCAATGGCCATCATTATAGATATTTCGAGTATAGTATGAGTTTGTCATAATTGGCTATGTGGTGACAGTATTAATTGAATTACACCTTGGGTCCTAACATGTCGTCATATTGGCAACAAGCCATTCGTCACGTTTTATAGTCCAAGTATAGTGGATCCTTTTTCTATAAAACTAAGTTGAAGCATATCGAAGGCTGTAAATCTTCATTTTACGGGTGATATGAAAAAGAAAAAGAACATTTTTTTGGAGAGGAGACCCTGCTGCTTGGGGTTATTTCATGTGTTTTATTTAAAACATTTTTCCGGCTCAAATATTGGCTGTGAACTTGTTATTAGTACAGCAGTAAGTGAAGTTCAGGATTAATGAATAATTGGGAGAAAGAAGAAGCATTCCATTTATCTTTGCTCTTCCTCTAAATTAT
Source organism: Protopterus annectens (assembly GCF_019279795.1). Classification (NCBI taxonomy): domain Eukaryota; kingdom Metazoa; phylum Chordata; order Ceratodontiformes; family Protopteridae; genus Protopterus; species Protopterus annectens. The sequence goes on from NC_056743.1 coordinate 1,585,842,290, forward strand.
TTTGACCGTCTTTTGTTTTAATTTGAAGTTCTAATGATTGTAACTACCAAGCCGGTCTATTAATTTGATCAATACTCAAAACTGTAACTTCTCTAATTTTGATTGGATGAGAACCAGCTACTCAGCTCTTTGCATAGGTTGCATAAATTAACCAGTTAGAGTAACAAGCCATTGTGTGAGCAGGCTTCTGATTGGGCATTGCTGAAACTGAGACTACTGGACAAGTAGTGGCAAAATGCTAGTTGACAGGGTGGAATGCAGGCAAATAGCGAGGGGATATGAGAAGGGGTAAAACCAATGGGGAGAGTTCATTCAAAACTAAATAGGATAGGGCCAGGACTTGGGAGGGAACTAATGTCATTGTTGACTTAATTGTAGCGTAATTAAATTACTGGTTGGGTGATAATGTAACCCAGAGCAGTGATGTTTTTTTTTTGTGATAGGTTCCAGTATCTTTGCATGGGAAAAGGAATCCTGAGGCAATGTAATCCTATGGGGGAGAGAAGTGATTCTGTTGATAGCCCTGAAGTGATTCTGTTGGTAGCCAAAGATGGTGACAAGTACTGTAAGTGTTAGTGTTAGTTATTGGATGCCACTGGACAAGGCACAGGAAATGTAGTGTTCAATTCCTATCTATAATTTGAGCTGGGGGGAAGGTTTATAGGATGGCTTTAACTTGGAATCTAATTGGTGAATCCGTATATACAAGGGCCAGTCAAATATTGGAAAAACTAAATCCCTTTAGTTAGTTAGAAATGTTTTATGTTGGTCTTGTTAGAAAACTTTAAGCTGACTGTTAATAGGTCCGTTCTCTACAAGATTTGATTACCGATCCTATCTAATTAATAGCCAGTCAATAATCGGGAATAAAAAGATTCTTTGGTTGGCTATAACCCTCCAATGTTGGTCGAAGGTTATCTATGAACTTAAAAATATAAAGCTAAAAAATTACAAATTAAAAAGGGGGTGGTTTGTCCAGGGAATTAAATTCGCCATGTGAGGGGGTCTCATTAAAATTCTTGGATGTTAATGCCCTGTTAGCCTTTCCCGCCAGTTGTTACTATGTGTTGTTTGTTGCTTATTTCCCCTTAATTCCGGGGGGATATAATTGCCCCATTTTTCCCATACCATTATAAAGTGTTTAACATACAGGCAGTAAATATAGTTTGAGTTTGACAAATGTCCCATTCTTAAGTTAAAAAAAAAATATCACTTCAACTTTTAGAAAATAGGGGGAATCAGTTAATGAACATTCTGTATATAAGTATATCAATGCCAGTCAGTTGGTTTGATGTTGATCAATTTATTTTTAAACTTTAAACATCTTGTTTTTGCTGTGATAAAACAGAGTAAGAAGGACAAATAACATAAGGATCTTACTGTATCTTCAGATGCCAGCACTTTTGGTTCATTGCTTCTTCAGACCTGTTCTTTCTATGTGGTTGGAAATTGACCAAAATGTAAATGAGGTAACAAAAATGAGAACTAATAGATGAAGTAATAACGATGGGTAGTAGCCGATTTGGCCATCCATAGAAAAATATAGTTGAAAAATTTTGTTTAACTAGCTTGCATGAGAATAATATGCACACCTAAATTCAGACTATGAACTACAAATTAAAAGTACGGTAAATTAGTCTGAAGAAACATCCTATTTAAAACTTCAATAGTAGGCATGGTGGTGAAGCTTCCTTAAGTTAAGCATGGTTATGATGGACATGTCAGAGTTCAAACCTGGAGGCTTGCGGGCTTCAAGCCTTATCTGATGTTTGAGTTCTCATTTTTCAAGTTTGCCATTTAGTGACCCCTGAAGTTCCTCCTTTGGAAGTTAGTACATGGAATAGGATTGGCTTGTATCCGCCTGTGTCACAGTGTGTCTAGGCAGTGTGTTATTGTAATTGTTGTGGTGGATATCAGAGAGGTGGTAGGCTATTCTACACTTTAATTTGTTGGTGGTCTTCCAATGTAAAAGATGAACAATTAGTTAATTCTGCCCTGTAGAACACACATTCTGAGTTACAGTTGTCTGCCAGATGGCACTTGTACTTGCTGCTGGTGTTCGGGCAAGTGGGGAAGTCTTTTTTTACTAAGCATTTTGCAATAAACACAACCTTGTTAACCGCATGGGTGGGTTCCGAGTTGGATATTCAGGATTTGTATACCTTGGTACACATGCGATCTACAAAGTATCTAATGTTTCTGTCCCTTCATTATGCTGAAATTGGGGTTTTCTGGGAGGTTGGAGCTTAAGGTAAAGTTGTTCTTCAGAATGATCCAGTTAACTTTAATAATTGATTTAAGTGTTATGCAATCTATGGAGTAGGTGAGCACCATGGATATCTCTCTGTCTGTTGATTCATTTGACTTTTAGGTATCCTGCTGTTGTTGAGGTCAGGGTAGTCTGGGTCTGAGATCTTCAAAGTCGATATGGGATCTAAAATTCCTCAAATAAATTTTTGGTTGTATCCATGACAGAAAATCTTTCTCCAGGTTAATGATGTTCACAGTGAAATCCCTTATTTCATTAGATACCCTGGCTATACGAAGTCCTTGTGACTTAATCGCATTCTTTTTAGTCTGAAAGGGATGCACACTGTCTTTATCTAGTAAAAGGTTGGCTCTAATAGGTTTCTGATAAAAGTTGTTGGAAAGTTGTCCTGCTTCTTCTGATTTGGATATAGTGAGGTCCAGAAATGTTGTTTTCATTTGGCTGTTTGTTGTGGTGAATTTTTAAAAAATCCATGGTTTTAGAAATGTGGAGAAAGAATTCCAAAAGTTTTTTCTCTGTGTCATTCCATATAATAAATATGTCATCACTATAACAAAGGTAACACCCCATATCTTGGAAGGAGGGTGATTTATATATGTTATCCTACTCCCACTTCCTTAAGGCAATATTTGCCAAGCTGGGGCCCCTTGGCTGCTCCCATTGAGATTCCTTGTTTTTGTCTGAAGCAGAACTCATTAAACTAAAAATAATTGTTGCTGAGTAGAACCCCGTAACAGTCTGCTGATGACTTCAGTCTCCCCATTCATTCCAGACCAGGAATTGTTGTAAGCCTCTGTGATCATGTGGGAGGCCTGTATAAAGTGCTTCAGCATCAATTGTTACAAGAAACGCTCTTTATACTCTTTATCCACAATAATGTCCCTGATCATCTTCGAAAATTCACTGGTATCCAAGATGAAAGAAGGATTGCTTTATGCTAGTGGCTTTATCTGAGCTTCTAAGTATATTTAAATGGGTTCGGTTATGCTTCACCCACTCACAGTCACTGGACGATATGGAGTATCGTCAATATTGTTATGTGGTTTAGGTATACCAAAAAATCTGGGAAGCTTTGGGTTAGTCACTGTTATAAAGTCCAGTAGACTGTCACTAATATGCCCTTCTTCGCTAAGATGAAGTAATTCTGTGCTAATGTCATTGTGGGCAAATTGCACTCATCCAAGATTGCACTTTTCATAGTAAAAGTTGTTACTAAGCACTCTAAAGATCTTAGAAACAAAGCACAGGAGTATTACTCGGCAGAGTAAAACTGTCCACATCAACGAAACTCCGTTAAATTCACAGATCACAGACTAGGCAGTATTCACTTCACCGTCAACAAAATCAGTCTTTGCCTCATGGATATAAAACGTCAATGTTTTATTTAACAAACAGAAAAAAATGGCAAGCGCTTTCACCCGATTGGGCTTCTTCAAGCCAAAATACTGAACTGTTTAAAATACCCAGCATATATCCTCTTTGACATGGCATCATATCCTACAATTAATTAATCAACGAACAAGTAACTAACATGTGACTAAATGCTCTCTCACTAATAGCAAAAATACAAAAAAAATATATATATACATATCATTCAATCAAGACCTATTTTATATATATATATATATATATATATATATATATATATATATATATATATATATATATATATATATATATAAAACATATTATACAACATATAAAAACCACCACTTGATGTTATATATTAAAAACATTTAAAAACATATGTATAAATACATCAACCTAACGATGCATATAAAAAATATATGTATATATATATATATATATATATATATATATATATATATATAACTTATAGTCACTAGACTAAACCCTGCGTCTCCTACCTTTCAACATAGGTCTCAGGGGTACTCTATCATTTAAACCGGGTTCCCTATCTGCTCTCAACCTAATTATCCACTTGGTCTCACTCTGTTCTGTAAAATTCATAACATCACCTTTCCTGATAGTAGGTTTGTTGATTTGTACAGCTAAGAATTTAAACTTGTGTTCTACAGAAGTTCCTAATACATGTTTAGATAGAGCATTTTTACTCAATTTTATATGGATGTTGTACTGATGCTCTCTAATCCTATCCTTAAGCCTTCTGTCTGTCTTGCCCACATAAAACGCTGGGCAAGACACACAGGTGGCCAGGTAGACAACATGCTCTGTATCACAATTAAAGATCTAAAGATCTTGTTATTGCATGCTTCGGTGTCAATAACCAAGATTGCCCCACCTTTATCTGCCTTCATAATTCTTCTGGTGCAATCTGAGTTAAAGGATTTGAGGGCTCTGTATTCCTGTGATCTTAGATTGTAGCAGCGTTTCTTGGGTTGTCAACTCAGGGCCTTTCTGATATCTGCTTCACATTTAGCCTCAAAAGCAGCAGCTGTAGGGTGTGGGGGGACACAAAAGTTGCACGGCATACCCCATTTTTCTTTCTTGAAGTTGTCATTAGGGTGATTTTTGTCATGAAAGAAAATTTTGAGGTTGATTTTTTGAGTAAACATTTTTAGGTCAGTAGTTGTCTGCACAGTGTCCCCACTCTGGGCGATAAAGGTTAGGCCTTTCTCAATCAGTTTTTGTTGGTGGTAATGGTTTCTTTGAGTGGTCCCAGATTTTGTTGCCTGGTTTCGGGTTTTTCGTTCTCCATTCTTGGAGCTCCATAGGAGGGGCCCACAGTTGCTTTAGGTCCCTCTTCCCTGCCAGGGTTTGTCTCTGTGGTGGGGAAGTACTGGTGATTGGCTCATTCTGGGCTGGTAGGTCTCCTCCGTATGCCAGTAGTGTGAGGTTCTCAACTCTGGGGATGTTAAATTCTCTCAGGGTCATGTATTTTGTTACTTTTGGAGATCTCTTGCTCTTCAAAAAAATCTGTTCATTGTTGTCCGTACTCATGTTATTATAGTAGATTGAGGAGTGTGTCCTTGGACCGATGTCTCTTCCTGTGTTGGTGCCTTCATTCCCAGGTCTTTCTTTACCTTTGGAATTGGCTTGGTGGATAACAGGAGTCTCTCTCAGTGGTGGCTGATGTTGGTCTTGCTTCTGGCCAAGGTCTCTAAAAAAAATTTTTTTTTTTTGTATCTAAGTCTCTGATCCAGACTTAGTATTCCCACAATAATTGGTTGAGTCTTAATTTCCTTTTCTACCAACTTATCTGTCATCGGTTCAAGTCTAAATAAGGCTTGTTTTAGTTTATCTTGCTGTGCGTGGTTGTGATCTAGCAGGATCTCAATAAGTTTCAGACTCTCCTCTTTTAGTGGTTTTCCCATTTTGCAATTAAGCCTTCATTTTTTTTCTTGCAATAAACTCTTTTGTGTATCTTTAGACCTTTGAGCACTATCTTTATATTAAGGCAGGATTGTGGGTAAGTGGCGTCCCATTGCAGAATTTTAAATCTGATCAAATTGTCCTCGAGTTCTGCAAGCATCTGGTGCTCGTTGGTTATGCTCACAGCTTCTGTCATTTATATGTGCTGTGTTCAGTCATCCAGCTCGGGAGGTAACAGTATTTCCTTCTGTATTGGAATCCCCATATTTGTGTACGTAAAGTAAGGAACTCCTGAAAATAGCTTGGGGGAGTACAGGCAAAAGTTCCCATGGTTCAGCAGAGCCCAAATAACTTAAAACTCAATAAACTGTGGGAGCTGAAACATGATTCAACAATAAAGAGCAGCGTGGCGTAGCTCTCTAAAGGCCGATTAGAAGAAACCATATTTAATACTCCTGATGGATGTATTGTAACAGCAAAAGTTGGAAGGAAAATTTTTTTTTTGTTTTTTTAACGCTAATGTGCAACTTTCTTGTATTGATACATGGTCAGAGATTAGTTAAAATTTAAAGTAAATTATATTCCCCTGGATTTAATGGGAAATAAGCAACAAACAATACATAACGATGTAACTGGTGGGAAAGGCTGACAGGGCATTAACATCCAAGATTTTCAGTGAGACCCCCTCGTGGCGAATTTAATTCCCTGGACAAACCCCCTCTCCCTTTTTATTTTTTAATTTGTAATTTTTTAGCTTTATATTTTTATTTCAAGTCCATAGATAACCTTCAACCAACATTGGAGGTTTATAGCCAAACAAAGCATTATTTTATTCCAGATTATTGATTGGCCATTAATTAGATAGCTTCGCTAATCAAATCTTATAGAGAACGGACCTATTAACAGTCAGCTTAAAGTTTCCTAACCATGACCAACATGAAAAGTTTCTAACTAACTAAAGGGATTTATTTTTCCAATGTTTGAGTGGCCCTTGTATATATGGATTTACCAGTTAGAATCAAAGTTAAAGTCATCCAATAAACCTTCCCCCCAGCTCAAATTATAGATTGGAATTGGACACTACATTTCCCATGCTCTGTCCACTGGCATCCAATAACTTTAACATTAATACTTGCTCATCACCATCCTCTGGTACCAATAGAATCACTTCTCTCCGCTATAGGACCCTGACCTATCAAAAACATTGGCTCAGGATTCCTTTTCCCTCACAAAGACACTGGAACCTATCACAAAAAAACAAATGACTGCTATGGGTTAGATTATCACCCAACCAATAACTTAGTTATGCTACAATTAAGATAACACTGATGTTTGCTCTCGCCCAAGTTCTGGCCCTGTCCTATTTAGTCTTGAACAAACTCTCCCATGTTCCAGTCCTAATTGGTTTTACCCCTTCTCATAGCCCCTCACTATTTTCAGGCATTCCACCCTGTCAATTAGCATTTTGCCATTAATTGTAGAGTAGTCTCATTTTCAACAAGTCTCAATCAGAAGTCTGCTTACACATGGCTCATTACTGTAACTGGTTAATTTGTCCAACTTATGTAAAGAGTTGAGTAGCTGGTTCTCATCCAATCAAAATTAGAAAAGTTACAATTTTGATTATGAATCAAATTTATAGACCGGCTTGGTAGTTATACTCATTAATACTTCAAATTAAAACAAAAGACGGTCAAAATAATTTAGCGGAAGACCTGTGATAAATGGAAAGTTTTTTCTTTCCCCCAATTATTCAGGTGGTCATTAATCCTGAACTTCACTTAATGCTGAACTAATAACAAATTCAGAGCCGATACCAGAGTCAGAAAAATGTTTAAAAAAAAAAACACACAAACTAACCCCCCTTGTAGCAGGGTCTCCTCTCCAATGAACCACTTACATTATTTTTTTCATATCAGTCCTAAAACATAAAGATTTACAGCCTTTGGTATGCTTCAACTTAGTTTTATAGAACAAGGACCCACTATAATCGGACTACAAAACGTGACAAATGGCATGTTGCCAGTATGACGACACATTAGGACCAAAGGTGTAATTCAGTTAATACTGTCACCACATAGCCAATTACGACAAACTCGTACTATACTCAAAATATCTATAATGACAGCCATCGCCTACCCTGGCCCAGGTTCTCCCACACAAGGTCCCTCTCCATAAGAACCCTTGCATCCAATCAAACTCTGTTTTTCCACGCTGCGAACAATTGTCTCTAATAACCCATTATTGTAACACAAGTGGTATTCCAAAAGACTGTATACACTGATTGGTTCTGTGGACTGACCAATGTTAATGCTTAAAAAACTGTTCAGTACAGAATTTAACCAATCAAATTTGTCAATTTCTGTAACACCAATTATCGTGAATTGTGTACAACTGTTACATGGATACATTTTTTACCTACGGCATATGAAGTTTTAATTAATATAAAGGGATTTTACAACAGCACTCACCTGTTCTCCACACAAGTTAAAATTTGAAGAAAGTAGCTTCACCTCATTAGTCTGTTATCAAGTATATTCATGTTTTTATTTAAGAATCAAACTAAGCAGATCACTAAAGTGGAAATAATATTGAATACAAGAAGATTTCTATTTTTATTTTTATGTTGGATAGTCTTTTAAGCTTTTTGACCAAGATTAGCAGGATTGGCTCAGACTGAGCTAATCACATTATTCAGAGAGTAGGAACAGTGGATTCTGTCATTATAATAAAGTTGGAGGAAACACAGATACAGTAAAAGCAGCTGAATGAAGTGCAGATTTTTTGTTAAATAAGTGGGAAAGGAGGAAACAGAAGACAATTCAAGTTTAAGAGACTAAGGGGGTGGGCCTTCCCAACTGATCTCTCCATACTCAATAGAATGAGCTGATGAGATGCGACTGGGAAGAGTGTCCAAAATCAGATTTATAGTAGGGGCGGGCAACTCAAAAGCCACCAAGTTTAAAAGTGCAGACAGAGATCAGCAATATTCAGACAGAACAGCAAGCAAGCCAAACAAGCACTCCAGCTAAATAAAGATGCCTCCAAATATTACTAGTTAAATGAGGAATGCTGTTATCTTTTTCAAATGCATTCAGTTCCATCAGCTGTTCTTCCTTTTGGGGTTTCTTTGGTGCATCATGTTGCAATATTGCTCGTCTTTTCTACTGTTTCCCTTGCTGTGCAATTCTAAATGGACTTCATGCAAGTCTCCTACAAAAGGTTCCAGAACATTGCTGTGTGATGTATCTTCAGGTGAATCTTATCCCATCTGCTGCATCTCCACCTGGGGACTCACTAGCCAGTCTTGTTGCAATATTGCCTGTGATGGAGCTTCCACATTAAATTTTTTCAATTTGCAGTTGGTCTGTAATTTTGACTTCTTTTAAAGCTTTTTTAACTCCCAATTACGTTCTACTTTGCAAACAACTTCTTTTTTGTGAAATTTACCTTATCGATCTTTTTATTTTTTTTCCAATATTTTTTGAGCTGCACTTTTAGTATCCGTTAGCTTGGCTTTCTTCTCTGTGTAATTATTACACCATATGAGATATATTATTCTTTCCCATTTCCATGTTTTTTTTATAACTTTCGATGACCTCTCGTTTGTGTTCTTTATTTTAACTCGCTTCTCTGTTACTTTCTTTTCCAGGAGGCTTTGTTCCTTTATGTAGGCAATGTTTTGTTCTCTTCTGTTGTGTTAACTGTCATAAATTATCTGTAGCTTTTAACAGTATTTCTCATCTCTGATTTATTTTGGTTGCCACAACTAGTCTGCCTCTCCCTATGTGGTCTCCCATGTTAGTCTGCTCACAGCTTTGCTGTTCTCTTAGCCTGCCATTATCAGTATATTTCCCAGCACTCTTTTCTGTATCTGCTTCATTGACTTTTTATTTTGTTCAGCACCACTAACTTTTCCCCTTGCATATCATTACTAACTTATCGTTTCTTCCTTTCCTTTTTCATTACGTCCACTTACATTTTCTTTGTCTGTTGTACTTTCCCTCCTTTTGACTTCTTTTAGGTGTTTATTCTGTTTCCTCTCCAGTGATAGAGGTCTTGAGCATGATCATTTGCATTTTATTAATTAAGTCCATATGCCTTATGTACCAGATGTCTCATATTATAAGCATATCCCTGACCAGCAGTATAAGGAAACGGTATTTTGCCTAATCCATTTGGGAGTGGCAGCTGTCACCCCTTAAACTGCACTTATTTTTTAACTGGAGAGCTAAGGGAGCACCCCCCTTACAAATGATTTTATGGGAAGTAACATTTTACTTACTACTGCTAAACTGCGATTAACTAGCAAGTATAATTAAATCTATTAAAGTAGTAGTGTTACTGAATTATTTTATGTAATGCAGCAAATTAACTGTCACACAACATTTCCTTAACATACTACCACTTGGTGAGCAGAAGTTACAATGATACTATAAAGTTTTTTATTTATCTTAACACAACACAGTCTGTCATTTTAGCAGTTTCCTTTTTGTTTCCAGTTCAGAATGTACTGTACTTTTTTCTACTTGCTATCCTATCTTTCCGATTTTATCCTACTCGTACTCCTATTATTCCATCCATTAAGCATCCCCTTGGCCTTCTTAGACGTTTCCTTTAGATGCTTAAGTATTATATTTCTGAAATATGCTAGGAAAATCAAATACTCTGATTGGGTAACAGGTGGTATATAATGTATCTTCAACGTACACCTTAAAACAAGCCCCCCCCCCACCCCCCTCATATTAACTGCATCACAGAGAAATCCTTGAGCACACAGTACTTACTGCATATACATTTAATTGTACTTCACCTTCACTGATAACTGAGAATACCCCAGAATGAAGTAAAAAAAAAAGTCCCCATAATCTTTAAAAACAATTGCTTGCTAAACAATAAGCCTAAACAAGTACAAGCACAACTCATTAAAATAGCACTTATTGATGACTGTGAAATTAACAGGTAGCTGTAGGAATTACTATGTGGGTAAACTGCATTAGTGATACCCCAGCCTGAAGTATCACTGCAGCTTTGAAAGAAACTTCAGAACCTGGTCCAATCCTCAACACATTTGGAGACCACCGACTGTTGTTTACCAGCCCCACTACACAATCCCGAATATTAGAAGAGTACTAGAGTAACCATTCCCAAGTATGAAAACAAAAAAGTTGAGTCCTGAGTCTTAACCAACTATACACACACACACACACACACACACACACACTCACGTGTGTTCACTGGTCTACCTGATAACACCAACACACCAAAACACCGACAACGAAATAACCAACAAGAAAAAAATGACAAAAAAAGAAAGTTCAAAAACATGAAACTTCACATGCCCGACAAACCAAAATCCAGACAATCAACAAAACAAATACCTTTCCCGAAAAACACACATACAACACAAGCACACCAAAAACCTTACAAACCTACACCAAACCTTACATACACAACTATCAATGCACTAACCTTAACCCAAACCCTAACTCTAAGGTCTGTTACTATCGCACACTTACCTTACCCACACCCTGACCCTAACATCCGTCCCTATCGCACACTTACCTTAACATGTCTGTGTTCTCAGCGTCGGGATTCTCAACTGTCTGTCTTCTCTGTTATCGATCTACCAGTGTCAGTGCTCTCGTCATTGGCGTTCTGCACTTTCAGTGGTTTTAGGTACATACCCACATACATACAAACACACATGCACACATGTGTAAGTGCATACACACACATGCCATCGGACATGCGCACACATACTCGTGTGTACACGAGCATATGCACAGTGAGCCTTACATTTATTTAACCCTTAAAATGTCATTCAACACCTCAACCCACTTCAGCATGCCTCACTTGCCCAGAACATAATATTCTCAACTTTTTAAATGTTTGTTTGAGGTGCCCATTTACCAGTTTTCTTGTGTTCTTAATCCAGCTTTTTCAAATGAATGATAAAACTCCAGAGTCATTTCGGTACTAAAATTAAACAAATACCCCAAACATCTCTTGATTAACTTTTTCACAAAAAATTCACAGAATACCATGTATGAGTCCTTGCGGTGGTGGTGCTGCGGTAGCGTTGTCACCTCACAGTAAGACGCTGTCCGGTTCGATTCTCAGCTAGAGCGTCTTCTGCATGGAGACATGCGTGAATGGGTGTACATTCATTAAAGGTTGTGAGTCAGGCCTGGCAAGCCGGTATGTAAAATTCAACTGCCAATCAGCGGACCGAAGTTCCACTGTGGCGACCCCTAACCGGGAAAAGCCGAAAGACACAAACAAACAAACCATGTATGAGTCCTTACCTCCTGAAAAGTGCAACTATCCTTGCTTAACTCTTTCTGAAAAATGTCATTTAGTATTCAGTTTCTAAAACAGTGTTTTCAGACACAGTTACGCAGTGACTTTTGATTCATGAGACAGGACATTCAAATAGTATACTTGAAAGTCTGATATGAAAGTTCTATAAGTTGTGAAGTTAGGAGTGGTTAATTCCACTGTATCAAAGTCATAATCTGCTCGGGCAGGGGGTCCATTTTACATTAAAACATACTGCTATATGGTGTAGTTAAACCAATCAATTTAACTTGCACTTTTTTGTAATGAAAAGTGTGCACTCATAAGAAAATAATACATGTTTGGTGGCATAGTGAATCGATTCTGCCACATACCCAAGCTTAGAAAGCAGTTGGCCATTACGTTTATACCTCACAGCACCCTGGGTGTGTGATGGTATCTGTTCAGTGACTACCCCATCTTGTATTATTGATTACATATTGTACATTGTTTCAAACATCTCTGCCAATACATAATTAGTTACATTGTACTATTACATATTGATTCCATTTACAAGCAACATCTTGGATGTTATTCAGGAACCGTTGGCTGTGTGCAAAGCAATACTTGAAGTGATTGATTGCTTTTAAACTTTCTTAGCTTCGTGGAATGTGGCTGGATATGCATCTAAAGTAAATGTTTTGCTTAGCTACACAGTTAGCCACATTCCAAGAAACTAGGAAAGTATACGCACCATAACATGTTAAGTAGCAGTTTGTACAGTGTTAACCAGTTCTGAAGAGCTCCCCGAGTGTATGAGAATGTGTCTTTTTTGTTGAAACACTGTTATGTGGATTCAGAATCAGCTGTACCCATTGTAGTGTCCTACAGTCATTTGTCTGCCATATGTTTTTAACATTTTCTTATCCACTGTTATACATAAACTCTTAGATTTTATCAACATGTCAGTGCTGTTTTCTTGTATATCTTCTATAATTTTAGCTGTTCCATATTTACTTTACAGACTATATGCTTTTGTTTTTTTTTTTTTAAACTGGTGCTTCCCCAAGGCATCCACTGTGAATGGACTCCTACAAACTGGAATGTCATGGTGAAGAAATGCAAATAAACTAAACATGTATAAAATTAAAATACACATTAATTAGATTTGTTTAAATCTATTACTGTAAAATGTAATACTGACATTTTTTACTGAGTAACAAATGTTTTAACAGCTGTTCATTTTTTTCTGTTATTTAGGTTACACAGGATAAGATCATATGTCTTCCCAGCCATGTCTCTGCCAAGCATATATCAGAAATAATCTGCCATGAATTCAGTAAACAGACTCCTAATTCCACAAATTCAACTTTGCCAATGTCATCTGTCCAAGAAATGAAGGGTTTGAAAACTAATTTAGACCTTCAGCAATATAGCTACATCAACCAAATATGTTACCAGCAGGCACTGCACTGGTATGCCAAGTATTTCCCTTACTTGGTGGTTATTCATACACTAATCTTCATGGTCTGTGGAAATTTTTGGTTCAAGTTCCCTGGTACTAGCTCCAAAATTGAACATTTTATTTCCATTTTGCGGAAGTGCTTTGACTCTCCCTGGACCACTCGTGCATTGTCTGAGGTTTCGGGGGAGAATCAGGAAGATCAGGAAATCAGCTTTACCAAAAGTGCTGAAGTCTCAAAGGTCAGCCCTACTTCAGATGCTGAAGAAATCAAGCTTGTCAAAACACCTTCTGTTGTTTCCATACCGGAGAAAATTGTAGCAGATAAATCAACTGCCTTGGATAAAAAAGAAGGAGAACAAGCCAAAGCCCTTTTTGAAAAAGTAAAAAAGTTCAGGCTTCATGTAGAGGAAGGGGACATTTTGTATAGCATGTATGTTCGTCAGACTGCTCTAAAGGCCTTCAAGTTTGTTTTGATAATTGTTTACAATGCAGTATTAGTTCCAAATATTATTTTCACTGTGCCCTGTCTAGTTCAGGTTGAGGATATGACTGGATATAGTAGCTTCTGCTGCAGCCATACTAAAGCTCATTTCTTCTTTAAGTTAGCTATTTGCTACATGTGTTTTGTAGGTGTCTATGGGCTCACATGCATCTATACCCTTTATTGGTTATTCCACCGACCATTGAAGGAATACTCATTTGAATATGTACGCCAAGAATCTGGAATCAGTGACATTCCTGATGTAAAGAATGACTTTGCATTCATGCTTCACCTTATTGATCAGTATGACTCACTGTATTCAAAGAGGTTTGCAGTTTTTCTGTCAGAAGTGAGCGAAAATAAGCTAAAGCAGCTGAATCTTAACCATGAGTGGACTGCTGACAAACTGAGGCAGCGACTTCAAAAAAACAGCTATAATCGATTAGAGCTCCATTTGTTCATGCTTCCTGGGCTGCCTGACCCAGTTTTTGAGGTAACCGAGATGGAGTCTCTAAAACTTGAATTAATAAAGGATATTACAATCCGTCCGGCAGTCTCTCAGTTGGTCAAACTGGAGGAGTTGTCTTTGCATAACTGCCCTGCAAAATTACATATGGCATCATTAATATTTCTAAGAGAGAATTTAAAAGTTCTCACAGTTAAGTTTGACACCTACAAAGAAGTTCCTCTTTGGATTTACAGTCTCAAGAACCTGGAAGAGCTTTACCTTTCCGGGTCACTATATCAAGACATTTCCAGATCAGTTTGTCTTGAAAGTCTCCGAGATTTAAGGAATCTTAAAGTCCTGGGTCTAAAAAGCAACATTGCCAAAGTTCCACCAAATGTTGTTGATGTGGCAGGTCATCTCCAAAAACTAAGTATCCAAAATGATGGCACTAAACTTGTCACACTGAACAGTCTTAAGAAACTCAGTAGCTTGACCAAACTAGAACTTATTCATTGCAACTTGGAGAGAATTCCGCATGCCGTTTTTAGCTTGAGTAATCTCCAGGAGGTGGACCTGAAGGAAAATAATATAAGGTCTGTGGAGGAAATCCTCAGTTTCCAACACTGCAACAAACTGACTTGCCTTAAACTGTGGCATAACAAAATTGCTTTCATCCCAGAACATGTTAAGAAGCTCAAGAATTTAGAGTCTCTTTATTTAAGTAATAACAAGATAATGGTGCTGCCCTCTCAGCTGTTCCTTTGCACAAAGTTAAGAAATTTGGATTTGTCCAACAATGAGATTAGAGCTATTCCTCATGAAATTGGTGTTCTGCAAAACCTCCAGTACTTTGCAGTTTCAAATAATGCAATAGAAGGGTTACCTGATGAGCTTTTCTTCTGTAAAAAGCTGAAAACATTAAAGGCTGCAAACAACAGACTTACTGTTCTTTCCCCAAAGGTTGCAAATCTAAAGTTATTGACAAAACTTGAGCTCAAGGGGAACCAGTTTGAAGCTCTGCCCCTTGAGATTGGTGAGTGTTCCAGTCTCCGAAGAAGTGGCCTTGTTGTTGAGAACACACTTTTCACCATGCTGCCTTTGAACATTCGAGAGCAAATGACTGAGGAGCAATCCTAAACGAAGTATGGGGATGTTGAAGCTGAAAGCCAAAATCAGTTGTAGTGTTTCCAAAAACAACCAGATCTAAAAAAAAATGATCCATTTTCAAAAGGACACTGATTAGAAGTACACAAGATCCTTAACAGGGTTCAATAAGTGACATCCATTAGTTCTGTACTATGATGGCCATTTTCTGTGACATGCTGTGATGCAGCTTTCATTGTTTTTGATGATCACAGATTACTGGCAGACTAAGTTAGGGATTAGAAGTTAATTTGATGAACATCTGCACTCTGTG
This sequence comes from Protopterus annectens, assembly GCF_019279795.1. Lineage (NCBI taxonomy): Eukaryota > Metazoa > Chordata > Ceratodontiformes > Protopteridae > Protopterus > Protopterus annectens. Next base: position 1,585,857,943 of record NC_056743.1, read on the forward strand.
TAGTTAACACTGGAAATAGCTGCATAAAGTTCAGACCTCTAAATTAATTGTTTTTTGGCATAATTTTAAACAGGTGCTGGAGTAAGTAAAACTATAAGTGAGATTAAGCGCTTCCAGTTAATGGTTTGATTAGTTGTTGAAAAGCTTGCTTTGGTTGAGGTGCTTAGCAGATGTGCAGCTAAAGCTGATTGCTCTCTCATGATGTGGGAATCTACATTACCTGTTAAGCAGCCATTTTATGCAGTCTTGACACGTAGCTAGATTTATTGGAAGACTTTCTAGTAAATGTGTCAATATTCTACGAAATGACTTTTTCAAAGGGTAATTACTATATAAACTGCTTGAAACCAACAGCACTACTCCTAGATATGAAAAAGCAGAATTGTTAACCTTTCATTTGGTTTGGACTATTGCTTTTTCATATGTAGATGGTATCCTCCTCTTGATTGTTTTAGAATTCTAATCAACACATTTATAATTTAGATACATAATATCAGGATATCAGGACCAGTGCGAGCAGAGAAATAACCTATGTTTCAGTACCGATAGGTGCAAAATTGTATTTATTGGTACATGATTTGGAAGGACCATGTGGAATGAAAACCGTTCCAGATGCCAGTTTCCTTAAACTTCTACAAAATTATGAAAAGCAGTTTTGTGAGTAAGCTATATACTGACATTGTATTCTGTATTATTTTTATAGAAAATGACTGTGGCATTTTTAGAACCACATTTTTGCATAGATATGCTGACAAGGATGGAATTTTTTCAAACTTTTCAGAATTCTAATCTGACTTTATTTAGGCAGCACTCATCAAATATGTATAGTAAAGTAAGTCCAAAAGAAATAGCAAAAAATTGAATTTCCAAGGAATCACTCCCACCTCTTAGATTGCATGTACAACTAAAGTTAAATTTAAATTTTCTTTTTTCTTACTATCGTATGGCATTGCCATGGCATTGAGTAGTCAGTTGATTTTGGAAGGTTTCAACATCTGATTTTGGAGGGTTTCAACATCTGATGTAGGTAAATTTAGAACAATTTCAGAGGATGTATTGCGGTCATGTGGTTTGAGGTAGTGTTTGGTGGGTCATATCCCATACTAGTCACATGTCCTCGCCTCTTGGGCATTTGTGTACATCTGACATTAAACTTAATACATTACATTATGAAGAGGATGATGCTGATGGAGACAGAAGGGTTTTAGAATTGTATTCCACCTTACAAAATGTAGCCCCTTTCCTTCTTCCTCCTCCAGTTATAGCCCCCTTTACCTAAGATAGTAGATTTTTAGAAAAGCATACGTTTTTAATGCCAAGAAACGGCTACTAAATATGATAGAACTTTATGTAAAATGTAAATTTTAGCATGTCTTATTTCACAAAAATGAAGAAATTATTCCCCCAAAATGTATGGTAATGTGTGCAAGTTGTGCATACTTGGCCACACCTCCTAAATGGGGGAAGATGTAAGGGAATAGACAGATCTAATTGGGAGAAGATATAAGGCAATCAACAGATCTGGTGGGGGGGTGTATGGAAATTGACAGATCTAATGGGGGAGATGTAAGGGAATTGACAGATCTAATGATAGAGGATGTGAAAAAAGTTATCACATGGCCACATGACAGTAACATCCAATTACACAGTAGTAAGACCAGTTTTATGATTTTAGGAAATTAAAAAAACTCTCAGCTAAATTGAGAATGAGCCATCAAATGTTGGAAGGTCAGACTGGACTTTGGGGTGTGGGATTAGGTTTATCCTCTGACATTTATCCTCTGAATGTCACAAATAATTTTATTTTGAACAAACAGCATACGAGAGTACATATTTTAGGTTTTGACTTCCAGACCATTGCAAATGATCATTGGTGACAAATAAGTCAGTAATAATCTTGAGAAGTTCTTGAATTTACTGTAGAGTAAAGTTTCGAACAAACAAAACAAGGTGGAGAAAATTCAAAGAAATCCAAGAAAACAAATCTGAACTGTATGACCTGTTTATTGAATTTGAGTTTGTACTGGTACCCTCCTGCAGCATGAGATGGTGGAAACTAAGGTGATGTAAAATATCCCACAGCACCTATCAGAAAGAATAGGGGAGGTACCCTGATGATCTGGACAAATCTCCCCTTGTCAGTATGAATCACCCCTAAAAAAAGGCTGTTGGCATGATCAATAAAGCATAAATAAAAAATTTAAAAATAAAATAAGATGAACATTTGTTCTACTGTTTGTGTCTCAGAATGGTAGAAGTAGGTAGTGAGACCAGGGTATATACTACATGCTTAGGGAGTCGGCTGATGTATAGCCATACATTCATTTTCTGAGAGGGTAACATAGAATGTCCTACCAGAAATTATCAGGAAAGCAGATTCCCAATGAGGTCTTTAAACAAAAATTACAGTATAGTTTTGTTAACGGAAGAGTGAGGGCTGATTAATGCGAAGACAGAAATATGCAATGGTACTTATCCACAACTTATGAGCTTTTTGAATTGTGCTGACTCCTGTTGCTTCTACATAACTGGTATCTTTTTAAAATTTGTATTGAGAGGTTAGAATAGGTTCTGAAGTAGACTTAATAAGTTTAGATCAAAAGTGTAAAGGATTAGAACACTAAACATACTCCTTCCCGATTCTGTTCTGTGTCTTGAATACTTATGTGGAGTAGTTACTATGTTGCATTAATTTAATATAATTTAATTTAAATAATGCAAATGAAGCCATAGCTTGAGAGATGAACTGTACAGTATCATGCCATTAAGTTAATAAAATTGTCTGGATTTTGGCTCAGAGGGTTAAGGAGCTGTTAACAAGCGGTCTCCTGTAGTCCAGAGGTGCAAGGTTTGATTCCTTCAGCCACCGTTACCTAACTGTGTGACTCTGCTCAAGTCACTTAACCAGACACTGCTCCCAGGCTGAGTCTGAAAAATCTCTATAAAGATGAGTGCTTAAGCCCATAAAACAAATAAAAATAAAATAATGTGTCTTAATGGATGTTAGTAAATCTTGAGTTTCTTTTTTCTTTTAAATTGCAATTTCACACACACACACACACACACACACACACACACACACACACACACACACACACCTATCCTGTGTAGGCTTTTGTGGTGTATGCTGTAGCTCTGTCATAGGAGGTTGCTCGGCTACTGGCCCTGAGGACCTTATAAGCCTAGCCAAGAGTTTACCCCATGTTTAGACAAGTCAGCACCCAAAGCCCTGTCCAACAGGGACACAGGTGGAATCCCAGGGGTATATTTTCTGTTTCCCATCCAGTTATCCAGGTTGCTCTTAAAAAAGGATAATGAGATACTCACATGGAGAGGGAGTCTATTCCACAGATGGGGGAGTCTCTGGGACACAAATCTGTCCCAACAACAAGTCCTGTTAATATCACAGACCAGGTTGAGGTCATGTGTATAGGTTACTCGAGTGGCGTCTAACTTGCGGATATGCAGCCATAGCTTGAGAGCAATGAACTGAACAGTATCATGCCATTATGTCAATAAAATCATCTGGCTGTTGGCTTAGAGGGAGGCTGCCATGAGTGCCCATTACCATCCCAGTGACATTCCACAGCACTATTCTTTGCTGCTGGGGGGGTAGTTCCTCCCTCTCCAGGGACAAGTCCCAGGGGCTACTCATGTCCCAGTACCCAGAAGTAGAATCGGTGTGCAAGGTCACCATATTGTGTCTAGCTCAATTAAAAGTATATATAGGCAGGGGCCCTACTCCTATAGATATTTGCCACTGAATGGTATGAGTTGTGTACTACGGGTAGTACTGCTGCCACTCAAATGATGGCATGTCCCTGGTTACTGACCATATCCTTAACTCCAGCTGTACCCTAATCCCTAGTGTCCACAAGTTAGAAGATGCAGCTACTTCCAGGGATAGCAACACCACCAGATTGTTAATACTATTAGTGTAGCAACTATGTCAGATGTTAACTTTACAAGCCAAAGAGTTCTTCACTGGTCTGTCTTGTTCTCAAATGTGCTATGCTGAAGAAGTGACAGCCACAAAATAGTGTACACAAAGTCAATGACTGTGATTGTTTGTGACATGCAGGTAAGCTCTGCAGTATTTGAGCAATGATAACCTCATGCAAAGCTTGAGAGGTGATTTAAATATGAATAACCTCAGGGAATGCTCGGCACAGCTTGTGTGCATCTCCTTTCAATCAATATCTTTAATAATATATGAGTAGCAGAAAATAAGATTGTTTGTTGCATCCATTACCACAGATGTGCTGGTACCATGCATGCATTCTTTGTGAATGTGGTATGAGTAGTGCTTGTCTGTTACAGCTTCGGATGTATAAGCAAACTGTGTCTCTTCAGTATGTATGTTGGGACGTTTCACTTTCCACTCTGTTTAAAAACACTCTAGCCTAACCTTATTAGTGTACTTTAAAGCCTGGGGTATTTCAGGTGTTTTACCGCACATACATCTCTGTGTCAAGTACGCTGATAATGGGATAACAGAGAGACCAGATATAATTAGCCTTTGACAAGTGAACCAGTAAAGACAGGCACATGTTGCCTTGTAGTGTAATTAAGCAACTCCTGTGCATGCACAACTGTTGATAACAGTTATTCTTGTGTGTCTCATGTCATCAAGTGAAATTCTAGTGTTTGGGCTTCCCAAGATTGACCGTTACATAATACCATACAATCCCAAGATGGTTTATTGCTAGAGAGTGGCACATTCTTACTGGTAGAGGATTGTGTTTCTTTCCACGTAGCCGACTCAAGACACAGGGATGCAGTAATGTAGCAGCCTCTGTCTATGATGGTGTATCCACTCAGACATTTTGAGTGTGCTTTGTCACTGTATCACTGTAGGTAAGATTTAAGCCAAGCAAGAGACTAACAAGAGTAGAAATCAGTCCTCTATTAAAAACACAGAGATAGCAAGAAGGCTAGTAGTAAGTAAACTTTTGTAGAGTAAAGAGTTTGCAGCTATGTGTATACAAGCATCAGTCCTGTGGTCAGCAACATTTAGTTTACTGTTTCTGTCTGCTGCATTCTGGTATTCCACTGACATGTCCATTCCTTCAGCCTAAGATACCTTTTATGTATATTCTATAGCACGGCAGTCATGTCACGGTGTCCCACATATTTCTCACTTTCCAGTGGTGGAATATAGAACACTACTGTAATACTGCATACAGCAGACCTTGTTCATATTTCAGCTATGAAAGGAACATGTCACTCACATGAGATTGTCTGTACAACTGTGTCTTGTCTTGTTTAATTTTTATATCCGTGCTACATGAGTATTCCTTTTTGAATGTTATTACTATTCATTGCATCTTTTACTAGATTACTCGTACCTAGTGAAAATTGCACTAAATAAAGTAAGGCCAGTTTTGTGTTGTCTTTAACAATTTTTGCAAGTATGCACAAATTTTGCTTTTTTTCAATATTTTATTGGTTTGTGCAGTTACTCATTTTAGAGTAATTCTGTTAATTTATTAGCTAGTTTTTTATTATAGTTTTATGAGTAAATATTCATGTGTATTTATTTTAGTATATGTAGAATTTCTGTCTGAAGTGCCATGCTGCAAAAATGAAGTCTGTCAGCTCAGGAAAATCTCCATGTATGTTAGTCTTTGGCATTCCTTGTGTTTGTAATCTTGGAGTCCTAGCTGTTTTACAGGACAACTCTACCCAGATGTCAGGTTTTGTCATGACAGATTTCTTTATTAACCTTTATAGTAACATCAGCACTGCCACACATAAACAAAACATTAACTTGAATCTGTCTCACTTTTTAATATGCACCTGAGTTTGTTGTCTGAAATCTTGTGTTTTTCCTTCTAGTATTTCTCGTATAGTCTTCCATTTGTCTGGGTCACTTTGGAAATCAGTGAGTAGGAGTGGAAAGTTATAGTGGACATTTATGACATTAACAAAGCTAATAGCCATGGCATAGTGGGATAAAGACCTGCCAAGTGCATGCCCCACCCATGGGTATTACCAAGTCACACACATGTGGAAACGGGTTAAAACAAAAAAAATCCCGTAGGCAGAAAAATAATGTCACACCGAAATGCCTCAGTCTTCTCACAGCCCTCAAGGTGGATCAGAATAAGTCATTCTGGGGCTAGTCAGGAGAGCCTGGTGAGCTAACAGTAGTATAAGTGGCAGCTGATGGTCAGCTGTGTGGTGCAGCGGCAGCAGAAATTAAATTAATTGGATTACTGCTTTCAAGCTCATATAGGATCAATAGGTAAGTAATATATAGAGCTGTTGCTAGGTAAAGAATATATGTAAACAGCATACCATTCACATTAAAACTAATTAGGTCACTGCTTTCGAGTTCATTTAAGGTGAATAATATATGTAAACGTTGCTAGGTAAAGACCATGTGTAAACAGTACTGCTCTCAAATGTGAATTGTCAGATTGTCACTCAGAGATAGTCACCAAGTGACAGGCTAGTTGACAACTCCATTTAAAACAGATGTTTATTAAAAGAAAGTAATTTGAAAGAGCTTCATAGCAGATCATTTAAACTGATCGAAAAAGTCTGTTTGGTATCTTACTACTAATAAAATTTAGAGGGATTTACCTGTACTGACTTACTCCACAGTTACTTATAAAAAGCGGAAATTCAGAGGTGTGCCTCTAAGTCAAAAGAGACAATAGTTACCATGAGATGTCATAACTGGAGTACAGATTGCATTGTAAGAATATTCCATGTTAGCTGTAATACCAGTTCATGTCATTATGGCAGCCACCATATGGCCATTTTGAAGTATAACAAGTTACAAAACACTTCAATTGATGTGGTGCAAAACAGAACATATAACATCAAGATGTAATGAAAATATAAGATTTTCAGTTTCTGGGTAGACTTGTTCTTAAAATGGCTCATGTGAGCACATCCTTGAATTCAACAGGTTCTGTTAGACCCAGTTCAGATAATGAACTTGAGATGTTGACCACTGTGCCTATTTTTATTTCACATTGATTGGAACAGCGTTTGTTTAATGTTGACATTTCTTGAGAGTAATATTCTGGGAAATGTTCATTACCTGTCCAGATAATATATTTTTTTTCTGTGGCAATTTTTTTGTACTGTTTAGTTTATTTTTGTTACATGCATCTGTTCTCTTTACATTTAAGAATGCTTTAATAGAATGATGGATAAATAAAAGATTTAAAGCCAGTTTTGATCAATTTTTTAGTCTTTGTCATCTTTATTAAAGCTCTGTCAAACAACTGGATTCCACTGTACCTCATAGTAAATCTTGACAGTCAGAAATGTGCTGATAAACAAATATTACGCGTGCGTGCATTTTTGCTTGATGTGGACATGGCCAGGAAAAGTTTTAGATTCAATAAACTCCACATAGTGGCACACACTTGTGCACATACATGGCAATTTCCATGGCATGCAAATTACAGACTAAGTAGCTGAATTGTATGCTAATGAAGCAAACCAACATGGTGGAGTGATTCGACAAGCTGTAAAGCAGCCATGTAGGCTCTGTGCTTGTTTTACCCGTGTATTCAAATCTTTTTAGAATACAGCCAAAGAAAGGAGTCTGCACCATAACAAGAGCAAGTAAAAGTAATTAGATTTGAACAGAACTGATCTTAACATGTAACAGCAGACAAATTATGACATTATTAGACAGAGTGGTGCTACAAAAGTATAGTAACAATAGCAACTATTCTTTTTAAGTGCCAGGACATAAATGCACCTTTGCTCTCCCACCCCCAAATTAAGAATATACTTGTAACTAATGTAGATAGCTAAAGGTGTAAACCTCACGAAATAGACTATTCGTACTGTCATGTAAGCATATGCAGTATGTGTCTGATGGAATACAGTCAAAAACCTGTATTCCTCTGTGCAGATATGTAGAGAAGTAATACCCTCCCTTGTGCGTACAATATTGGGCTCCCCTTCAGTTTTCTACCTATACGGCTACCAACAATGTAGATATTCAGGGTTGTCAGCAGGGTGAAGATGCAAATGAGGTCAAAACTCATTAGAACTGCTGAATCCCAAAAATTGTAATGTGTAGGGATGTTCACTTCATGTAGGCATTTCCACAGTATTTGTTTTCACTGGATGGCAACAGTGAATGATGACATCAGGGGACTGTGTCAAGTTACACTTAGAGGTACATGTAGGTCTGTGATGTGTGAAAGTGCATGTAAGCAGTGCACAATTCGCAAGTTCTGTTTCATCCTCTTTATTATTAGTTAAAATGTGTCATCTCTGTCTGCTTTAAGTAATTTTTTTTTATTTGTGTCTTTGTGTGATGCAGCGCTTAGTGCAACCAGGGGAAATGGAGGAATGAATGGGCAGGTTTATCAGGTCTTGCCATATAATTATTACTGTGGCAGCACATGTATGAGTAGGGCTAGAGTATAGATGGTCCTGGGTTCTAGTACAGGGTTTGCAACCTTTCCTTCACTTTTTGAGGTACATGTTTGTGCCATGTCACACAAAGTGAGGAAAGTAATAGCAGAGGTTTGCATTGCGCACTAAGTACCACTGGAGTTATAAACACCAGCTACTTGTTCATAGGTGCTGATTGCAACATAAGTAGGTGATTTTCCACATGGTGGAGCTATTCAACAAGCTATAAAGCATCCATGTAGCCTACATTCTGTTTTTTCCTGAATACCTAAATACCATTGGAGTACAGACAAGGAAATTGTATCCCTGAAATAAAATTGTATCAACTGCTGCATTTGCAAGCTAAGTCCTGAACCTAGAATGTATTCCTTGTATTTCTTAATTTGGTGCAGTAATCAAGTAAATAACAGCATCACTTATTTTATTAAGTGTGTCCATTACTAAGTTATTTTTTTTCTTAGTCATCTCATTTTTATTTGCATGTTTTGTGTGATGTGCTGCATAGCACAAACAGTGGAAGTGGGGAACAATAAATTTCAGGTTTGGCTATGTTTATTTGGTTTGCGCGAAGTGAACAGAAGACCACCTAGGAGGCAGACAGCCAGAAATAGTACACAGATGCATTCAGTTAATGTCCTTGGCCATCGTGAAAAACCTGGCCTGGAGTACAGATGGTACTGAGTTCTAGTACAGAGTGTGCAGCCTTTGTTTTACTGCTGTAACATTGTAGTTTACAGCAATGAAGTGCAACATAGACAACTTTTTTCTCAACATTCTTGTGGCAACAGATATAAGTGTGGAACTGCCATACACATGGTCCAGGGTTCAAATACAGCATATTCCATACAGTATTACTTTTACTGATTGAGTAATCTATGTATTACCACATTTATGATTAAATGTATGACCACAGGTGTACTGTGTAGTATAGTCCTGTAAACGTATTCCTGCTATCTGTATGGGAATGGCTTTAACCTTTGCAAAAAACACGTACACAACTGCCGTTATACAAAATTCCTTGCCACTGTTCTATTCTGCTTGTCCGACATTAGCAGTGTGGCTCGTGTTTGTTCATTGCTTACCTGCACACAAACAGGTGTATTTTGCATGTGTGTACACTTTAACCTTCACTCATATTCGCTGCTCACTGTGCTATGGAACTGTATATATGGTGCTTTCTTATTGGTGTTTTTTGTTCATTTACTTTGTATGACATAAAACTACATATGGAAACACTGCAAACTAAGGGCACAATTTAACTATACATCATATATTCACAATACATCCATGTGTTGCCCTCCCCACCAAGCAGTATAACTCTGGGGTCTCATTATTTTTTCCACACATATATCAACCACACTACAAAGTGTAATATATAATGTTGTGTGCTCCCTCATGGAGAGGGCCACTTGATGGTGCTCACAACCTGGATCTGCTAAATTCAAACATCCAACTATGCTCAGTAAAGGTACTTGTGTTTTTACACAGCTAGGCTTCTGCACACTCTAGTACTGTTAGTATATTGTCCTCGTGTCCTCGTATGAACCTTTGAATCTATGTGCCTGTGCAGGCCATCCAGCCTGTTGTCCACCACATGGCCTGCTGGTGTCATCTGCTATAAGTTCACCTGCAGTCTTGTATAAGTCAGACTTGTACTGTGGGACTTGCATAAAGTACTTAGCTCTGTAGTCTGTGAACTTGGGTAGGGATTCTGTTCCCACAGCAGTCAATTGTGTGTGTGTGTGTGTGTGTGTGTGTGTGTGTGTGTGTGTGTGTGTGTGTGTGTGTGTGTGTGTGTGTGTGAGCTGTTACTTGACAATACAAAGAGCATTTTATACCAGCATGTGGGACACTTTTATTACCATATGTTCAAAAGACAATGCTGATGTCATTGGCTATATCAGATTATTGCATATGCAGTCATTACACCAGAACTTGATCAAACACTGGCCTGGAGGCCAGGCAGATGTCATATCATCTGATACCAGACAGATTACAGTGACATGTTTTTTAATCTATCCACATACATCATGGCATGGTTTGTAGGCCCTGTGATATCTTGATGAGAAAGCCCTGTGGTCTATCCAGCTGCTGCATGTGTCTGGTGAGGTACATGCAAAAGAGAGCATTATACTGTATTGCTGTTCTGATGAGATTTGACTACAGTGCTGTCATACAATCCTGAGATCTGAATGTGATGGTGCGACTTATGATGTGCACCATATGTTTGTAAAGGAAATCATTAAAGAGAAAAGTTAGAAAGTAATGAGACACATTGCAGTTTCTGACTTCACAACCCTTACAAGAGAATACACTATAAAGTAGTGAAATGATGATGCTATCCACTGTATAACTTGGCAAGGCAAATATAAGTGACTGGTACAATTACCAGTTCAACACCATAAATGCAGATATATTAAGCACAAATGTAGCTATGCGCCCTGTACATCAGACACAAAGCTTTTGTATCCCTGAATCCAGCTGAGAGAAAATAGGGATATGGCACAGTTATCACTTGCATAGGATGTTTTGTTGCAGTATAGGAGGCCTAAACTGACATAAAAGATCTGCGAGTATGTGTGAGAAAGAAAGGGAAACAGGCAGGCTAAACCATGTAACTGTTGTGTGTGTGTGTCTGTAGGGGGTCCTCCACATCAAAGTGGTGTGCGAGAGTCTGCATGAACACAGCCAAGCTCAGTGCAAGCTGTACATCTTGGTATGTCAGACAGGTATGTGCCATGCATGGTAGAGTTGGCAGTTCATCGTTGTTGCCCCCAACCACGAGAACTGGCTCTGCCAGGAGTTGCACTGGCACCTCCATGCCCAAGGTCAAATGCAGTGCTGCTACCTCAACACGACTGATGTCTGCTGGATGTGCTGCCTTCACAGGAACACCCATAACCACAACCCCATGATGTCCTTCAAGGATGCATCTTGCAGTCCTGACATATGGGTTGTCCTGCCTCAGGCAGCCCTTCGGTCGGCCGGATCCCAAAGTCTGGGTCCGGCGTCGGCTGATGTCGCCCTTTTCCCCAACGTCAGAGCGCCTGGGGTATAAAAGCGTCAGCCGACGCCATCTTCCTCAGTCTTTCTTGCCGCGCAGTGCCCGAAGCAGAAGCAGTTCACAAGTGCCAGTCGGCCAGCTCCTGTGATTTCAGCTACCGAAGTCTTCAAAAAAGCTAAGTACCCCGTTGGGGACTCTTTCTTGCCTCAGCCGATGTCAGATCAAGCGGTTAAAGTTAATAATTGTTTAACTTGTGGGAAACAAATACCTCATAAGGATTTCCACTCTTACTGCTTACCCTGCCTAGGCCCAGACCACGACGTCTCGGCCTGTACAGCCTGTTCTTCCTTCAATAAATGCACTCTTAGGCATCGGGTAGAGTTTGCAGAGGAATATTTTGGGGAAAATTTCTGCTATATCATGCCGTCGGAGCTTCCGACAGCTCATTTACCCAAAAAACGGAAGGATAAGGACCGACACACGCGGTCCGCGGTTTCGGCCGACTCCATGCCTAGGCCTACCGCGAGTGTCTCTGTCTCTGCTGAAGCCGAATCTCTACTGCTTCCGACCGACGACACCACACAGCCGGTAACTTCGGTACCGGAGGCCACCTCTGGGTCGGTCATAGAATTTCCGTCTGAAACCGGTGCTCAGGAAATATCCGACACCATTTCTGTTGATAATACTACTCCAGCACGTGGGGCAGCCAGGCCTCCTGTATCCATGTCCATTAAGGCTTTTACACGTGCTAAAGTTGCTAAACAGCCTAAATCTCTCCCTCCCAAGGCTATTCCTCAGGGATCCACTACCGGTTCACAAATTTTAAGTTTAGCTGAGGACCTTATTTCCTTAATCAGGGGCTCTCAGCCACATCCAGACAGGGGCTCTCAACCTCCTCCAGGCAAAAGGCCCAGGGTTGAACAGACAGATCCCCAGTCTTCTGATGAGGCCTCATATGACTCTGCCCATTCAGACTACCAGGAGGAGGCCTTTCCGGCCTACAAGGATTCTGATGCAGAGGAATCTATTCCCTCGGCCTACCCCCTGAAGAGTTTTCCTTTGGGGAGACCCTTCACTCCATGAGAAAGCATTTCAAATGGCAAGGCCAGGAATTCTCTGATTCCAGGAAGAGGTTAAGGACTTTTTTGCATTTACCTCAGCATAGACCTTTGGCTATTCCTCCTGTTTTAAATATTATAGAAGATGTGTACTCTGAGTCTAGTATTTCCTCTGACTCCCTTCCTCCGGCTCCTGTCAAACCCGACAGGTACTACAGGGTCCCGGACTCACATCTTTTCCTTTGCAAGGGCCACTCTGCTGACCCAGAAACTATTTCCTAGGGCCCTAAAGGGGTTGCAACCACCACTACTAAGAATCCACTTCCTTCTGAAAGGGAATCCAGGGCTTTAGAGAGATGGGGTAAAAAAGTGTATACTTCTTCCACACTTTCTATGAGAGCATTAAATTGTCAATTCCATATGATACAGTATCAAGAGTATCTGTTGGATGAATTGCATAAAAAACTAACCTCGCCTGAACCCCTAGATCGTAAGGCGCTTCAGGATCTGGTGCATAACTCCCAGTAGGTCAGCATTGACAGGTGCAGTCATACGTAGACATGCTTGGCTGAAGGAACAAACACTGCCAGATCATGTTAAAGCTAAGCTTTTGGATGCACCACTGGAAAAACAAAAGTTATTTGGCTCCACGGCTCAAGAGGTCTTAAAGAAATTTGAGGAAAAGGCTAAATCAGTGCAAACAGTCAAAGATTTTCTCCAGGTCCAACCACCAAGATTCAGCAGAAATTGGCCTTCTAAGAATTGGTCCTTTCCAGGCACAGACAGATTTCAAAGAGGCAAAAACAGGCGTGCCAGAGGTAGAGGGCAAGCTCAAGGCTGCTACAGATGACGTCAATGGCAGCCTCCTAACCAGAGAGGTAGTGCAGGACCTACAACTACTGCACAAGGACAATCTCAATGACTTGACTTTGACCCCACCAACCAGGGCTCAATTGGAAGCACCTTTGGGCGGAAAGCTATCTTTATTCTCAGAAAATTGGCACAGTATTACAAAGGACAAACGGATACTGCAAATAATAGACAAAGGATACAGATTCCATTTTCATACATTACCAAAAAGACAAGGCATGCCAAACCTGCCACCAAATCAAAGGGCAGAGGCTTTCCAGCAAATTTCCAACCTACTACAAATGAAGGCAATAGAAAAGGTTCCTTTCACAGAACAAGGCCAAGGATTTTATTCCAGACTATTCCTTGTTCCAAGAAAAGAAAAGCAATGGAGGCCTATTCTGGACTTGTCCGCACTGAATACTTATCTCATCGTGCCAAAATTCAAAATGCTGACCTTACAGCAACTCCTTCCCATGCTGGGCAAGGAGTCCTGGCTGGTAACTCTAGACCTCAAGGAGGCATACCTGCATGTCCCTATCAGACAAAGTTGCAGAAGACACCTCAGATTTCTTGCAGGTTCAGAGCATTATCAATTCTCAGCATTGCCCTTTGGCTTATCTACTGTGCCCAGAGTATTCACGAAATGCCTGGCATCAGTAATTGCACATTGCAGACTTCAGGGGATTCAAATATACCCATACCTGGACGACTGCCTTATACAAGCGGACAGCCAACAAACATTGGTAAAACACTTTGAACTATGTCATCCGCCTACTACAGACCTTGGGATACACAGTCAGCATTCAGAAATCAAGACTTGTTCCATCCCAACAAATAATTTTCCTGGGTGCAAAACTGGATACAAACACCCAAATGGATTTTCTCACAGAAGAAAAACAAGATCAATTACCGGATTATTTCAGAAATCTGACAACACAAACCCAACTGGCTGCAAGGAAAATCCTGCAGGCCCTGGGTTTCATGGCATCTTGCATTCTCCTGATTCCACAAGCAAGGCTGCATATGAGGAAACTACAATGGTACCTAAGGAGTCTATGGTCTCAACACAGTCACAGCCTAGAGGCTTTGATCCCCATCATTCCATGCCTTCAAAAGGAATTTCTGTGGTGGGCACAAGCAAGCCAGTCAAACATGGGTCTGCCTTTCAGCAAGCCACATAGCCAAACAATTACAACGGACACCTCAGACCATGGATGGGGAGCGCACATGGAGGGCAGATGCATTCAAGGGCAATGGACACAGAAAGAATTGCGCCTGCACATCAACCAAAAGGAAATGCTGGCAGTGATACATTCAATCGAGGCCTTCGAACACTTCCTGCATCAAGGTCACCTGCTAATAAAGACAGACAATACCACAGTTATGTGGTACATAAACAAGCAAGGAGGTACCCATTCCTACCCTCTTTGCAGGCTGGCAATGAATCTTTGGGAACTTTCCCTAAAACTCAATATAGAGCTGCAATCCCAGTTCGTACCAGGAAAGGACAATGTACTGGCGGACAGCCTAAGCAGAAACATCATGGATCCACACGAATGGATGTTGCACCCAGACATTTTTCTTCAGATAGCACAATCATGGGGAAGGCCGGACATAGATCTTTTTGCCTCCTACCACAACCATCAACTGAAGAAATTCTGCACAAGGACATACCATCCTCAAGCATGGAAAGTAGACGCCCTCTCCTTCAGCTGGAATACTCTAACAGTATATGCATTCACACCTCTACTGTTAATGACCAAGGTCTTACTGAAGATCAGGACAGAGCAACCAAAAGTGATTCTGATAGCTCCAGACTGGCCAAGACAACACTGTTAAAGAGCATGTCATGCACGAAACCGTGGCCCCTACCACAATGGCCACTTCTTCTGACACAGCACAATTACAAAACTCTGCACTCCAGCCTAAAACCTTGCAGCTGACAGCCTGGAAAATACCTTGACTCCTCACCAGGATAAACTATCCAAGAGGGTAAAGGATATCATCATGGAAGCTTGGCGGCCTTCCACAAGAAAAGCATATTCAGCAAAATGGAAAAGATTTCGTACCTGGAACACCGCAAAGGGTCAAGATCCGACAGTGATGAGCATTCCACATATCCTTGAATACTTGGCTGAAATGCTCCATAATGGCCTTTCTTATTCTTCCATAAAAATTCATGCTTCAGCAATTTCAGCAGAGTACAACACTGATCCACCTGTATTTTCTCATCCTCTGCTAAGGCAGTTTCTAAGAGGGATAAAAAACATCAACCCTCCAAGGAAACCACCAGTGCCTACATGGGACCTTAACCTCATGTTGGAAAAATTAACTCTACCTCCCTTTGAACCAGCAGCATCTTCAGAACTACAATTCCTGTCTTGGAAGACTGCCTTCCTTCTGGCCATAACCTCAGCAAGAAGAGTATCTGAGTTACAGGCCCTCATGGCAGTACAACCATTTCTCATTTTTCATCAGGACAGAGTCTCTTTGAGAACCAATCCTTCATTCATGCCAAAGGTGGTATCCAGGGTCTCACTGAACCAAGCTATTCACCTGCCTACCTTCTTTCCAAATCCACAAAATAAAGGAGAGAAACTTCTGCATACCCTGGACATTCACAGACAGTTGAGCTACTACTTGGACAGAACTAAGACTTACAGAAAAACTGACCAACTCTTTGTAGCATATGCTGCTGGTGTACAAGGAAAAGCAATTTCCAAACAGACGATTTCAAAATGGATAGGAAATTGCATTTGATTCTGTTACTCTTTTCATGGAAAAGCTGTGCCAGCTAACATCAGGCCTCATTCCACCAGAGCAACAACCACCTCCACAGCCTTCTTAAGAGGGGTGGCTACAAAGGACATTTTAGAAGCTGCTACATGGAGCTCTGTGCATACATTTTCCAAGCATTACAACTTGCCTTTATATTCCAGATCCAGAGCAGGCTTTGCTACTGCAGTCCTGCAGGGCATGTTAGCTACACCATCCTTTTCTTAGGTCCTACCACCCCCAGCTTGGCTATGGTATTCTACCCATATGCCAGGACTGCAGATGCATCCTTGAAGGACATAGTACAGTTTTGTACCTACCATAAATGTAGATGTCCGATAGGTATGCATCTGCAGTCAGGTTTTCCCTCCCTCCTACCCCTCTGTGGTATTCTTTGGGTACCTATCCCTCATTTTAGCTAGCTGGGGTTATCTTTTGTGGTGTATTTGTTTTTTATTGCTGTGCATGTTTGGAATTTTTTCATCTCTCCAAATGTAGCCTTCTTTAGAGGGCACCTGGCATCTGGGGCAAGAAAAACTGAGGAAGATGGCGTCGGCTGATGCTTTTATACCCCAGGCGCTCTGACGTCGGGGAAAAGGGTGACATCAGCTGACGCCAGACCCAGACTTTGGAATCCGGCCGACTGAAGGTGCTGCCTGAGGCAGGACAACCCATATGTCAGGACTGCAGATGCATACCTATCGGACATCTACATTTATGGTAGGTACAAAACTGTACTGCCTTCCATGTCTGGGTGTGGCCAACACACTCACCAACGGAGCAGTAGAAGTACTGCCACTACTGGAGTGTAATCTGACACAACCACATTGGCTATCAGCAGATGTTGTGGCTGACCTATGTCCATGAGGACGCCATTCCCCTCCCAGATGATGTTCCATCACAGACACTGCTTGTCATTCATCTAATCCATTGCATCGACAACCCAGTGGAGGCAGTCATGCATGTCAGACTGTGCCACATCTACAACCCTGAGCATTTCTCTGGAGCACCTTTCTGAATATACCTGTGTCTCCATGATGGCCCTAAACCTACATTGAGTGACACAGGGAGAGACACCTGCATTGGGTGGTGGAGGTAAAGCAGGCCTCCACCGAGCACCCCTATCAGCCAGCCTGTGTGGTACCTCTCCCACACTTTTGCTACGGACAGAGTAAGCAGGCACTGAAGCCACTGTAGGTACACTTCCCTGATCAATGTCCTCATCCTCCACCTGTCTAGTATCTGTGAGCTCAGTGGACTGGGTTAGGTGCAGGCTACTGGCTGTGTCTGGGGAAATGAAGGGGGTGGCGGGATGTCAACCTCTGTGTCAGATTCAACCTCTGCTCCCCCAACTGTGTCTCAGTTTAGCCACCATCATCAATGTCTGCTGAGACACAGACATCAGGTGGCACAGGACCCACACTCCCACTATCATAATCACCTGTGATAAAAAGGAAGAAACACAGGAATGTAATACCTGCACTACTATGATGAAGTATATGCTAAACAACTAACAGTGCTGCCACTATTACAGACAGTACAGCAATACACACAACAGGCCTGAAATGACACATTGTGATATTTCTTTAAATTTATCCACAGTACTGACATAAACTTATTTGGCTTACCATCTGCAAGAGGCATATCTTGCTGGATTCCTGATGGTCCTGAAAGAGGTTAAGCAAGAAGTAAGGGCAACATAATTACATTTAACAGTAAGATAGGGAGTAATGCATGTACTCCTCTCTATCTGCATTAACTCTCATTTTCAACAAGAATGTGGCTGACAACTCCAAACTAAGCTTATAACTGTAGCAATCTTCAATCCCCCCCCCCCAGAAGCAACATATATTTCAATTGTTTTATTATACAACAATATTCAACTGGTCATATAACAAAGCCTACCTGGAAGTTTCTCTTGGGACTCAGAAGGAGTGGCACCCACATCAAGGATATACTGTGGTATACTCTGCTGTGAGCTGTCATGATGAAGGATATTCACCAAGAACTCTTCAGTGGGGGGGTAAGAGGTGGTTCTCTAGCAGCCTTTCCCTGGTCAACCTTTGGTCTCAGGCAACTGCAGCTGCTCACCTCCGTGCAGTGGTAATCATGTCAGTGGCCCTATGGTGCACTGTGGCTGGCCACAGAATTGATGTTCTCAGCAATGTGCTGCCATAATTGTAGCCTGTGTGCAATATTGGGCCATCCCTTCCCAGGAGAAATGCCCCATGTTGATATAAAGCTTCAACAATGATGTTTGCTGCATCACTGAATAAGAGTCTCCTCCTCACTGACATTGCTTGTGTCCTAAAAGACAACAGAATGGTAATGCACGTGTCACATGACTACAAAGTAACTGTTTCCATATAAAACAGTAAAGATAGTATTACACACTGGAAAAACATAAACAGTCTGCAGATGAGAAATGCTAACAGGCAGGATGCAAAACAAGGAGAGTAGCAAAAGCAACATATCCCTGTTTCTGCCATAGAAGTAACTCAGATGTCCTTCCCCCCCAAAAGAACAGTCATTCTAGTTTGTGACATAACAGTAACGCTTCTTTGCTCCCCCCACCCACAAAAGAACAGGCAAATAAACCATTTTACTAATGAAACATATTTGAAATGCTAAAAGTGCTGTCAAATGACCTGTCCCTGAAACATTTGTACATATTTATCACACAGCTTTCTGAAATGGCTTGGCAAACAAGGCCATGCCATCAGTACACTTCTAACTAATGCATACAGATAAAGGTGTAAAAGCCTTTGCTTCACATTATTCATAAATGTATTCCAGTATATGCATTATGTAGGTAACGAAATGGGAGCATACCTGCTGGGGTTCAGTACTTCTCTGCAAAGATATCTTGTGAAGAAGTGCACTTCTATGAAGTCCTGCAAACATGTAGCAAGTGTCCTCACCATCAGTTTGGCTAGCAACTCATTTGCCTTTTTATAATGGAGTAGATTATTAATGGATTGCATCTTTCTTAGCCTGTGTTTCAAAGATGCTAATTACAGCATAAGCAGCTGAATTGCATGCTAATCAACCAATTTGGTGGAGCTATTCAACAAGTTGTAAAGCATCCATGTATACTCCATGCTGGCTTTTCCTGCGGATTTCAAAAAGTTATGAAGTACAGACACAAAATCTACACAGGTGGGTCTACTTCAGAGAATCAAAAATCCAAAACATCTAAGACAAAAAGGCCGAGACGAGAATCACAAAAATGAAAATGCTGAACCAATTAAGTATTCCCAGGGCAAGTAAACAATTGCCTAACGTGGGGAATCATGCCCCTTTTCTCCACTGTAGTGCGATCCCGGAGTTGGTGTATATAGTTGGGGGTGTGTGGGGGATGTAGTCCCCCAGCTAGGTGGGTTTTAGATAGTGCAGTGTGTTTTACTGTAGTGTTGGGCAAGTGTTTGCTTGCCCTGGGAATACATATATGGTTCAGCATTTTCGTGAGTCTCATCTCCTTTGCATCTTTGATGTATTGGATTTTCGATTATCAAAGTAAATCCACACAGACAGAATGTTCGGTACTGGTGCTGCTTTAATCCATTTATATGTGCTAGAGGCTGCAGGCAATGCTGTTGCTGCTGCCAAAAGGCCTAGGTCAAGACGGAGAAGAGTTTTCATGCCACATTTAACTTATCACAACATACATGACATAGACATTGTAGAGTGCTACAGGGTAAACAGGGACACACTACAGGAACTCTGTGACAGCGCCTTTACCTCCTCATGTATTGACTATGTACTGCTTGCATCACAGTCAGCCCTAAACTAATACTGTGGCAAATGTTGCATTTGCAAGGTAAGTCCTGAACATGTACTGTATTGTATAATAATATTATGGCATGTCCTTGTATTTCATCACTTGGTACAGCAAGCAAGTTAAAGGTGGGAGATTTGTACAGAACGTAATCTAACATGCAACAGCTGAGAATTATTTAACTTGAATGTGTCCATTAGCAAGTAGTAGGCCTCAAGCATCAAAGATTCACACATTCATACCTCTCCAAAGTACTGATGATCACTGCATGCCCTCAGTTTAGCACCATATGTTTGTAATGGGAAATCAGGACAGAGAGAAGTTAGAAAGTAATGAGACACATTGCAGTTTCTGACTTCACAACTCTGACAAGATCAAACATGTAGGATGCAAAACAAGGAGAGTAACAAGAGCAACATATCCTTTTTTGTGCCATAACTGTAGCCCAGTTTGGTTTCCCACCCTCAAAAGAACAGTGTACCCTTGCATAGGAACTCACTTTTGCCACCCCCCAAAAAAAACTGTACTTGTTTGTGCCATCCAACCTGCTCTTCATTTGTTGGCATCTGCATATCATAATATTCCCAGTTACTGGTCAGATAACTGAGGAATGATGAAGAAACATGGAAGGGTAAAACTAAGCTGTATATTTGCAAGCAGTAATCATAGCAGGTTGTGTGATCAATAAGTGCACTACATCCAAATATATTAAATATAATAAATGTACAAATAACAGTTAATGCCTTCATATTAGTGTACATTCATTTGCATTTGGTTGTATGAGGAACTGCTTCACGTCTTTCCTGCAAAAACATTTTTGTGGCAAAGATGGATAAGGCACCCATCCTGTTTTATGAAGGTGCATCGGGGTGAGAGTTGAAATCCAGACGTATGTAGATATATCTCGTGTACTAATATTTTCTACTGCGTATGTCATAGATTGATTTTCCTCATTTCAGTTATTTCTCAGGGTTTTTTTTTTTTTACTGTTTGCATGATGCGCCACTTAGCACAAACTGGTGTGGCTGTGCTCATTTGGTGCACTCCCTTGAGTACCAAATTTGTATGATGCTAAGCAATCAGCAACATTTTCAGATGTTGCAAAACCAAAAAGTGCACACTCTCAGTAAGCCCGATACCTGCAATTGGTGGGAAAACATCATTCTACATTGCTTTTGATCTGTGGTAAGCATTGCAGGTGTTCAAGAAGAGGTTTTGAGATTCTATGCTTAAAGATGGTATGTCCAGAAAGCCAGAGTGTTTGTTGAACTCCTAATAAATAAATATGGGTCCAGGCTATTCCAAAGGGACCATTGTGGCTCAGATTACAAGTCAGAGGCATGGAATAGTCTTGCCTGGGCTTTGAACAGTGCTACCCCATATCCCCCACACTGGTGAGCAATGTAGGAATCACTACAGTGACCTCCAGATGAGGAAAAAGGATACCCTTGAGTGTTGGATCAAGGGATCTAGGACTGTGACATCCCACAGATGTGTAAGTGTCACAGAGACTTACTTGTAAGAGTTAAAAGCTGGATATGGTCAGGACTGTCTGTTTTTTTTTTCCACAACCGTCACAAACCAAGAACTGAATGTGTGAACCCATGCTGATAGATTGGCATGGATGTGAGAAGCATGTTGTATGTATGCATCCATGTATGTACTGTTATTGTAACGTTGAGACACCTTTTTTGTTTATTGTACAGTTATCTCAAATTGAGCTTGCATATCTCAACTGTAACATGAAAGTATGCATGCATTAGTCTGTAGGCCAAACAACAGTTAAGTAGTAGAGAGTAGTCAAAGGTTGTGGATTCAAAAAATGCACTTCCCAAGTATGCAATACTGTTAAGTTTATATCAATAATGCAATGTAATGTCAGACCTCTAAAGCAGTGGTACCAATGACCTGCTGTAAACTGTAATCAAGGAGTGCTTGCTGCAATTCATCTGTTATGAGCAGGGTAGTCTTAACAGCAAAAAGGCTGTTTGTAATTACCTGGACCAATCTCTAATACTGTACTGTTGTTTTGTCCTACAGACTACTACATGCTTACTTTTCTTTTACAGTTTAGAGATGCATGCTCACTGTTATTTGAGAATATGAAACTGTTGCTTTGAGCTACAGACTAAGGCATGCATACTTTATTTTACAGTTGAGATATGTATGCTCAATTTGATACAACTGTATGAAATACCAACTAAGCTGTCTTTAACTTTTGGGGTTGGAGGGTGGCCTAATGGTTAAGGTGTTTGCCTTACAAACACAAGGTGCAGGGTTTGAGTCTCACAAGGGATAATTGGCTAGGCTTAAAATGGCTCACGAGGGCAGTTAGCTTAGTACTAATCTATGAACCTATGAATCTATAATGCTACATGTTTCTCAAATCCTTTTCAGTCATGAGGCATGGGATCTCACATTTCATGCTCACTGTGGCAGCTGTGGAAAAAAACAGAACATAATATCATTATGAATACAGCTTTTAACTCTTATAATTAGTCACTGAAATTGGTAGTCACCAAAATTGATACTTACACATCTGTGGGGTGTCCCCCATATAAAATTCCCCAAGCCAATGGTCAAGGGTATCCCACTTCCTCCTCTGGAGATCATCAAAATGATGTCGACATTGTGATGTCGACATTGTTCACCAGTGCGGGGATACCTGTAACACTGGTCAAACCCTGGCAATACTACTTCAGGCTTCAGATTTATATTATGAGGCTAAATCCTGCTGCAGCAATCAGGGCCCATGCTCTGTAACTAGGAGTCCAGTAAACACTTTGGACTCCTGAACACCCCACTTCTACACTTGAAAGCACACTCCCTCACCATAAACACCAGACATGACTAACACAGATCAAGCCCAATGTAGAATGAGAATTTCCCACTAACTGCATTTTGTATCCTGATGTTTTCTCACCAATTGTACATATTGCGCTTACTAAAGAGTGTGCACTTTTTGGTTTTGCAACATTTGGAAGAGTTGGGCATCACTTAGCATTGTGCAAACACAGTAGTTGAGGGTGCACACTGCCAGGCAACATGTTTATGCGAAGGTAAGCTATGCACACATTGGCAAGCAATGCAATTGCAAGGTTATTTGTTATACAGGCATTTGTGTAAATGTGTTAGTCAAATGGGAAGGCCATGCCAGTCCAGATAGCACAAATATACTTGCATGAACATAGTACACAGTGTACTCCACAACAATCTAAGCCAACCAGTCTTAGATGATATAAAATCCTTTATTTGGTTAAAATAGTAAACGCTTTCATGTCTGCAAAGGACGCTTCATCAGACTTAAAAAAAACAGTTCAACCTGAGTATTTAAATACACAGCACTTAAAAACATGAACCAATAGGAAAACAAATACATTCATTGTCATGAATAATTAAGTAAAAACAATCATGATTGCATCCAAAAATAAATTAAAACTTTATGCATCTATAAATATATAATTTCTATCACTCTAAATACAATATCAATGTTTTAAGGCACGGTCGAGTAGAAAGGGTTTCAAACTAATCCTGTCATTGAGACCGTGTCCTATATCAGCCTGCAGTCTGACAATCCACCTGCTTTCTTCTTTCTCAGTAAAGTTAGTGGTGTTCCCTAACCTCATAGTGGTATGTATCAATACTAAAGCTAAAAACTCAAAGGTGTGTGTGGTACCTTGTAACAAAACATATCTCGCTAAAGCATTGGTCTCATTCTCCCTATTAATGGCATATAAATGTTCTCTAATTCTCTTCCTGAGAGTCCTATTGGTCTTGCCTACATAGAATCTATTACATCTGCAACAAACAACAAGATATATACTAGATTCTGTGTTCTACAGTCCGCATAGTAATCAAACTTATAAACCACGTTCGTATCTGGATGTTTAAAAATAGTCTTACTGGATATAGAGGTGCATTGATTACAACTCCTACAAGGGAACGTGCCTTTCCTTGTAGATGATAAGCTGTCATCTACTCGTCTCTCATAACATAACATACTTTTCAGGGACTTAGTATTCCTATAACAAAAACTGGAATTTGGACCTACTAGTGCTCTGAGTATCTCATCTAACTGTAAGATACCCCAATTTTTCTTTATAACATCTGTAATCCTCCTATTCTTATTGGTATAAGTAATAACCATCCTCTTGTTATTATTAACTAACTTCTCTTGTTTGGTGTGTGTATCTCTTTTCCTCTGAATGTATGGCATAGCCGTACCCTCACGTTCCACTTGCTGTAAGACTGATAAATCTTTATCACGATAGCCTCTGGAACTCAAATCCTTGTGTAAATCTACTAATGATGTCTCAAATACCAAGTTGTCACTTATTAAAAGGGAGCATCGTGTAGCTTGGTTTTTTGCAATATTCTTGTGTACAATGAGGTGGATGCATACTATCTCTATGTAAAAGGGCATTCCTCCTACATGGTTTCCTGTATATTTAGGTATCTAGTCTCCCATTCTGTTTCTTGAGGGTGGCATCTAAAAAGTTTATCTGATCACATGATCTCTCCCCCGTCAATCTCAAAAATATGGTGGAGTTATTAATATAAATTAAAAATTCATCTAGAGTCGCTGAATCACCACTCCAAATAAGAAAAAGGTAGTCTACAAAGCACTTGTAAAATTTAATATGCTCAGAATACAGGTCATGTGCTAAGATGTATGTAGATTCCCAATAAGCTAATACCAAGTTAGCATATGAATTGGCACATGACATGTCCATAGCAACTCCCGTTGTCTGTAAATGGTATTTATTATCATATAGAAAAACATTATTCTCCAATACCAACTCCATTAACATAGTAATCCTGATGACCTTATTAGTGGTAAAGCCTTTATTAAGAAGAAACAGCCTCAAAAAATCAACTCCTATGTTGTTAGGTATACTAGTTCATAGGTTCATAGGTTAGTACTAGGCTATCAGCCCTAGGGCCTATACAAGCCTAGCCATAACAATTCCCTGAATATTTCTTCCCACATTATTTACTTTCCTGGACCCCTGTCTAGCAGGGCGACTGACGTGATCCCTGGGGTGAATTTCCTTTCTCCCATCCAATCGTCAAGGTTCCTCTTGAAGAGGTCCAAAGAGGCACTCTGCTTGACATGTATGGGCAATCTATTCCAGAGTCTGGGGAGTCTCTGGGTCAGGAACCTATCCCTCCAACATGTTTTGTTTATTGTGATGACAAGGTTTAGATCCCTGGAGCGTGTAGCTCTGAGGGATTGGGATTTCTTTAAGTGTAGCATGTCCAACAGCTCTGGGTTTGACATGGCCTTGTATGTTAAGCAGAGATCGCCTCTGAGTAGACTATATGCGACAGAGTATAGCTGGAGTTTTTAAGGCGGTCAGCATAGGGCATCTGCTTTAGGCCTGTGATTCTTTTAGTGAGGTATTTCTGAGGCCTTTCCAGTTGTTGCAGATGTCTTGAGAGGTACATACCAAATGGGGCATTGTATTCTATAATGGGTCTAATGAGGATGAGTACAGTGGGACAATGACCTCCTTTTTCTGGATGAAAAGCCCTTCGTGATGAGGTGTGCCACATAGAAGGATTTCCTGACTGTTGTGGCGATGTGGTTATCGAAGGTGAGACCACTGTCCACCTGTGTCCCTAAGTCTCTTATCACACTTTCTGTGTTTAGTGTACTGCCACCTATATGGTAATTCATGGATACATGTTTTTCCCAAAGGGATAACAATACATTTCTTGGCATTGAGCTTGAGCCCATGGCTCTGGCACCAAGCATCTGTTTCTGTAAGGCCCTTTTGTAGAGTATTCACATCATTTGGGGATTCAATAATGGCTCCCAGTTTGCAGTCATCTGCAAACTTTGTTAGCCAGAGTCCCTTAGTGTTGACCTGTACTTCAGAGAAGTAGATGCCAAACAAGAGTGGCCCCAGGACTGAACCCTGAGGTACTCCACTTGTCACTTGGCTGGATTTGGAGTCGGCTACTTTTACAGTGTGGGTTCTATCAGTAAGCCATTTAGCAACCCATTGGGTGACATAGGGATTAATGCCCAACTTAGTAAGTTTATCTATGATTCCAGAGTGGGGGATGGTGTCAAAGGCCTTGGCAAGGTCTAGATAGGCTGTGTGGACCACCTTACCCTTGTCCATGGCTCTGGAGACTGATTCAAAGAAGTCAATCAGGTTCAGGAGACAAGATCGGTCCTTCACAAACCCAAACTGGGTGGGGTCCAGTGTTTGAAGGTTGCCAATGTCTTTGTTTATAAGTTCCATGATAATACGCTCCATGGCCTTGCAGATAAGGCTTGTCAGACTGATGGGACGGTAGTTTCCGGGATCCAAGGTGGATCCCCCCTTGTGGATTGGGATACCTATAGCTCTGCGCCACTCAGTGGGCACGAAACCTGAGGTGAGGCTATGATTAAACATGACACTTAGGTGAGGTGCCAGTTCATATTGTAGTTTATGTAGTACAGGATGTCATCTGGTCCCATGGATGCTGTATTCTTGGCTTTAGAGAGTGCGTTTTGTACCTGTGTGGCCGTTATTACTGGAATTTGGCAATCTTCCGGTATTGAGATGGGCCATTTAGGGGTGAGAGTGGGGTGAAGTTGGCACTGAATCGATCTGCCAGGATATTGGCAATATCCTTCGGATCAGTATATTTAATGCCATTCTGTTTTAGCTCAGAGCAGATCTGAGCATTGCCATTTAGATTCTTGACATAATTATAGAATGCTTTGTGGTTGTCTTTGGAATCTTTGGCAATTTTATTTTCGTAGCTAGCTTTGGAGGATTTTATGAGGCATCTCAGTTTCTTACTGAGGCTAGTAAGGGAGTTTTTTGCATCCTGGGATTTTCCTCTTTTCTGCAAAAGTTTCTTCCTTTTGTTGTAAAGTTTGTTTATGGCAGGGGACCACCAGATTGGCTTCCTTTTTTTGGATGAGAGCATTTTGGTTCTATTTGGGATGGCACGATTCATGCATGAGTGGATGTGCTCGTACAGTGCCGTAGTGTAGGATTCAGCAGTTGATCCCGTTCCCATAGTAAACAGGGACTGGACGTCCAAGGTAACCATAAAGTCATTATTAGTAAATGTGATGTCTAAGGCACTGTTTGCTAAAGATTCTAAAAACTGTTTGGTATCCTTCAATATCTATCTATCAAATTACACATCAACATCTCATATAGTTCAGCATGTACATTGATAGATGTTGATCTTTATAAGTATTTCTTAATTGAGAAACCATTAGATGTTCATCGTGTTACCCTGCTGCAGTCATCACACTTGGGTTATCCTGTCGTCAGGCGGTCCCGCAGTCGGATGGAATTCCAAAGTCTTGGTCTGGCGTCAGTTGCTGTCACCTCTTCCCTGACGTCAGTGCGCCAGGGGTATATATAATGCAACCAACTCCATTTTCCCCAGTCTTTCTTGCCACGCGGTGCCCGAAGCAGAAGCAGTTTGCAAGTGCCGGTCGGCCGACTCCTGAGATTTTCGAATTCGAATTTCAGACCGAAGTCTTCTATAAAGCTAAGTACCCCATTGGGGAAACTTTTCTTGCCTCAGTCCGATGTCAGAAAAAGTTAACAATTGTATTTCTTGTGGGAAGCAAATACCTCATAAGGATTTTCATTCTTATTGCATACCTTGCCTAGGCCCAGACCACGACGTCACTGCATGTCGGTTTTGTGCTAGGTTTAATAAACGTACTATTAAAAGACGCTTTGATTTCGCATGACACTACTTTGGTAGGAAATTTAACTACACCATGCCGTCGGAGCAACCGACTACCGGCGTGCACAAAAAACGCAAGGATAAGGACAGACAGCCCGGGCCTAAGCCAGATTCTGAGGCCTCGGCTGATCCGGTCTCCGGTCCTCAGTGAGGCTCCAATGCAGCCCCTGACTACCACAGATCTGGAACCCGAGACAGCTACGAAAATTTTGGCAGAATGCACCAGGCCGACGCAACCATTTAGTACAGGCCCTTCCGACGACATTGCTACAAAAGACGTCGGTGCTACAGAAACGCCATCGGTTTCTGAAGGCGTTTTCAGACAGACTACTCTCACCATTAAAACTTCTAAGTCGAAGACTCCTACTAAATCTAAAAGGACTGCACCTCAGTCCCCTGTTCAAGGCGCCATGCCTAAGAAACAGATGCTCAAAATGGCTGAAGATTTGATTTCTTTAATCAGGGGTTCCCAGCCCCCTCCTGACAAAAGGCCTAGACAAGAGGAAGATTATGCATCCTCTGAACAAGTGTCCATTTCTTCAGACTCCTCTGAAGACCAAGATTACTCCTTCTCTCCTAATGAAGATTCGGATGCTGAGGACTCTATTCCCTCAGCTTCTCCTCCTGAAGACTACTCCTTTGGGGAAACTTTGCACACTATGAGGGAACATTTTCAATGGGAAGGTCAGGACTACTCTGACTCAAAGAAAAGGCTCAGAGAGTTTCTTTTACTCCCCCAACACAGACCACTTGCCATCCCACCAGTTTTTGGACATTGTGGATGATGTCTATTTAGAATCCAGTTTGAACCCAGACTCTCTACCTCCTGCTCCGGCTAAGCCTGACAGATACTATAGAGTGCCTGATTCCCACAAATTTCTTTACTAAAGCCCTGTAGCTGACCCAGAGACTATCTCCCAGGGTCCCAAGGGGGCTAAGGCTTCTATGGCTAAAAACCCAGTACCTTCTGAGAGGGATTTCAGAGCACTAGACAGGTGGGGGAAAAAGGTTTACACCTCAGCCACACTAGCTATGAGAGCACTGAATTGTCAATTTCACATGCTTAAGTATCAGCAATTCCTCATCTCTCAGTTAAAGCAAAGAGTAACCACTCTCCCTCAACAATCTGAATTGAAAAAAGTACAGGATCTGCTGCACGCCACTGAGCAGGTGGGCAAACATACCTTACAATGTGGGTTTGATTCTTTGGAGGCCTCCTGCAGAGCAGCTGTCACTGGGTCTGTTATACATAGGCATGCTTGGTTAAAGGAACAAACTCTGCCTGATCATGTTAAAGCAAAACTACTAGATGCTCCCTTACAGCAGGATGTTCTTTTTGGAGTTAAAGCAGAAGAAGTTTTAAAGAAAATGGAGGATAAGGCAAAATCTATGCAGACAGTCAAAGATTTCCTACAGGTACAACCCCCTTACTTCAGCAGAAACTGGCCCTTTCCAGCTACTGACAGACCACAGAGGGGTAAATACAGACACCCAAGGGGCAGAGGACAACCACAAGCCCAGCATAAACCTCACCAATGGGGCACTACAACACAGAAGGGAGGAGAAGACAGGTCTCAATCCACCAGAAGGCAAACTCAATGACTTGCACCTCATCTGGCCGAGCAATACTCTCTTGGCAGCCCCCTTGGGGGGAAAACTCGCACTTTTTGCAGACAAACTAGCACAGTGTCACAAAGGACAAATGGATCCTAGACATAATTTTACGAGGATACAGATTCCACTTTCACACCTTGCCAATGAAAAGAGGAATGCCAAACCTGCCACAAAATCAATGGGCAGAGGCACAAAAGCAAATTACAGCTCTCATGGACATGAGAGCCATTCAACTGGTACCTACTCGAGAGCAAGGCCAAGGATTTTACTCAAGACTCTTTCTAGTGCCCAGAAAGGACAATGCGTGGAGACCAATTCTGGACCTTTCAATTCTAAACACTTACAAGTACCCAAATTCAAGATGCTAACACTACAGCAGCTACTTCCCATGTTGGGCAAGGAAGCATGGCTAGTAACGTTGGACCTCAAGGAGGCATACCTGCATGTCCCTATCAGACAAAGTTGCAGAAGATACCTCCATTTCATTGCAGGTTCAACCCATTACCAATTCTCTGCACTGTCCTTTTGCTTATCTGCTACGCCCAGAGTCTTCACAAAATGTCTGGCAGCAGTAATTGCATACTGCAGACAAAGAGGAATTCAAATATATCCATACCTGGACGACTGCTTCATCCAAGCAGAAAGCAAAGACATTCTCTTACATCATCTGGCCTTTGTAAAGCGTCTACTAAACTGCCTGGGGTACACAGTAAACGAAAAGAAGTCAAAACTAGTACCCTCACAAAAAATGACATTCCTGGGTGCCAGCTTGAATACAACGGCCCAGAAGGATTATATTACGCCAAACAAACAACTACAACTGACTCAATATTTCAAGACAATGGCAACAAAGACCCAATTAACTGCAAGAAAAATTCTGCAGGCCTTGGGCTTCATGGCATCTTGCATACTAATAATACCATTTGCAAAGCTGCATATGAGGAAATTACAGTGGTACCTAAAAAGCGTATGGTCTCAACACTGCCACAGCTTGGACACAATGATATCTCTCATTCCCTGCCTACAACAGGAATTTCTATGGTGGTCACAGACATGTCACCTCAACAAGGGTCAGCCTTTCACCTTGCCCCCAGCCAGGCAAACTGTCACAACAGATGTTTCAAACTACGCCTGGGGGGCACACATGGCAGGACAATGCATCCAAGGCCTATGGACTGCAGATCAAAGAAATCTGCACATAAATCAAAAAGAGATGCTAGCTGTACAGAAAGCTCTGACAGCCTTCAAGGTCCTATTACATCCAGGACAACTTGCAATAAAGACAGACAACACCACAGTAATGTGGTACATAAACAAACAAGGGGGTACACATTCCTATCCTCTATGCAGGCAAGCAATGATCTTATGGAACACAGCTCTGGCTTACCAAGTTCAGTTACAAGCTCAATTCCTGACAGGACAGAAGAACACATTGGCAGACGACCTCAGCAGAAACATCAAGGATCCACACAAGTGGAAAGTAGATCCACAGATATTTGCAATGATAATTCAAAAATGGGGCCTTCCAGACATAGACCTTTTTGCCAGTCCTCAAAACTATCAACTAACAAAATTTTGTACAAGGACATTTCACCAACAAGCTTGGAAAGTGGACGCACTCTTTCAGTCGGAGAAACCTGACAGTATATGCCTTCCCTCCATTGCCTCTCCTCACAAAGGTTCTTCTGAAAGTCAAAAAGGAGAGACCATGACTGATTCTAATAGCCCCAGACTGGCCATGCCAGCACTGGTACCCGCTATTTAGAAATATGGCCCACAGCCCACCATGGATATTGCCTCAAATCCCCCATTTACTCACACAACAAAACAATCAGATTCTTCACAGCCAACTCAAAACTTTAAATCTGGCTGCATGGCAAATCAACTAAACATCCAACCAGCTCCTCTTTCACAAGCAGTTCTGGATGTTATTCTGGAAGCCAGGAGGCCAAGCACCAGGAAGGCTTATTCGGACAAATGGAAAAGGTTTTGTGCCTGGAACCAAGCTAAAGGCCAAGACACAATTCAGCCTCACATGCCTCACATTCTACAGTATTTAGCTGAGATGTTGCACAAAGGACTTTTTTTTTCCTCCATTAAAATCCATGCTTCAGCTATTTCAGCTCACTACAACACGGATCCACCTTTATTTTCACATCCTCTTCTAAGGCAGTTCCTCAGAGGGGCAAAAAACTTTAGACCACCCAGGAGATCTCCTACACCAACATGGGACCTCAATTTTGTTCTGGAAAAACTAACGCTACCTCCCTTTGAACCAGCTTTATCTGCAGATATCATGGAAGACTGCCCTGTTCCTAGCAATAACTTCAGCTAGAAGAGTCTCAGAGCTACAGGCACTAATGGCAGTGGAACCTTTCCTCATTTTTCATCAAGACAGAGTTTCTCTACGAACTAATCCTTCCTTTATGCCTAAGGTGGTTTCCATTGTGGCTTTAAATTAAACCATCCACTTACCCACCTTCTTCCCAAATCCACAGAACAAAGGTAAGAGACTCCTGCATTCCTTGGACATTCACAGGCAACTTCATTACTACTTGGACAAATCTAAGGCTTTCAGAAAATCTGACCAGCTCTTTGTATCATATACTACAGCTTCTCAAGGGAAGGCTATATCAAAGCAAACCATTTCTAAATGGATAGGTCATTGCATATGTTTCTGCTATACCCATCATGGGAAACCAGTTCCTGCTACCATTAGGTCCCACTCTACTAGGGCTACAGCTACCTTTACAGCCTTTCTCAGGGGAGTTCCAACCAAGGAGATTTTAGAAGCTGCAACTTAGAGTTCAGTACACACCTTTACCAAACACTATCACTTACCTCTTTACTCTAAGACCAGGGCGGGCTTCGCCACTGCAGTTCTGCAGGGCCTTATAGCCTCCACTAACCCTCTGTGATACCTCCCCCCTACCTTAGCTTTGGGATTCAACCCAAGTGTGATGACTGCAGCAGGGTAACACGATGAACATAGTACAGTTTTGTACCTACCATAAATGTAAATGTTCGAGTGTTCGCCCTGCTGCAGTCCAGGTTACCCTCCCTCCATCCCCTCTGATCTACTGGCTAAATCTCTTCAATACCTTACTGATGTATTTGCTTATAGCTGAAGGGATTTTGTGTTTGTGCAGAGGTTACTCTATTTGTTACTAATTTCTGACCACCTTTTTTGGGGACACCTGACATCTGGGGCAAGAAAAACTGAAGAAAATGGCGTTGGTTGCATTATATATACCCCTGGCGCACTGACGTCAGGGAAGAGGCGACAGCAACTGACGCTGGACCAAGACTTTGGAATTCCGGTCGACTGCGGGACTGCCTGATGACAGGATAGCCCAAGTGTGATGACTGCAGCAGGGTGAACACTCGAACATCTGCATTTATGGTAGGTACAAAACTGTACTTTCCTGTTATTAGAGGCCTCCCCAAAGTGCATAAGACTTTAGTAAATCCTCCCTTTAGACCCGTCGTTTCAGGCAAAGGTTGGCTCACTGAGAGCATCTCTATTTATATTGAAAAACAGCTCAGGCCAGTTGTTGATTCCACACCTTCTATATTGAAGGATACCCAACAGTTTTTAGAATCTTTAGCAAACAGTGCCTTAGACATCACATTTACTGATAATGACTTTATGGTTACCTTGGACGTCCAGTCCCTGTTTACTAGTATACCTAACAGCATAGGAGTTGATTTTTTGAGGCTGTTTATTCTTAATAAAGGCTTTACCACTAATAAGGTCATCAGGATTACTATGTTAATGGAGTTGGTATTGGAGAAGAATGTTTTTCTATATGATAATAAATACCATTTACAGACAACGGGAGTTGCTATGGGCACGTCATGTGCCAATTCATATGCTAACTTGTTATTAGCTTATTGGGAATCTACATACATCTTAGCACATGACCTGTATTCTGAGCATATTAAATTTTACAAGCGCTTTGTAGACGACCTTTTTCAATATTTGGAGTGGTGATTCAGCCACTCTAGATGAATTTTTAGTTTATATTAATAACTCCACCACATTTTTGAGATTGACGGGGGAGAGATCATGTGATCAGAAAACTTTTTAGATGTCACCCTCAAGAAACAGAATGGGAGACTAGATACTGAAATATATAGGAAACCATGTAGGAGGAATGCCCTTTTACATAGAGATAGTATCCATCCACCTCATTGTACACAAGAATATTGCAAAAAACCAAGCTACACGATGCTCCCGTTTAATAAGTGACAACTTGGTATTTGAGGCATCATTAGTAGATTTACACAAGGATTTGAGTTCCAGAGGCTATCATGATAAAGATTTATCAGTCTTACAGCAAGTGGAACGTGAGGGTACGGCTATGCCATACATTCAGAGGAATAGAGATACGCACACCAAACAAGAGAAGTTAGTTAATAATAACGAGGATGGTTATCACTTATACCAATAAGAATAGGAGGATTACAGATGTTATAAAGAAAAATTGGGGTATCTTACAGTTAGATGAGAGACTCAGAGCACTAGTAGGTCCAAATCCCAGTTTTTGTTATAGGAATACTAGGTCCCTGAAAAGTATGTTATGTTATGAGAGACGAGTAGATGACAGCTTATCATCTACAAGGAAAGGCACGTTCCCTTGTAGGAGTTGTAATCAATGCACCTCTCTATCCAGTAAGACTATTTTTAAACATCCAGATACGAACGTGGTTTATAAGTTTGATCACTATGCGGACTGTAGAACACGGAATCTAGTATATCTTGCTGTTTGTTGCAGATGTAATAGATTCTTTGTAGGCAAGACCAATAGGACTCTCAGGAAGAGAATTAGAGAACATTTATATGCCATTAATAGGGAGAATGAGACCAATGCTTTAGCGAGACATGTTTTGTTACTAGGTACGACACACACCTTTGAGTTTTTAGCTTTAGTATTGATACATACCACTATGAGGTTAGGGAACACCACTAACTTTACTGAGGAAGAAGAAAGGTGGATTGTCAGACTGCAGGCTGATATAGGACACGGTCTCAATGACAGGATTAGTTTGAAACCCTTTCTACTCGACCGTGCCTTAAAACATTGATATTGTATTTAGAGTGATGGAAATTATGTATTTATAGATGCATAAAGTTTTAATTTATTTTTGGATGCAATCATGATTGTTTTTACTTAATTATTTATTCATGACAATGAATGTATTTGCTTTCCTATTGGTTCATGTTTTTAAGTGCTGTGTATTTAAATACTCAGATTGAACTGTTTTTTAAGTCTGATGAAGCGTCCTTTGCAGACGTGAAAGCGCTTACTATTTTAACCAAATAAAGGATTTTATATCATCTAAGACTGGTTGGCTTCGATTGTTGTGGAGTACCCTCACCTTCATATCTATTATTTTGACTTCTTTTGGGTTTAGCAGGTACCTTACCCTTAGAGAGCTCTTCATTTTTTATATATTTTTTTATAGTACACAGTGTACCCACTCATACTTGTGATAATAAATGGACATTACAAAGCTAAATAGGTAAATAACTGACACAGTATTAGTGTCTCAACCCTCATACACATAAATATTAATATCAGCTACACTCTTTCAAGTGTTATAAGTGAGAGTGACTATAATGTGAAGTGAGACAGTGATGCAAATGTATGGAATATGCTGTATTCGAGCCCTGGACCACGTGTACAGTAGTCATACCCTTCCAGCTGTTGCCACAAGAAGGCTGAGAAAACAGTTAAGTATGTTGCACTTCATTGGAATAATCTGGAATGTCACAACAGGAAAACAAAGTTTGCACACCCTGTACTAGAACTCAGGACTGTCTGCACTCCAGACCTACACTTAACAGCTGTTGCTACAGGATTACTTACATGACATTCCCTATATTAATATTCATTGCAAACATCTCTATGTTAATCATAGAGCAATGCTGCTTATGTTTGCACAATGGCCAATAGTATTAATTAAATGCATCTAGTTTATGATGTTCTTCGTGTTTCACTGTTGCAATCATTACATTTGGGTTATCTGCTTGCAGGTAGCCCTCAGTCAGCCTTATTAACAAAGTCTTGGGTCCTGCATCGGTTGCTGTCCCTTCTTTCATGACATCAGGTCGTCAGGGGTATCAAACATGCAGCCGACGCCATTACATCAGTCTTTCTTGCCGTGCGGTGCCCGAAGCAGAAGCAGTTTGCAAATGCCGGTCGTCCGACTCCAGAAATTTTTGTTTTCAAGTTTCAGAACAAAAGTCTTCAACTAAAGCTAAGTACCCCAGTGGGGAAACTTTTTCTTGCTCCTTACCGATTACAGTAAAAGTTAATTGTATTACTTGTGGAAAGCAAATACCTCATAAAGATTTTCATTCGTACTGTATTCCTTGCCTAGGCCCTGACCACGACATACCTTGCTGTCGGTTTTGTGCTTTATTTAATCAGCGCACTATCCGTCATCGGTATATTTTCACCTCTAAATATTTCAGTTCTTGGTTTAATTATCCAGAAATGTTGTCAATTAGCCATCCGACTACCGGGATTCCGAAAAAAATGCAAAGATAAAGACAGAGACAGGCCGCTGAGGTCCAAAACTGCCAACGATGCTTCTCCTAAGGCAATCGCCAGCTCGCCAGTACTCAGTGAGGCGCTTTTGCAGCCCCTGATAACCACTACTTCTGATTCGCAGGCCTCTACTGAGACCCATTCTGAGTTCAGTATGCCGCGAGATGCTTCAACTATGGAACCCATGGATGTCTCTGGAGCCACTGTGCAGGCACCAGCTTCTGAGGGTGTATTCATGCCTACGGACTTGCATATTAAACCGTCTCCTTCTTTACTTAGGCCTAAAGCTCGATCCATGCCTAAAAAAACAATGCCTAGGCCACATGCTCAGGCCTCTATGCCTAAAAAACAAATAAGAATGGCTGGAGATCTAATAACTCTAATCAGGGGTAGTCAACCCCCCCCCCCCCCCCCTTCTAAGAGGCCTAGGACTGAAGTTGATTATGAATCTTCTGATCAGGATTCTGTTTTTTTCTGATTCTTCTGATGATCTGGATTTGCCCTTCTCTACTTATGAAGATTCTGATGGAGGACTCCATTCCCTCTGCTTCCTCTTCTGAGGATTTTTCTTTTAGGGAAACCTTACAGGGAGCATTTCCACTGGGAATGCCAGGATTTTTCTGATTCAAAAAAGAGGCTTAGGGATTTCCTTCTCCTACCTCAGCATAAGCCTTTAGCTGTTCCTCCTGTACTAGACATTGTTGATGATGCTTTTTCGGAATCTAGTTTGGCCCCTGATTCCCTGCCCTCCTGCTCCCAGAAAACCTGACAGATACTACAAGGTCCCCGAGTCCAACAAGTTCCTTTTTAAAAATCCTATTGCAGATCCAGAGACTATTTCCCAGGGGCCCAAGGGCATTAAGGCTTCTACTGCCAAAAATCCTACCCCTTCTGATAGAGACTCCAGAGCGCTGGATAGATGGGGTAAGAAGGTTTACACTTCTGCAACCTTTCGCTATTAGGGCTTTAAACTGCCAGTTTCATATGTTAAAGCATCAGCAACATGTTATTGGACTGCTTAAACAGAAAATGATGTTGATTCCTGACTGTGTGGAAAATAAAGAATTACAGGATTTAATGCATTCTGCTGAACAAGTTGAAAAACATACTTTGCAATGTGGTTTTGATTCATTAGAGACATCTTGCATTGCTGCTGTTACTGGGTCTGTGCTCAGAAGGCATGATTGGCTCAAGGAGCAATCTTTGCCTGATCATGTTAAAGCTAAATTGTTGGATGGTCCTTTAAATCAGGACCACCTGTTTGGCAACAAGGCTGAGGAAGTTCTTAAAAAGATGGAAGTTAAAGCTAAATCTATGGAAACTGTTATTTTTTACAAGTTCAGCCTCCTAGATTTAGTAGGCACTGGTCCTCTAAGAATTGGTCCTTTCCAGCCCCTTCCAGGTCTTCTCAAGCCAAACCCAGACACAGCAAAAAATCCAGGTTACAGTCCCAGGGGATACACAGAACTAAGCAGTGGGGGGCATCCACTTCCAAATCTGGGAGTAATAAGACTCACCTCTATGGTAAACTGTCTCAATGACTTCCTTTTTAAAATTTCCAAGCACCTATCAACTGACTTCCCCTTTGGGGGGAAAGATTGCTCTGCATGCAAAGAATTGGGAACTCGTTACCCAGAACAAATGGATTTTAAATATTAGTGTCCCGGGGATACAGATTTCACTTCCACACATTGCCAACACCAAGTGGGTGGCCGGACCTAACCCAAAATCAGTGGGCAGATGCCCAAAAACAAGTACTTTCTCTCTTAAGCATGGGGGCTATTTAACTGGTACCAGAAGAGGAAAAGGGACAAGGTTTCTACTCGAGACTTTTCCTGCTACCCAGAAAAGACCATTCATGGCATCCTATCCTGGACCTGTCTACTCTAAACACTTTTTTGGAGATTTCAAAATTCAAGATGCTGACTCTTCACCATTTACTTGCTATGCTAGGCAAAGATGCCTGGTTGGCAACACTAGATTTAAAAGAAGCATACCTGCACATCCCAATCAGGGAATCTTGCAGAAGATACCAATGCATCAAAGCAGGCTACGAGCACTGTCAGTTCTCTGCACTGCCCTTTGGCTTATCTACTGCATCCAGGGTATTCACAAAGTGCCTAGCTCCATTTATTGCATTTTCCAGGCTAAGAAATATTGAAATATACCCATATCTGGATGATTGTCTAATTCAGGCAGAAAGCCAGGACATACTTTTGAATCATCTGGTCTTTGTACAAAGGGTTCTAACTTGTCTGGGGTACACCATAAATGAAAAGAAATCACACCTGGTAACCGGTCAACAAAATTATATTCCTGGGAGCATGCTTGACTACAACTTCCCAGATGGCTTACCTCACGCCAGAGAAACAAATTCATTTGACAACCTACTTCAAATAAGAGGCCACAAAACCCCTGATATCTGCAAGACAAATACTGCAAGCCTTGGGGTTCATGGCCTCCCGCATTCTTCTAATTCCACATGCAAAACTGCGTATGAGGAAATTACAGTGGTATGTAAAAAGCATATGGTGTCAACATTCTCAAGACCTGGAAACAATGATGCCTATCATACCTTGCCTTTGCCTAGAGTTCCTTTGGTGGACAGAGGCCTGCCACCAAAACAAGGGACTACCTTTCACACCACCCCCTGCTGCCCAAACCCTAATAACAGATGCATCAGACTATGCATGGGGGGCTCACCTGGCAGGGAAGTGCATTCAGGGCAAATGCAACCCAAGTCAAATGCACCTGCATATCAATCAAAAAGAAATGTTAGCTGTACAGAATGCTCTGACAGCCTTCAAGGACCTCATTCTTCCAGGACAACTAATGGTAAAGACGGACAACACCACTGTTATGTGGTACATAAACAAGCAGGGGGATACACATTCTTACCCCCTCTGCAGACTAACCATGGCATTCTGGAACACAGCCTTGAGCTACCAAGTGCACCTACAAGCTCATTTCCTGCCAGGAAAATTAAATACACTGGCAGTCGGACTAAGCAGAAACCTCATGGACCCACACGAGTGGAAACTGGAACCAAGGATTTTCAACATGTTGACAAGCAAATGGGGGAGCCCATATATAGACCTGTTTGCCTCTCCCCAGAACTACCAATTGGACACATTTTGCACAAGGACTCCCCACAAACAAGCCTGGAAAGTGGATGCTCTGTCCTTCAGCTGGAAAAACCTATCAGTTTATGCCTTCCCCCCTCTGCTTCTGCTCTCCAAAGTACTACTAAAAATCAAACAAGACAAACCAAGGATGATTTTGATTGCTCCAGACTGGCCGCACAAACACTGGTACCCTCTCTTGCATAGTGTGTCATGGTTATCTCCATGGCACCTGCCTCAGACTCCTTTCCTGCTGTCTCGGCAGGAAAACCAGATTCTGCACCCTCAGCTTCTAGCACTGAACCTTGCAGCCTGGCTAATTACTTAATCTCTCCTTTACCATCCCTCATCAAACCTGTGATATATATCATTTTAGAGGCAAGGAGGCCTAGTACTAGAAATTATGCTGAAAAATGGAAAAGATTCTGTGCCTGGGACCAGTCTCAAGGGATGAGCACAGCAGCACCCAGTTTACCTCAGATATTACAATACTTAACTGAGATGCTTCACAAGGGCCTGTCTTTTTTCTCCATTAAAATCCATGCCTCAGCCATTTCAGATCATTATAACACAGAACTGCCCCTCTTCTCTCATCCACTGCTCAAGCAGTTCCTCAGAGGGGCCAAAAATTTGAAACCACCCAGGAGAGCTCCAACCCCAGCCTGGGACTTTAACTTTGTCTTGGAGAAACTCACTCTACCTCCTTTCGAGCCAGCTGCTACTGCAGACTTAACATTTCTTTCTTGGAAAACAGCTTTCCTTTTTGCAATCACTTCAGGTAGAAGGGTATCTGAATTACAGGCCCTTATGGCAGTGGAGCCTTTCATCATCTTTCATGCGGACAGGGTGTCCCTCAGAACCAATCCATCCTTTATACCCAATTTGATATCCAGTGTGGCTCTTAATCAGTCCATTCGTTTGCCAACCTTCTTTCCCAATCCACAGAATAAAGGGGAACAGATACTGCATTCCTTAGATGTGCACAGACAACTTGGATCCTACTTGGACATGACTAAACCTCAAAGGAAATCTGAACAACTGCT
Source organism: Protopterus annectens (assembly GCF_019279795.1). NCBI lineage: Eukaryota > Metazoa > Chordata > Ceratodontiformes > Protopteridae > Protopterus > Protopterus annectens. The sequence goes on from NC_056743.1 coordinate 1,585,897,856, forward strand.
GGTGACATTTGCTGCAGGGGCAGAGGGGAAGGCTATTTCAAAGCAAACCATAATGGATAAGCCATTACATTCATTTCTGCTATAAGCACCATGGAAAACCTATCCCCCAGGGGATCAGACCTCACTCCACCCAGGCTGCATCTACCTCTACAGCCTTTCTCAGAGGCATCCCACCAGGGACATTCTAGAAGCTGCTACCTGGAGTTCTGTGCATACTTTCTCCAAGCATTACCATTTGCTAATTTTCTCTAAATCCAGAGCTGGCTTTGCCACTGCAGTCTTGCAGAGCCTTATAGCTGGCCCTAATGCTATCGAAATTCCTCCTCCCAACCATAGCTTTAGGAATCTACCCAAATGTAATGACTGCAACAGTGAAACATGAAGAACATAGTACAGTTGTCTACAGTTACCATAAATGTAGATGTTCTGAGTGCATTCACTGTTGCAGTCCTGGTTACCCTCCCTCCAGCCCCCTAACTTCTTTTGGCTATACCTCTACTTTCCTTTACTATGCTTAAAAGCCTTTTTGGTGTTTTTGCTTTTTTGTTGGAGGTATATCTTTGTGCTTTTATATTTAATTGCTTCCCATTAGGGAGGCACCTGACATCTGGGGCAAGAAAAACTGATGTAATGCTGTCGGCTGCATGTTTTATACCCCTGACGACCTGACGTCATGGAAGAAGGGACAGCAACCGATGCAGGACCCAAGACTTTGTTAATCAGGCTGATTGAGGGCTACCTGCAAGCAGATAACCCAAATGTAATGACTGCAACAGTGAATACATTCGAACATCTACATTTATGGAAAGTGTACACAACTGTACTTTTGTGGCTGTCTGGGTCCTGTCTGCAACTTGGGTGGTCCATTCATCCAGTTTGTACACTGTTGCAGTTAAAGCAAACCAGATGAGCACGGCCAAACATGTTTGTGCTAAGTGGTGCATTGCACAAATATTGGCCCAAAAAGCAATACTGAAATAGTTCAAATGAGGAAAAATAATCTATGACAGTGCCCAGACAAATTTTAATGAGCAAAACTCAAGAAAGGGAAAAGCTATTGCCGTGCTATCATACAATCTGCTTTCACAGCCAACAAACTTGCACAGAAATGCTATCCACATCATACCTCTCAACTGTCCATATTTTTGCCTCATATTTTTGGGATGTTCCTTGTAAAATTTGTGGTTTTCTGGAAAATCACTGAAGATTGAAGTCAATGAATTATATATATTTGGGTTTCATACTTCATATCCTTCAGAAAATGCATGCTAATATAAATCCTATAGCTACTTTCTAAGTTTATAAGAAAAATATTTAAAATCTGTCCCTTTTTTGGGGGCCGTCTCCCCATTATTTTAGTCTTTGTCTAGATTTCTTGCACTAAGAAGTTGAGAGGTATGATTGGCAGTCATAGTAGAGGTTCCACAGCCAGCAACAGTGGTGCGAGCTGTGAAACCTTGCTTACACGTGATGCCTCATTTATATGCATGGTGCAATGCCACATGATGAGCAACATTGCATATGTGAAAACACCCCATGTAGGTTCTGTGCGAAACCTACATGAAGTTTATTAAATCCACGGGTTAGTTTATTTGCTTTTAAGATATAGGAAAGAAACATGGGAGTAAGTATCCTGGTACTAGGTATTCATTAAACCTTTTAATTTACCTAATGCAAAGATCTGTGTATTCTTTTTGACCAGGGACTTTATGTCTTCAGTTACATTACTGAGATTATTTTATTGTCTGGTGCAATTTTAACATTTTCTGTGCTGGCAATTCCTTTATTTAGTATGGAATCTTCTCAATTGGATTTGCATGATGGAGAGAGAGAAGTTTTCCTCTTACACGTTTCAGCTTTGTGCTGTTTCTCCCACTTCCAACTAATCTCATTTTCGAAAAATATGCAGTGCTTGCATATACTGACTGTCCCTTTCAAATATGAAGGTGAGGTGTTTTTCAACATCTTCTCTGTCTTTTCTTCTGTTTAATTATATGTTTTGGTTCTTTTAATGCTTTTTATGATTTTCATGCCTTTTTAAGTTCTGGTCTGGTCTCTTTATGGAAAATGCCACCTTCAGCAGTGGGCAGTTTTTTAAATGATTCTTCAATAGTAAAATGCCATCTCCAGTTATTTTTTCTACTTGAGGATGTTCATCATGTTTCACTGTTGCATTCATTACACTTGGGTTATCCTGCTGGCAGGCTACCCGCAGTCGGCCTGAATTCCAAAGTCCTGGTCCGGCGTCAGTGTGTCAGGGGTATAAAAGATGCAGCCGGCACTATTTTCTTCAGTCTTTCTTGCTGCACGGTGCCTGAAGCAAAAGCAGTTCGCAAGTGCCGGTCGGCCAACTCCTGAGATTTTCAAATTCGAATTTCAGATCCGAAGTCTTCAATAAAGCTAAGTACCCCGTTGGGGAAACTTTTTTCTTGCTCCAGACCGATGTCAGAAAAAGTTAACAATTGTATTTCTTGTGGGAAGCAAATACCTCATAAGGATTTCCACTCTTACTGTATTCCTTGCCTAGGCTCTGACCACGACATTGCTAGTTGTCGGTTTTGTGCTAGATTTAACCAACGCACTATTAAGCGTTGGTACGATTTTGCTTTTCCTTATTTTGGCAGAAGGTTTAACTACACAATGCCGTCGGAACAACTGATGGCCAAAATTCATAAAAAACGCAAGGATAAAGACAAGGACAAACATCCGAGGTCCAAAACCGATGACAAAGCCTCTTCTAGGCCAGTCGCCGGTTCGCCGCTGCTCAGTGAGGCGCTTTCTCAGCCCCTGACTCCCGCTACCTCAGAGCCACAGGCCACCTCCGACTCCCACACGGAGACAGCTAGGCCTCTGGATACTCAAGGTATTGGCCCTTCGGAAATTAATCCCTCAGATGGATCCGGGGCCGCTGAGCAGGCATCGGTTTCTGAGGGTGTCTTCAGACCTACACAACTTTATATAAAGCCTACTTCAGCATCCAAGACAAAGTCTAAAACAGTTTTAAAGAACAAAGAAACCAGTACAGCATTCTCCAGGACAGGCTTCTATGTCTAAGAAACAGATGCTCAAAATGGCCGAAGACCTAATTACTTTGATCAGGGGTTCCCATACCGCTCCGGATAAGAGGCCTAGGCAAGACACTGAATATGATTCCTCTGATCAGGTTTCCATTTCCTCTCATTCCTCTTCTGATCAGGGATATTCTGTTCCTCCCTATAAGGATTCTGATGCTGAAGATTCTATTCCTTCAGCTTCTCCTCCTGAGGACTATACATTTGGGGAAACCCTGCATACCATGAGGGAGCATTTCCATTGGTAGAGCCAGGATTATTCTGATTCTAAGAAAAGACTTACAGACTTTCTTTTACTTCAGCACAGACCTCTTGCAATTCCCCCTGTTCTAGACATAGTAGATGATGTTTTTTCAGAGTCCGGCCTGTCTCCAGACTCTTTACCTCCTGCCCCTGTTAAGCCAGACAGATACTACAGGATTCCAGACTCCCATAATTTTCTTTACAAAAACCCTGCTGCTGACCCAGAAACTATCTCACAGGGTCCCAAAGGGGTCAAGGCTGCTTCTGCCAAAAACCCTGTCCCCTCAGATAGAGATTCTAGGGCTTTGGACAGATGGGGAAAAAAGTTTACACTTCTGCTACCTTGGCTGTAAGGGCTTTAAATTGTCAATTTCATATGCTCAAATATGAGCAATACGTAATGTCCTTGTTAAAACAAAAAACTTTGACAAATTCTGAATGTTCTGAGAACAAAATTTGCAGTATTTATTGCATGTAGCTGAACAAGTGGGAAAACATACTTTGCAATATGACTATGATTCACTGGAGGCCTCGTGCAGGGCCGCTGTTACAGGTTCTGTTAGAAGGCATGCTTGGTTAAAGGAACAGAATCTGCCTGGTCATGTTAAAGCAAAATTATTGGATGCTCCATTACAGCATGATACTTTGGTGTTAAGGCAGAAGAGGTGTTGAAGAAAATGGAGGATAAGGCAAAATCTATGCAGACAGTAAAGGATTTCTTACAGGTACAGCCACCCAGATTTAGCAGGAACTGGCCCTCTAAGAATTGGTCCTTTCCAGTGTCAGACAGACCACAAAGAGGCAGATTCAGATGCCCTAGAGGCAGGCAACAGCCCCAGGGCTCATACAAGCCCAAACAATGGGGTGCTTCTACCTCCAAAAGTGGAGAAGACAAATCACAGCCTTATAGAAAACAGTCCCAATGACTTCCCTCTGCCAATGCCAAACACTTATTTTTTGGCAGCACCCTTAGGGGGAAAGCTAGCACTTTTTTTTCACAAAACTGGCACAAGATCACCCAGGACAAATGGGTCTTAAATATAGTTTCTCAGGGCTACAGGTTCCACTTTCACACCCTTCCAAAAGTAAAAGGTATGCCAGACCTGCCATGCAATCAATGGCAAGAGGCACAAAAACAAGTTTCATCTCTCATGGACATGGAGGCTATTCAGCCAGTGCCACAACAAGAGCAGGGACAAGGATTTTACTCAAGACTTTTCTTAGTTCCAAGAAAGGACAAAGCCTGGAGACCAATTCTGGACCTGTCTATTCTAAATACTTTTCTGGACGTCCCAAAATTCAAAATGTTGACTCTACAGCCGCTTCTGCCCATGCTGAACAAGAAGGCTTGGCTTGTAACTTTGGACCTCAAAGAGGCATACCTGCATGTCCCAATCAGACAGTCTTGCAGAAGATAGCTCAGATTCGTAGCTGGCTCAATGCACTACCAATTCTTTGCACTGCCCTTTGGCTTATCTACTGCGCCCAGGGTCTGCACAAAATGCCTGACGCCAGTAATTACATTTTGCAAACAAAGAGGAATTCAAATATATCCCTACTTGGACGACTGCCTTATTCAAGCAAAGAACAAAGATATTCTACTACAGCATCTGGCGTTTGTAAAAAGATTATTAAATTGCCTAGGGTACACAGTAAACAAAAAGAAATCAAAACTAGTACCCTCTCAAGAGATAATATTCCTGGGTGCAAGCTTAAATACAACTGCCCAGATGGCTTATCTCACGCCAGACAAAGGCATCTGACTTCTTACTTCAAAGACATGGCAACAAAGACCCAGTTATCTGCAAGAAAAAATCTGCAGGCTCTGGGCTACATGGCATCCTGCATTCTACTAATTCCATATGCAAGGCTGCATATGAGGAAACTACAATGTTATCTAAAAAGTGTTTGGACTCAACATTGCCACAGCCTGGGAACAGTAATTACTCTCATTCCCTGCCTGCAACATGAATTTCAATGGTGGGTACAGGTATGTCACCACAACAAGGGACAGCCTTTCACCTTACCCACCGCCAGGCAGACACTAACAACAGATGCATCAGATTATGCCTGGGGGGGGGCGCACATAGCAGGAAAATATATTCAGGGCACATGGCCCACAAACCAAATGCATCTTCATATCAATCAAAACGAGATACTAGCTGTACAAAATCCCCTGACAGCTTTCAAGGATCTACTTAATCCAGGACAACTACTGATAAAGACGGACAATACTACAGTCATGTGGTACATAAACAAGCAAGGGGGCACACATTCCTACCCCCTCTGCAGACAAGCCATGACTTTGTGGAACACAGCATTGATTTATCAAGTACATCTGCAAACACAATTCCTGCCAGGAAAGACAAATACTTTGGCAGACGAGCTAAGCAGAAACCTTATGGATCCTCACGAGTGGAAACTAGATCCACAAATCTTCAACATGATAACAGGGAAACGGGGATGTCCAGACATAGATCTATTAGCCTCCCCTCACAACTGCCAGCTACAGAGATTCTGCACTCAGACTTATCACAAGCAAGCATGGAAAGTGGACTCCCTTTCATTCAGCTGGAAAGCCCTTACAGTATATGCCTTCCCTCCTCTGCCTCTCCTCTCCTCTCCAAGTTACTCCTAAAGGTCAGACAAGAGAAGCCAAAAATGATACTGATTGCCCCAGACTGGCCACGCCAGCACTGGTACCCAATCCTAAAGAGCTTGTCTCAAGGGTCAGCCTGGACATTGCCTCTAATACCACATTTGTTGACCCACCAGAACAATCAGATCCTGCACAGCCAACTCAGAACCCTAAATCTGGCTGCATGGTGGATAATGTAATCATTCAGAACACACCTCTCTCTAAAGCAGTTATGGATGTTATTTTGGAAGCCAGGAGGCCCAGCACCAGAAAATCTTATGCAGAAAAATGGAAGAGATTCTGTGCTTGGAACCAAGCACAGGGAATTGACTCGCTTGTACCAGATATTCCTCAGATTTTGCAATACCTGAGATGCTGGACAAAGGCCTATCCTTCTCATCAATTAAGATCCATGCCTCTGCCATTTCAGCTCATTACAATACGGACCCACCTATTTTTTCTGATCCACTAAGACAGTTTCTCAGAGGGGCCAAAAACATGAGACCTCCAAAGAGAGCTCCAATATCTGCATGGGACCTCAATTTTGTCCTGGAAAAACTCACACTTCCTCCTTTTGAGCCAGCCGATACAGTAGAGATAAAATATTTGTCATGGAAAACCACTCTTCTCCAAGCAATAACTTCAGCAAGAAGAGTCTCAGAGTTACAGGCACTAATGGCTGTGGAACCTTTTATTATTTTCCATCAGGACTAGGGTTTCTCTAAGGACAAACCCAACATTTATGCCTAAGGTAGTGTCCAGCGTGGCTCTTAACCAAACCATACATTTGCCTACCTTTTATCCAAACCCACAGAATAAAGGGGAGAGACTTCTGCATTTTTTGGACATATACAGACAGCTACGTTTTTACTTGGACAAGACTAAAGCCTTCAGAAAGACTGAGCAACTCTTAGTGGCATATGCTGCAGGTTCGCAAGGAAAAGCCATTTCAAAGCAGACTATTTCAAAATGGATAGGCCACTGCATTTGTTTTTGCTATTCACAGCATGGCAAATCAGTGCCCAAGGGCATTAGGCCACATTCTACCAGAGTAGCAGTCACTTCAGCAGCCTTCCTCAGAGGAGTACCAACCAAGGACATTTTGGAGGCTGCAACATGGACTTCAGTGCACACTTTTACAAAGCACTACCATTTTACCTCTCTACTCTAAATCCAGAACAGGCTTTGCCACTGCAGTTCTGCAGGGCCTCATAGCCACTCCAAACTATATTTAGGCCCAGCCACCCAACCTCAGCTTTGGGATTCAACCCAAGTGTAATGACTGCAACAGTGAAACATGATGACCATTTGTGTACCTACCATAAATGTAGATTTTCGAGTGTATTCACTGTTGCAGTCCAGGTTACCCTCCCACCATCCCCCTTTTTCTTTGCTGGGTCTTATCTGTACCTCTCTATTCTATACAACCTATGCGGTGTATTTGCTTGTAGATGAAGGTTATGTGCATGCATTTTTATGATCATAATTTTTACAGCCTACCCTTTTGGGGGCACCTGACATCTGGGGCAAAAAAAAATGAAGAAAATGGTGTCAGCTGCATCTTTTATACCCCTGGCGCACTGATGTCAGGGAAGAGGTGACAGCAACCGATGCCGGACCAGGACTATGGAATTCAGGCCAACTGCGGGTAGCCTGCCAGCAGGATAACCCAAGTGTAATGACTGCAACAGTGAATACACTTGAACATCTACATATATGGTAGGTACACAACTGTACTTTTTCATTCATCTTTTATGCATCCTTATGACCAGAGTGCCTTTCTAGTAGCTTTTATGTTGTAGTTTCTGTTTACTTCTAGACCATTAAGATTAACTCCTATTAACTGATAATTTGTAATCATCTGTGTTTTTTCTTTAGAATGCTGAACATCTGCAAGTTTTTTTTCATTTATTCATATTTCATTTTAGTTGCTGTGCTGTAGACCATTGTTTACTTACCAAGGTTATTTTTCAGTGCTCTTAAAGTACTCAATATGTTGTGTAGGTTATTATAATCCAAAAGGGAACAAATGGGTGACATTGTTCTCTACTGTTTTGGAAGAACTGATCACAAAAGTCATCTGCTGTAGTTTCTAGTCAATCCGCCTTCCTTCTCATGTTTCATGTTCTTTTTATACTTATTTGCTTCCTGCTATCACACAAGTGTGTTGGAACCCACTTGACCACCTCATCTTATTAGGCATCCTCTAAGGGTTGCTGTCCTGGCTAACCTCTGTCTAATACATATATAAATCCTGTCTGTCCATTTCCTTGTTTTGTTTTTTTTATTTCTCTTACTCCTTTTTCCCTTACTTTAGCCTTGCTTTTACTCATTATTTCTCCTGCCTCCAATATGTACTCCACCTATTACTTTTTCCCACTCTCCCCTCACTTCCTTTCCTCCTTCTTATCCACTGTTTGGATTTTTCTACTCTTGACATTTGCTGTATGAGTGAGTAATTAACTCACACTTCTAACATGCTAACCCATTTCATTGCTACTTAATGTTGTATGTGTACAATTGTACATATATGTGTAGTAATTCTCTATTAATCTGTGTATTTAAAGTATATTGTAATACAATGGCAGTTTTCAGGTAAGTATATGTATTTTCTGTTTTAATCGTGGAGCTTTTCTCCCCAGCCCTCCACTGAAAATGGTTAAAATTATCCATTCATATGTTTCCTAATAAACAAATGTCACTAAATAAATAGATTCATCTTGCTTCGATTAATCAATAACCACAGAATTATGTATGTTAACATTAACAGACGAATAACCACAATGAAGGAGAAAAAGGTGCAATTGCAGCTTAGAAAACAGTTATCCACACCTCAATGGAACTTCAGAAGACAGAAAACAGTGGATGGGCTTAACACAGTTTTAATGCAGTAAGAAAGCACAACACATAAACAATTTGTTTGTGTCTTTCAGCTTTTCCCAGTTAGGGGTCGCCACAGTGGAACTCCGGTCCACTAATGATTGGCAGTAGAGTTTTATGTGCTGGCTTGCCGGGCCTAACGCACAACCTTCAATGAAGGAATGCCCATTCACGCATGTCGCCACACAGAAGAAGCTCTAACTGAGAATCGAACGGGCAACATCTAACTGTGAGGCGACAACGCTACCGCAGCACCACCACCGCAGTCATACAACACATAAACAATACTCCTTGAAAATACATTTTCGCCCTCAACTTCATCAAATACAATTAAACTAAATTGCATGCCTTAAATACTTCAATTAAATACAAATTCACCAATAAAAACAGTATATCACTAAAATTAATATTTCATAGGTTTTACCCACAATCATTTTCACCTCCACTAACATAACTTCATTTGCAATACTGCATTAAAACTGTGTTAAAGCCCATCAACTTTTTCCTGTCTTCTGGAGTTCCATTGAGGTGTGGGTAACTGTTTTCTAAGTAACATTAACAGATGCTTACTTGTCTTTATTTTTAATATTAAATCGTTGAAAGAAGGCTTTTGTCATTTCCTTTTGTTGCTGCTACCTTGGGTGCTCTGTTAGAGTACGTAAGCGGTAAATTATGATATATAAAATGTGTAAATTAACTGCTCTGTAGTCAGGTACAAAATGTCAAGAGATCTGAATGGATGAACAGATTGGCATAAAGACCTTGACTACTAAGCAGGCATCCTGGATTCAGTCAGTGGTTCAGGCATCTGATGCACTGATGAAGGAAGGCAGATGTGCCTGTCCTGGAAGGGGTCAAGAGACTTGACACACATATATGGAGCACAACACAGATTTCTCTGGCAGGGACTAGGGAAACAACTGTGAAGTGCTCCTTGAGGGTGAATGGGGTGCCTTGTGATGGTGGTTAGCCCTTTGCTGAAGTGAGGGGCAGTTCACCCATTGTATGTCATACCAATTGAATATTACAAGTGTGCATAGGGGCAGGAAAAGAAAATTATGTAAGACCACACCCAGCTGCAGTGTGGCATGGACCTAGAATACCTTGATTTTCTTGCTAGCTCTCAACTCTTATTGGAGCAAGTCTAGTGGAGGCCAGGTGAAATAGGTAAACACAGCAAATTAAGAGAGACACCAAGGTCCATTGATAGTCAGCTGTGTGAAGAAAAAAGAAGGCAAAAAAGAGAGATAGGGCAGAATGTGTGGAATTTTTAATTTAATCACTACATGATACACAGTTGGCTTATTTTCTGTAGTAGAATGAAAATTGAAACTCTTTGCAGATAGTAACCTACAAGCAGTGTAAAGGAATTGTGCTTCTAATGATTGCACTGAACTGGATGAATTAAGCGTAATATTTTACATAGTCAAGTCACAGTATTAATGTTAAAGTGTATGGTCTTGCATGAGTGGCTTATCTTTTGCACCAACAAATGTGGTTTATATGCTGCCGGTTAGAATTTTTTGCTGCATTGGCAAACATTTTCGGTCTCCTCCTCACTTAAATTTAAAAATTGTTTTTCTGTTGTATGTGTCACTGAGTATTAAAAGTAATATTTAACCTCAATGACATCAACTCCTATAAAATATGTGATGCATGCATATACTTCAGTGGACATATGCAGTGCATGTGCAAAGACATCCATTAAACTATATGAACTTATCCCTAAGAAGACATCAGTGAGGAAAGCACTGCATTTATTTGGGCCATGGTGTTAATAAAAAAGCCAGTGCTTTTTGTTTGAAAAAATGGAATGGATGAACTAATGAAGGCAGGCAATGTAGTACTAAAGCAGCTGATTTTGTATGGTTTAAAAAGGAGATTTAGTCTTTATAACCATTAATAAATTTGAAACTTCTGTAAGGGTAACATTTTGTATTATCTGCAACCTTCTTCAAAAATCATGGAAATCTGCAGTTTCTCTCTCTCTCTCTCTATATATATATATATATATAATACGTTGCAGAAAATGCAAGTTAGTGTAGAGACAAAATGAAGAAAGTATAATCTTAAATCATTCTACTTGGTAGAATATGACCCCCACACCCTTAGCCCCTCCTACAAAATATACTAATTCAGTGGTCAAAGTACCTAAAAGCAATGCAAAGGATATTAAAAGTTAGTTTGACCTCACAGTTAAATTGTTAATTATCTGGAAGGCATGGTGCACCCAGAGCCATAGCCAGCACTAGGTGACCTTGGTAGCTGCCTAAGGCCCATGATGTCCTTCAAGGATGCATCTGCAGTCATCACATATGGGTTGTCCTGCCTCAGGCAGCCCTTTGGTCGGCCGGATTCCAAAGTCTGGGTCCGGCGTCGGCTGATGTCGCCCCTTCCCCGACATCACAGCGCTTGGGGTATAAAAGCGTCAGCCAACGCCATCTTCCTCAGTCTTTCTTGCCGCGTGGTGCCTGAAGCAGAAGCAGTTCACAAGTGGCGGTCGGCCAGCTCCTGTAAAATTGCTATCCGAAGACTTCAAAAGCTAAGTGCCCCGTTGGGGACTCTTTCTTGCCTCAGCCGATGTCAGAAAAAGTTAATAATTGTTTAACTTGTAGGAAACAAATACCTCATAAGGATTTCCACTCTTACTGTCTCCCCTGCTTAGGCCCAGACCACGACGTCTCGGCCTGTTCAGCCTGCGCTTCCTTTAACCGACGCACTCTTAGACGTTGGTCGGAGTTTGCAGAAGAGTTTTTTGGGGATAGTTTTTTATACAAAATGCCGTCAGAAACCCCGACATCACATTTAATTAAGAAACGGAAAGACAAGGACCGACACACGCGGACCACGGTTTCGGCTGAAACCGCGGCTAGGCCTACCGCGAGTGTCTCGGTCTCGGCTGATACCGAGTCCTTGGAACTTCCGAACCCTGAAATAATACAACCGACAGCCTCGGCCCCGGAGGCCCCTACCGAGTCGGTTACAGAATTGCCTTCCGAAACTGGTGTATTGGAATCTTCTGACACCATACCTTTAGACAAAGCTACACCAGCATGTGGTGCAGCCAGGCCTCCTGCATCCATGTCTATTAAGGCCTTCACCAGGGCTAAAGCTGCAAAACACACTAAAGCCATGCCTCCCAGGGTTATTCCTCAGGGACCCTCTTCTAGTTCTCAGATTCTAACCTTAGCAGAGGACCTTATCTCTTTAATTAGGGGCTCTCAGCCCCATCCGGACAGGGGCTCCCAACCCCCTCTAGACAAAAGGCCCAGGGTGGATCCTCCTGATCCCCTTTCCTCAGAGGAGGCCTCTGATGGCTCTGATCACTCAGACTACCAGGAGGAGGCTTATTCGGCCTACAAGGATTCGGATGCAGAGGAATATATTCCCTCAGCCTCCCCTCCTGAAGAGCTTTCCTTTGGGGAGACCCTTCACACTATGAGAGAGCATTTCAAATGGCAGGGCCAGGAATATTCTGATTCCAGGAAAAGACTAAGAACTTTTCTTCATTTACCTCAGCATAGACCTTTGGCTATTCCTCCTGTTTTAAATGTCATTGATGATGTGTATTCTGACTCTAGTATGAACCCTGACACTCTGCCTCCGGCCCCTGTTAAGCCTGATAGGTATTACAGGGTCCCGGACACATAATTTTCTTTACAAGGCCCACTCTGCTGACCCTGAAACTATTTCACAGGGCCCTAAAGGGGTTGCAGCTGTTACTACTAAGAACCCACTCCCCTCTGCAAAGGAGTCCAGGGCATTAGAGATGGGGTAAAAAAGTGTATACTTCTGCCACTCTTGCTATGAGGGCATTAAATTGTCAATTTCATATGATACAGTATCAAGAGTATTTGTTAGAAGAAATGCATAAGAAATTGTCTTCTACTGAACCCCTTGACCGTAAATCCCTTCAGGATCTGGTACATAGCTCCCAGCAGGTTAGCAACCATTTCTTGCAGTGTGGTTATGATGCATTGGAAGCTTCATGTAGGTCAGCAATGACAGGTGTTTCATACGTAGGCATGCTTGGCTGAAGGAACAATCTCTGCCAGACCATGTTAAAGCTAAGCTTTTGGATGCTCCACTGGAAAAGCAAAAGTTATTTGGTTCCACTGCTCAAGCAGTCCTAAAGAAATTTGAGGAAAAGGCAAAATCTGTACAAACAGTTAAGGATTTTCTTCAAGTCCAACCACCTAGATTCAGCAGAAATTGGCCTTCCAAGAATTGGTCCTTTCCGGACACAGAAAGATTTCAAAGGAACAGGAACAGGCATGCCAGAGGTAGAGGGCAAGCTAGGGGCTCCTACAGAGGCTGTCAATGGCAACCTCCAATCCAGACAGGCAGTTCAGGACCTGCAACTGCTGCACAAGGACAATCTCAATGACTTTGCTTTGACTCTGCCAACCAGGGCTCAATTAGAAGCACCTTTGGGCGGAAATCTTTCTTTATTCTCAAAAAATTGGCACAACATTACAAGAGACAAATGGACACTCCAAATAATAGACAACGGATACAGGTTCCATTTCCACACATTGCCAAAAAGAAAAGGCATGCCAGATCTGCCACCAAATCAAAGGGCAGAGGCTTTGAAACAAATCTCAAACCTACTACAAATGAAAGCCATAGAAAAAGTTCCTATTTCAGAACAAGGCCAAGGATTTTACTCCAGGCTATTCCTTGTTCCAAGAAAAGAGCATCAATGGAGACCAATTCTCGACTTGTCCGCACTGAATACTTATCTCATTGTGCCAAAATTCAAACTGCTGACTCTACAGCAACTCCTTCCCATGCTGGGCAAGGGGTCTTGGCTGGTGACTCTAGACCTCAAGGAGGCATATCTGCATGTCCCTATCAGACAAAGTTGCAGAAGACACCTGCAGGGTCAGAGCATTATCAATTCTCAGCATTTCCCTTTGGCTTATCTACTGTGCCCAGAGTATTCACAAAATGCCTGGCATCAGTAATAGCACACTGCAGACTTCAGGGGATTCAAATATACCCATATCTGGACGACTGCCTTATACAAGCGGACAACCAACAAACTTTGATAAAGGACTTAAATTATGCCATCAGTCTTCTACAGGCCTTGGGATATACAGTCAACATGCACAAATCAAGACTTGTTCCATCCCAAAGAATAACCTTTCTGGGTGCAGATCTAGATACAACCACCCAAATGGCTTATCTCACAGAAGAAAAGCAAAGTCAGCTACCGGATTACTTCAAGAATCTGACAAGACAAACTCAGCTGACTGCAAGGAAAATCCTGCAGGCCCTGGGTTACATGGCATCCTGTATTCTTTTGGTTCCACAAGCAAGTCTACATATGAGAAAACTACAGTGGTACCTAAGGAGTTTATGGACTCAGCACAGTCACAGTTTGGAAACTTTAATCCCACTCATTCCATGCCTTCACAAGGAATTTCTGTGGTGGGCTCAGGCCAGCCAGTCCAACAGAGGGTTGCCCTTCACAAAGCCAAAAACCTCCCAAACTATTACAACGGACGCCTCAGACCTAGGTTGGGGAGCACACATGGAGAGCAGAGGTATCCAAGGACAGTGGTCACGAAAGGAGCTACGCATGTACATAAATCAAAAAGAAATGCTAGCAGTGATACATGCAATCGAGGCCTTAACTCTTTCTGCGTCAAGGCCACCTATTAATAAGGACAGAAAACACCACAGTTATGTGGTACATAAACAAGCAAGGAGGTACCCATTCCTACCCTCTTTGCAGACTGGCAATGAATCTATGGGATCTTTCCTTGAAACTCAATATACAGCTATAAGCCCAGTTTGTGCCAGGGAAAGACAATACACTGGCGGACAGCTTAAGCAGAAATATCATGGATGCACACGAATGGATGCTGCACCCAGACATCTTCCAACAGATAACACAATCTTGGGGGAGCCCGGACATAGATCTATTTGCTTCCCCCCACAGTCATCAACTGAAGAAATTCTGCTCAAGGACATACCACCCACAAGCGTGGAAAGTGGACGCCCTCTCTTTCAGCTGGAGAAATCTGACAGTGTATGCATTTCCTCCTATCCCATTAATGACCAAGGTGTTACTGAAGATCAGGGCAGAGCAGCCAAAAGTGATTCTGATAGCTCCAGACTGGCCAAGACAGCATTGGTACCCACTGCTAAGGAGCATGTCACGTACGAAACCATGGCCTCTACCTCTATGGCCACTTCTACTGACACAGCACAGATACAAAACTCTACATTCCAACCTGAAAACATTGCATCTAACAGCATGGAGAATACCTTGACTCCTCCTCAGGATAAGCTATCCCAGAGAGTGAAGGATATTATTATGGAAGCTTGCCGCCCTTCCACAAGAAAGGCATATTCAGCAAAATGGAAAAGATTTCTCATCTGGAACACCACAAAGGGCCTAGATACAAAAGTGATGAACACGGCACATATCCTGGAATATTTGACAGAAATGTTTCACAATGGTCTGTCTTACTCTTCTATTAAGATTCATGCTTCAGCAGAGTACAATACTGATCCACCTGTTTTTTCTCATCCTCTCTTAAGACAGTTTCTAAGAGGAATCAAAAACATCAAACCTCCTCGAAAACCACCTTTACCTGCTTGGGACCTTAACTACGTGTTGGAAAAACTAACACTGCCTCCATTTGAACCAGCAGCATCTGCAGATCTACAGTACCTTTCATGGAAGACTGCCTTCCTTCTGGCAATAACCTCAGCAAGAAGGGTTTCGGAATTGCAGGCCCTGATGGCAGTTCAGCCATTTATTATTTTTCACCAGGACAGAGTTTCATTAAGAACTAATCCTACTTTTATGCCAAAGGTGGTATCCAGGGTTTCATTGAATCAAGCCATTCACTTGCCTACCTTCTTCCCAAATCCACAAAACAAAGGGGAGAAACTGCTGCACACCCTGGACATTCACAGACAGTTGCGCTACTACTTGGACAGAACTAAAGGTTTCAGAAAAACTGACCAGCTGCTAGTAGCATATGCTGCTGGTACTCAAGGAAAAGCAATTTCCAAACAGACTATTTCAAAATGGATAGGAAATTGCATTTGCTTTTGTTACTCATTTCATGGAAAGTCTGTACCAGCTAACATTAGACCTCATTCTACGAGAGCCACAGCCACCTCCACAGCCTTCTTAAGAGGGGTGGCTACAAAGGACATTTTAGAAGCTGCCACATGGAGCTCCGTGCATACATTTGCCAAGCATTACAATTTACCTTTATATTCCAGATCCAGAGCAGGCTTTGCTATGGCTGTCCTGCAGGGTATCTTAGCTACACCATCCTTTTCCTAATTCCTCCACCCTCAGATTGGCTATGGTATTCTACCCATATGTGATGACTGCAGATGCATCCTTGAAGGACATAGTACAGTTTTGTACCTACCATAAATGTAGATGTCCGATAGGTATGCATCTGCAGTCAGGTTTACCCTCCCTCCTTCCCCTCTGTGGTATTCCTAGGGTGCTTACCCCTCTATTAGCTAGCTGGGGGGATCTATTATGGTGTATTTGTTTGTACATATATATATATATATATATATATATATATATATATATATATATATATTTGCAAATGTTTGGATTTTTATTGCATTTCTCTAAATTTAGCCTTCCTAGAGGGAACCTGGCATCTGGGGCAAGAAAAACTGAGGAAGATGGCATTGGCTGACGCTTTTATACCCCAGGCACTGTGACGTCGGGGAAGGGGCGACATCAGCTGACGCCGGACCCAGACTTTGGAATCCGGCCGACCGAAGGGCTGCCTGAGACAGGACAAACCCATATGTGATGACTGCAGATGCATACGTATCGGACATCTACATTTATGGTAGGTACAAAACTGTACTTTGTCTGGGGGGCCTCAACTACTCTATAAAAATATAAAAAAAGAATCAGGAAGTGAAAACAAAAACATAAAAAAATGCGGGATCTGTGAACACAGCAAGCATTAGGCCCTCACAGGAGAATGTCCTTTCCATAAACCTCAGAAACCACCTCTGTAGGACAATGTGCTAACATTACTAAACATGGGAGATTTAGAAACTGGCAACATCTAAACCCATGCACAAATATAGATGCCCCATTTAGAAGCACTGTTTAGTTAAGTAACCCTGAGCCTTAATTAAGGGCTGGCAAGTTGTTTACAGCTCCACAGCAAGTGCCAGATCTCCTTTACTTTTATTTATTTTTTTGTCAATCACTGAGGATTACAGTCTGTCAGTGTTCAGTAGTACAACAGGTAGCATACTTTCTTTGGTGCAGAAGGTTGTGGGTTCTCTTCCCACAACAGGTAGATTGATTGCTAAAACTACTGTGCAGCATAAGGGGTGCTAGAGTGTGTCCTCCTTTGGAAGAGATGCCTAGAAACTAAGAATCTGTTGTCATTTTGTCAGGCATATTACCAGCACACCATTTTTTATAATGTAACACTGGCAATTTATTATTCAAGGGCAGGAGGCACTGAATTTGTAGATGAAACACTGAAATGCAAACTTGTTTGCCAGCAGCAACCTCTTCATTAGTTACAGTTCTCTTTAATGTGGGATTATTCAGATGACTCACTTCTGCAGAGATTGCGCGTATTGAGTGATATTGGTGAATTGTAACGGCAGAATTTCGAGTGGTCTTTTATTGTAGAAATGTTCTGAAATGGGTAGCTTTGTTGTTATTGCTTTATACATTATGTTTCATTGCTTATTGGAAACATTTTCAAAACTAAATGGTGCTATGTTATTTATACAAAGAATATAATTTAACACAGTCAGGAAGGTGAATTAAAGAACACATACACATATGAATGTTCTTAAAAATTTATTCAAGGGGCTTATGGTTTAAAATAGCTCAAAGGTAAACCAGCCACTGGCCAGGTGCATTTTCTCTGAATGTGTGATGTTCTTTATCTCACATTGCTGCAGTCATAACCTGTGGGTAGTCCGCTGTCCTCGGTCGGCCTGAATACCAAAGTGTTAGGCTGGCGTCGGTCATGGTCACTCAGATCTGACGTCAGTACGCCGTGGTACTAAAGCGCATGACCAACGTCATATCCTCAGTCTTTCTTGCCGCATGGTCCGAAGCAGAAGCAGCGTTTGCAAGTGCCGTTCGGCATCCTGAAATTTTCGTATTCTGAGTTTCAGACCGAAAACCAAGTTGGGCTAAGTACCCCGTTGGGGAATATTTTTGTCTTTTCTTGCCTCAGTTAAATCCGGATGTCAGAAAAAGTGAATAATTGTATTTCTTGTGGGAAACAGATACCTCATAGGGATTACCACTCTCTCTGTATTCCTTGCTTGGGGCCTGAGCATGACGTAGTCGGGTGTCGCTTTTGTGCTAGATTTAATAAGCGCATCATTAAACGTAGGTTAGATTGCGCTAGGCTTGTCTTCGGTAAGCGGTGTAATTACAATATGCCGTCGGATCCTCCGACGCCCGCTACCGCTAAGAAGCGCAAGGAAAAATCGTTAAAGTCCAAGCAGGATGAGTCGTCTGTTCCGGACGCCGGTTCTTTAGAAACTACGGTGGAATCTGTGGATCCAGCCGAGGTTTCAGCTGAGTCTCAGGGGGAGCCTTTAATTTTGCAAGATGTGGCCTCTCAGGAGTCGGGTCAGGCTGAGGGGCCTCTCAGGTTGCTGTACTCCCTTCTTTGCATAAGGTGGTTAGGCCTTCCCCTTCTGTCTCTAAGGTACCTTCCAAGGTCAGGCCTAGTTTGTCTTCCTCTGGTGTCAGTCCTAGTTCTGCAGGTTCTGTACCTAAAAAACACATGCTTAAAATGGCAGAAGATTTGATTACTTTAATCAGAGGTTCTATGCCCCCTCCAGATAAAAGGCCTAGGGTGGAGCCAGAGGTGGAAGGTTTGGAACATTCTTCAGATTACTCAGAGTCTTCGGCTGAAGACATTCAGGATTTTCCTCCTTATTCTGATTCAGACGCAGAGGATTCTAGTCCTTCTGCTTCTCCTCCAGAGGATTTCTCTTTTTCAGAAACCCTGCATTCTATGAGGGAGCATTTTAAATGGGAAGGTCAGGATTTCTCAGATTCGAAGAGGCTTAGGGAATTCTTGTTTTACCACAACATAGGCCCTTGGCTATACCCCCTGTTTTGGAGGTTGTTCAGGATGTTTTCTCTGAGGCTTCCCTTAATCCAGACTCTTTGCCTCCAGCCCCGGTTAAACCAGATAGGTATTACAGAGTGCCAGAGGCTCATAAATATTTGTATAAGAGCCCAAGGGCTGACCCAGAAACTATTAGCCAGGGACCTAAGGGTGTCAGGGCTTCTGTTGTAAAGAATCCAGTTCCTATGGATAAAGATTCTAGAGCTTTGGATAGGTGGGGTAAAAAAGTGTATACCTCTTCCACTCTAGCAATGAGGGCTTTGAATTGCCAGTTTCATATGCTGAAGTACCAGAATTTTCTCCTTACTCAGTTAAAATCTAAGGTAGATGCTTTGGCAGAGGGCATAGAGTGTAAGGAATTACAGGATTTGGTTCATGCCTCTGATCAGGTGGGTAAGCATTCTTTGCAGTGTGGTTTCGATGCTTTACAGGCTTCTTCCAGGGTGGCTGCCACTGGATCAGTTATTCGTAGGCACGCCTGGCTTAAGGATCAGAACTTGTCAGAGCATGTTAAAGCTCGAATTTTGGATGCTCCCCTTCAGTCTGAAGTTTTGTTTGGTTCTCCTGTGGAGTCAGTCTTGAAGAAAATGGAAGACAAGGCTAAGTCTATGCAGACTGTTAAGGATTTTTTGCAGGTGCAGCCCCCTAAGTTTAGCAGAAATTGGCCTACTAAGGGATGGGCTTACCCTTCTTCTGATTTACAGTCTAGGGACAGATCTAGACGTGGTAGGGGCAGAGCTCAGGGTTCTTTCAGGCCTAGGACGTGGAGTTCCCCTGCACAATCTACAGGTGAGGGCAGGGGCCAGTCCTTTCGTAAACAGACCCAATGACCTGCATCTTCAGCTGCCAGATCCTTCCTGTCTGGCAGCTCCTCTGGGAGGAAAGTTGGCACTCTTCAGGCAAAATTGGCTTTTAGTCACCCGGGACAAATGGGTGTTGGACATTATAGACCGAGGCTACAAGTTTCATTTCCACACATTGCCTCCTTTCAAAGGCATGCCAGATGTTCCTCCTCAGCAAAGGGTGGAGTCTCACAAACAGATTTCTTTACTTCTTCTTATGGGGGCTATACAGCAGGTCCCTCTGTCAGAAGTGGGCCTAGGATTTTATTCTCGCCTGTTTCTTGTACCAAAGAAAGGAAACACTTGGAGGCCAATTCTGGATTTGTCTATCCTCAACACATACCTGGACATTCCAAAATTCAAAATGTTGACTTTGCAACAACTTCTGCCTCTATTAGGCAAAGATTACTGGATGGTAACTCTGGATCTCAAAGAGGCTTATCTTCATATTCCTATCAGGCCCAGTTGCAGGAGATTCCTGCGTTTTCGGGCTGGGACTTTACATTATCAGTTCTCTGCATTGCCCTTTGGCTTATCTACTATGCCCAGGGTGTTCACAAAGGTTCTGGCTCCGGTGATAGCCTTCTTAAGGTTAAGAGGAATACAAATTTATCCTTATTTGGACGATTGCCTGATTCTTGCTCAAGACAAAGACAAGTTACTTCACCATCTACAGTATGTTATGGCAGTGTTAAGGTGCCTAGGGTATTCTGTGAACGAAACAAAGTCCAGTCTAGTACCCTCTCAGGACATGTGCTTTCTGGGTGTGAGACTGAATACAGCCTCTCAGATGGCATTTTTGACCCCGGACAAGCAAAGAAATCTTACCCTTTACTTCCAACAATTGTCTCTATGGTCCAGGCTGACTGCAAGGACAGTCCTTCAAGCCTTGGGGTTCATGGCATCTTGTATTCTGGTGCTTCCCAATGCCAAACTGCATATGAGGAAGCTACAATGGTATCTCAAAAGTGTATGGACTCAACACTGCCACGATTTGGACACTGTCATTCAGATAATACCTTGCATTCAAAAGGAATTTTTGTGGTGGGCTCAGGAATGTCACCTAAACAAGGGACTCTCTGTGACCCGACCAGAGGTGAGTCAGATCTTAACGACAGATGCCTCAGACAAGGCTTGGGGAGCACACCTCAATGGAAAATGGGTTCAAGACACGTGGCCTGCCAGACTTCAACATTTGCATATCAACTTGAAGGAGATGTTAGCAGTCCAATTTGCATTGATGGCTTTCAAGGATCTACTTCACCCAGGACAAGTGTTGATTCAAACAGACAACACAACTGTCATGTGGTACATCAACAAGCAAGGGGGAACCCATTCGTACCCTCTTTGCAGGCAAGCTATGATTTTGTGGGAGACTGCTCTCAGTTTGCACCTCACTCTTCAGGCAAGGTTTCTGCCAGGAGCACAGAACTCCTTAGCGGATGTTTTGAGCAGACAGATGGTGGATCCCCATGAGTGGAAATTGGATCCTCAGGTTTTTTGACAGTTGACAGTGATTTGGGGGACACCAGACATAGATCTGTTCGCTTCTCCACTAAATTTCCAGTTGCCAAAGTTTTGCACAAAGATGTTTCATCCAAAAGCTTGGAAAGTGGATGCTCTATCATTCAGTTGGAACAATCTTCACATCTATGCCTTTCCTCCTCTGCCTCTCCTTCCCAAGGTGCTTTTGAAGGTCAGACAGGACAAGCCCTCCATGATTCTAATAGCTCCAGATTGGCCGCGGCAGCACTGGTACCCTCTGCTGAGGAGTTTAGTACGGGAGCCTCCTTGGCCTTTGCCATCAATTCCACACCTTTTGTCCCAGGCAGGCAATCATTTCCTCAATGTCAGGATACAGTCCCTGCATCTAACAGCCTGGCATATTCTGTTCTAGAACCTGGTGGGTCGCAGCTTCCTCAACAAGTTTTGAATGTCATTTTGGAGGCCAGAAGACCTAGTACAAGGAAAGTTTATGCTGATAAATGGAGGAGATTTTTTATTTGGAGCAAAGCAAAGAGCTTTGATGTTTCAGGGCCTAATTTGAGTGTTTCACTTCAGTATCTTACAGAATTATTAGACAAGGGTTTGTCTTTCTCCTCTGTAAAAGTTCATGCTGCAGCCATTTCTGCTCACTATGACTGTGACCCACCATTATTCTCTCATCCTTTGTTTAAGCAATTTCTTAGAGGGGCAAAGAACATAAGACCCCCGCGTAGAGCTCCTACTCCTTCCTGGGATCTCAATTTTGTGTTGGAAAAACTCACTTTACCTCCTTTTGAACCTGCAGCTACATCTGAGTTGATGTTTTAGTCTTGGAAGACTGCTTTTTTGTTGGCCATTACGTCTGCTAGAAGGGTATCTGAATTACAGGCTCTAATGGCAGTTGAACCCTTCCTGATTTTTCATAAGGATAGGGTATCCCTGCGTACTAACCCTACTTTTATGCCTAAAGTGGTTTCAAATGTGGCCTTGAACCAGTCTATTCATTTGCCTACATTTTATGCTGATCCCCAAAATAAAGGGGAGAAAATTTTGCATTCTTTGGATATTCACAGGCAGTTACATTATTATTTGAGCAGAACTAAAGGGTTCAGACAGTCTCAACAGTTGTTTGTTTCTTTTGCTTTGGCCTCTCAGGGGAAACCTGTTTCAAAACAAACTATTTCTAAGTGGATTGGCCATTGTATTGCTTTTTGTTATTCTCATCATGGTAAGGAGATTCCGGCTGGAATCAGACCTCATTCCACTAGGGCTACTGCCACTTCTACTGCTTTTTTAAGGAGTGTAGCTACTAAAGATATTTTGGAGGCTGCTACTTGGAGTTCAGTGCACACTTTTTCTAAACATTACCATCTCTCTCTTTATTCCAAATCTAGGGCTGGGTTTGCCACTGCAGTTTTACAGGGCATGTTAGCAGCTCCCAATGCTTTATGGTTTTGCCAACCTCCCTTTACCTTTGCTTTGGGATTCTACCCACAGGTTATGACTGCAGCAATGTGAGATGAAGAACATAGTACAGTTTTGTACCTACCATAAATGTAGATGTTCAAAGATCCACATTGCTGCAGTCCAATTTACCCTCCCTCCTTCCCCACTGTAGTTTGGAGTGGTTGTGTGGTTTGAGTTGTTAATATCGTTTGTACATAGGTGTTTGGAGGTTTTCTGTTTTTGGCTATGGCCTTTCTTTTTAGGGCCTTCTGACATCTGGGGCAAGAAAGACTGAGGATATGACGTCGGTCATGCGCTTTAGTACCACGGCGTACTGACATCAGATCTGAGCGACCATGACCGACGCCAGCCTAACACTTTGGTATTCGGGCCGACCGAGGACAGCGGACTACCCACAGGTTATGACTGCAGCAATGTGGATCTTCGAACATCTACATTTATGGTAGGTACAAAACTGTACTTTTCAATGAATTCAACTTTCAAGGGCAAAGAAGTTTTTTTTTTTTCTTCATGCAAAGTCTGTTTTCATTGCGAAACTGTATTATTCAGTTTAGCAAGTGGCTGTCAGTGTTTGTGCTATAAAATCTGAAATAAAAGTTTTACATTAAATCCAAATATCTTTAGTCATTGCAAAAGTAAAGAAGAAAATAGTATGCACATTATAGATTTTTACAGTGTTTATAGTAAATGAGGAAATATCCAAATAATGGGACGTTGAAATGGCTGTGGGGGGGGTGGGGGATCCCCACTCCTTTACCCTGCCTAGGGACCCATTTAACCATGCTCCAACTCTGACTGCAGCCAATCTTGCAAAATATAAAATAATAAAAATAAATACTTGTGAAACTTTGCCATAGTTTTGTAACTTGATATACCCTACATAATGATGGTTTGGATTTCAGGACAAGACATTCCCAGGGATTCATTAATCTTGCGCCGTGCGCCAGATTAGCGTTGGTGATCTAGTGCCAAATATGGCCATCAAGAGATTCAGGTAAGAGCTGTTTCCACATGCATTACCAGCGTACACCAGAGCTGCGCAGCTCCCGGCGCATGTATGCTAATTACCCCATGTGCAGCAGTGTAGCATGCAAATGAAGGTATATAGTGATTCATGAAGTTGTACAAGCATAGCATAAGCATAAGCATGTAGAAATGTAAAAAAAAAAAAACTGTTTACATGTTGTCGAACATAAAATCAGAGCCATGAAAGTGGACCAAACTTGCGTGTTATAATGTTAATATATGCCAATGGCTAAATATATAGCCAATGGCATCAAACAACATGCACAACATATAAAAAATAACATTTAATTTCATGGCCACACCAACACAAAGTAAAACCGCAGTGCATCGGTGCGCAAACGGGATCATAATGAAAATATATTTAGATGTCATTAAACTGTAATGTAACGCAATTCATGATATCATCATAATAGTCAATGGCACGCATGCTACACCACAACCATGGCGCAAGGGTTGCTAAGGGTCTGTGACAGTGTTCCATGCGGTAACTAGGAATTAGTCAATGCCATGCAAATGAGTCAAGTAATACTGTATCGCAAATGTCCTGCCAGTGTAAGGATGTGCCACACGGCGTAGCATTACAACACCGAGGAGTGGCCTGGAGGTAAACATGACATCAAGAGAGGGGGGCGCGCCACCATATCTCTAAGCACATTGGATCATTGCTAATCCATGTTGGGTGTTGCTATACAAAGCCACAGGATAGGGGTGTGGAAGTAGCCATAGCTTTGCTTAGCTGAGAGCACACAAGGTAACCGAAAGTTCATGTGAACGTGGATGAAAACGTGCACAAAACCCGGTAAACGGATGTGCGCGGCACGCACCACAGCTGAAAAGGAAGGATACGGGAAGACAATAAGGAAATGCTGCAGCATGGTAATTGGAGTACAAATGAGTAATTAACACCTACAAACTTACAGTGGGCCATAGACAACAGCTAACAAGGCTGCTAGCAGCTACCTGCAGAACAGGAAAGGGGAGGTGCTGTACAGCTTAGAAAAGAGAACTGTTACAGCAGAACAAAGCAAACTTGCTGTAGATCAGCTACATAAAATCAGATGTGTGTCCCAAAAAGAACCCACTAAAGACATATGAAAAGGTGACAACCCTAGCCAAAGAGGGTCAGCCACAAACACAGCTACGATGACTGCAAATACCTATGACAGAAATACACAGCTGTCATGTAGCAACACGTTATTACATTCAGATGTATTACCAAAGTGATTCAAGGACTAACATCACCTGCATGCTATACAGGAACCACATAACAGTGCCTTAATGAATCAGCCTGCAAATACCATTGTATTAGTCCACAAAAGGATAGGTGTTCGAATAGGGAAGGAACCCTCACACACACAGCGATTATGTATAAAAGCAGTTCCTACACACCTGCATTTGCTAAGCACACCCACCAACATCACCCCACACCCAAACATAGTACAATACAAACTGTAATAACATCACAAATCATTCACACACTGTACGACATCTGCAGAAGCCTTAACATATGTTGTCAGAGACACACTAACATGGCCCTAAGTGAAATAGCGGCTGTTATACAATTGAACATCTGCTGATGTAATGGGCTCTGTTTGCACTAATCCCATTTCAGAGGGTTGTGGGTACACCGGGATGTGTAAACAATTAGTGAGTAACAGCACAGTATGCTACACTTGTACACCAAATCAAGGATGTCTGGTGAGCACACTGTACACCACATAACAGTTCATGCATAGCCATACGGCCTTGAGCTGGCCAAACATCCTTGCCAGACTTAAACATCTGCAGAAGTATCAGGTACAAACAAACCCTGCATAAGTAGCACTGTTCCGAAATATAACAGCTGTACTCACATGTAGAACTAAATCATCTAGCCATTACACACAGTCCACGGGAGTCATGAAGCTAATATATCTCTGTGTGTCTCCATATAGCTGTTGAAATATATCGCAGTAACACATGTAGGCCGTCTCCTTCAAAAGTAAGGCAAATGGACAATGCCCAAAAGTACTCCCTTATACACCACTGTTGCCATGGTATCGGCTAATGGAGTAGCTGCACAGCTGTTACCGATATGTAACTAGAAAAGGATGTGTTATCACACATTCAAACATCCGTATATACCAGCGGAACATTACAAATAACATTGAAACACAAACCAAAAAGGATTGAATCAACTGTTAACGATACATCGGGTTACTAATAAGGTATGTATAACAATCAGTATGTCTGTGTATGTAGTACTATTCTGTAGTATTTAAAGTGCATGCAATCCATATAGTGGAAACAGTTATCTTGTAGTGATTTATTTTTGAGCATAGTCACGCTTGTAGTATTTGGGTGTACTGCTGTAGGTCACACAAATACACCACAAGGAATGCTATATAAGGGCTTTGAACAGAAATACTCCTCACCAGCCGACGTCATTGGCAGGGTTGGTCCAATAAGTATGTGCTATAACAGGGGATAGTATATGTTGATATATTGTAACTGTAGCCATATGTATGGGTGTAATACAGAGAATAACATGTGGAAGGTTGGGCCACTGTCCAAGTATGTTTTGCATTGTGGGATGTTGTGCCAAAAACTGTGTAATGTACAGTATTGTAGGCAGATATGTATTACAAGCTACATAGCATTACTGTAATGGTAGGCAAACATTAGTTATGTCAATTGGCATTTACAATACACAATAACAGGATACATATGTCTTTTAGTGAGCCGATAGTTTATCAGCATGATAGCAAAGTAAAATGGAAGAGCTATTTAACTATCCATGCACATAAGACAAGTAATATGTGCAAAGATAGGTAATACGCTGTCTTACCAAGGGTATCTGTAAGCCTAGCTAGCGTGTGTTGTCTTTTGCCACCCACATAGGTTGGTTCCCTGTGCCTCTGAATGGCAGAGCCAATAGTTCCGTGTGCCTCTGTCCAGCAGAGCCACTGCAGTGATCCCCAGGTATATGTCTGTATCCCATCCACACGTCAAGGTTTCCCTTGAAGAGTGCTCATGAGGGGCCCTGCCTGATGTACATTGGAGTCACGTTCCAAAGCATAGGTAGTGTCCGTGTCAGGAATATGTCTGTTCAGCACGTCCTACTCATTGTTGTGGTTAGGTGTATATCCCTAGAGCATGTTGCTCTCAGGGGCTTCTGTTTAGGTGGAGCATATCTAGCAATACAGTGTTGGACATGGGCCTTGTATGTCAAGCAGAGATCACCTGTGAGTATGCGGTATGCAACTGAGTACAGCTAGAGTTTTGTAGGTTGGGCTGCATAGGTCATCTGTTTTGAAGTCAGTAATCCTCTTGGTGTGGTGCTGGTGTGGTCTTCCAAACTGTTGCAGTTGTCTTGTAAGGTATATCCCAAATGGGGTTTTGTATCCTTTAATGGGTCTGATATGACATGTGTAGAGTCACAATGGCCCCTCTGATCTGGATGCGAACCCATTAGAAATTAGGGTAGCCATGTAGAAGAATATTCTAACCACCTTGTCATTATGGGTATCGAAGGAGAGATTGCTATCTACTGGTGCTTCCGGAGCCTGTATTACCCTTTTTGTATGTAGGGGACTAGCACCTATGTGGTAGTCCATGGGTAATTAGTTATATCCAAAGGGGATGACTATGCACTTTTAGGCATTCAGCTTGATGCCATGATATTAGCACCAGGCATATGTCTCAGTGCGACCCTTCAATAGGGAGTCTGTAACAACTGGGGAAACTATTATGTCCCCTAGTTTGCAGTCGTCGGCAATCCTTTTCAGCCAAAGCCCTCCTGTGCTTGCCTGTACGTCAGAGGAGTATATACTGAACATGAGGGGTCCTAGGACTGAACCCTGGGGGACGGTAGTTGTAACTGGTATACAGTCAGACCTAGGGAATGCAACTCCCACTGTGTGTTCTGTCCGTGAGCCACTTTGCAAACCATCACATGACGTAGGGGTTAATGTTCAGGCAGATGGGTATGTTGATAATACCAGAAGGAGGAATGGTGTTGAAAGCCTATGAGAGATCTAGGTAGGTTGTGTGGACCTCCTTACCCTCATCTAATGCCTTGATAACTGTCTCTAAGAAGCCCAACAGGTTTAGGAGGCATGGTCCGGCCTTAACAATGCCAAACAGGGAGGGGTCAAAGGTTGGGAGGTACCCAATGTCTCTATGACAGTGATCCATGATGTGCACCATAGCCTTGCAGACCATGCTAGTCAGGCCTATAGGGAAATAGGTCCCATGGTCCATTGTAGCGCCACCTTTGTGGGATAACTGTTGCTGTGCACCATTCAGGGGGCACTATGCCCGATGTAAAGCTATTATTGTACATGGTGCATAGGTGAGGAGACAGTACGATCCAAAGTTCATGTAAAACGCAACCTGGGATGTTGTCCAGTCCCATTGATGCTGTGATATTGCCTTTAGAGTGTGCAGCTTTGAGAGGGATCTGCCAGGATGTTGCCAATATCAATTGTTTCTGTAATGTTCGTGCCTTTGTGCTGTAACTCAGAGCAGATCTGGTTGTTGACATCGAGGCTTTGTGGTTGTTGTTGATATTAGTTGCATTATAGTTTTCGTAGCTAGCGTTGGAGGATCTTGTAAGGGATCTCACCTTCTTACTGAGGCTGGCCAGGGATCTCCTCCACACATGGTATTGTACTCTCGTTTACAACAGTGTCTTTCTCCTGTAGTACAATATGTTTATGGCAGGGTACCACCAGATTGGTTTAGTTAATTATGAGTATAGTGTCCTGGTTCTGTTTG
This sequence comes from Protopterus annectens, assembly GCF_019279795.1. NCBI lineage: Eukaryota > Metazoa > Chordata > Ceratodontiformes > Protopteridae > Protopterus > Protopterus annectens. The sequence continues at coordinate 1,585,926,393 of NC_056743.1, forward strand.
GGATAGCACAAGCCATGCACTCCTGTAAGTGCTTATAGAGTGCATTTGTGTAGGATTTAGCAGTTGTAGCAGTACTGTCCATCTGCATGGGTGTCATGACATCCACCATGTCTGCCTTAAGAAGCATGTAGTTGGCCTTGTAGACATATTATACTGTGGTTCCCTTAATGGGGGGTAGGTGTGAGATGTGGATATCAATGGTGTTCAGCACATGGTCTGATCGGACCAATGAGGAGTTGGCTTCACGTGTGGAGCACCAGTCACTCATGTTGGTAATGACTAGGTCTAGGATATTGTTGCTCCTGGAGGGTGTGTGGATATGCTGAGTCAGGGCATTGGTGTTTATGAATTCCAGAAACTGTTGAGCTAATGTGTTTGCACACGAGTAGTTTTCCCAGTTAATGGTGGGGTAGATACAGTGAGGCTTATGTGATGAGTGTGGTGTTGTGCGACTGTGTACATTCTCCACGACAGTCAGGGTCAGGCTTGGTTGGAGAGACCTTTACCTCCAGTTTGACTAGATGAGTGCATCTCTCACAGGTTATACTGTTGGGTGGTAGGCGGAGAGGCTTGTCTGTGTACATGAGGCAATGTGTACATTGCCTCAAGATGTCCAGATTCATCAGATAGGTGAGAACACTGGCAGTTGACTCGTGGACATGCCTGAATATAGAACTACATCCACCTAGATAAGTGAGGAAAGTGAGTACAACAGCTACATTACTGTACACAAGTGAGAAAAGTATGTACAAAACCTGTTCACCCTTACATGTAGGTGATGTGGAAGATTGAGTGCTATAGTAATCATTAGCTTACGTACTGTTTACAAGTCCTGAACAAGTGCTTCACATGAGTAAGCAATCCAGATAGGGTCTTGGATAATATAAAAACATGGCCTCCTCCCCCAAGCAGGTACACAAGCATATATCCATGTACACCACAGGGCCCCTGTACCCACAAGTATGCAGGTACAAGCTGCACTCAGTCTGCATAGGGACCTGCCCACATCATAGGATGTATCATACACATGGCAAAACGAGATGCTCTCCATGTACACAACATGTAAAACATAGCTCCATGTCAGGTTGTGTACACACTGAATGGTGCACACCAACAGGTATCACTACCCACAAATGGGGAGACACCACTGATAATGGGAAGTACTGCACTACTACCCTGCTGAGTCTGGTCTGGAAGGCCATGAACCTTGATCACTTAAGTGATGTCAGCAGTACAGATGCAGATGACAGTATGGTTGATGTCACACTGCATATCATAACCTTGCCAGGTCATAGGACATCATCTCCCATACTGTGTACCACCTACTCTCGGTATACTAGATGTACATTCCTATGTCACAGGAGTGTTTTGCAACAGGACTGCTGGCAAAAACAACACTACAGAAGGTGTCTGAATAATATGTGATCATCACACAAGTGGCAGCTACAGTATGTCAGAGTTAATGAATTCTATTCCCCCTAATTTTAGTCCATACCTCACAGACAAACAGAAGGCATCTACCTATTGAAGTATGCGAATGACTATGACCTAGGAGCAATGGGTGACTCGCATTGTCACCCCTGTGTTAATAACCCTGTACCCATGAACTACCACCTAGGCAGCGGTCATCATAATGGACACGTGTGTGTGAGGGATGCAGCTGGACAGTTGTCTTTCCTGTGATAGCTACGTCACCACACCTATCAGGAAGTCATATGTGGCAACCCTAATAATAATTGGGTGTCATTCATGAATACAGAGATAATTGTCCAGCCATACAGACCACTCAAGTGACCCATATCAGATCACATATTTCCTTTAAGGGGTATTGGCCATGTGCAGATAGCCTACACCAGCCTTTCCATTCCCCATCTCCATGTAGCATGATGCATACCCTGAATAAATCCATGTCCAACCCAGTGATGTTGGACATGCTACATGTACTCATCCTGATCTTGAACGCATACTTCATGGACATCCACCTACTACATGCTGGACAGATCCTTATCCCATACACTTGACATAGTCCTGCCATACTATTCATTCCTGTCCATCAAAGCTGCACATCACTCCCCTCTCAGTCATGGTGTGATGACCGCATGGTATATGTATCATTAACCATGTGGATCAGTAATGTGGCACTGCTCCACCTGGCCCCACAGACCTGCCTGTCAGCTACTGCCAGGTAACCTTTCATCCTAGATGCATACATGGCCCATGGCATATAGCCCACTAGTTGACTTTGACTCTACATACCATAGTTGATATCCATCCCTGCAAATACCATATGGCTAGCCAGTGTCCCATATGTATCACATGTGCAACACAGGTGATACATGGCAGGATGCTGAATCACTGTACAGTGCTGTGTAGATGTATATGGCAGAACACATACATGTAAAACCTTATGTGAGCATGTCTGCAGGGTCACAGGTCATGTCTGTTAAGGCAGTGTAAGTCCTTATATGTGACATATACACTGCATCAAGGTTGACTGCATTAATGTGGACACATCCAGCCATGTGCTGATAGGTAGGAACACCAGTACAGGCAAACAGACATGTCCACATCAAGACAGCAACCAAATGGAGTATGAGCAATGTAATCAGGTCACACACACACACACACACACACACACACACACACACACACACACACACACACACACACACACACACACACACACATATGGTGATGTGAATCCTCACAAACTTTATTGCCAGATGTGTTGACAGCTGTGCATACAATGGTGGAGGTGCTGTTCACTTTAGGAATGTACAGCAGATCTGATCTACACATGTGGTGAATACAAACAGTACTACACAGTGGGCTGGAGTATGGCCAGCACACAGGTTTTACCGGTGTGGATCATAGCCCTGCTATGAATGTCATACAATGTGATGTGCTATCTTGACATGTCCATGACATCTATTAGCCTGGCTGCTACACTGCCTACCTAACCTGAAAACATATCTCACATACCACCCTTTATCTGCATAACCTTGTTGTCAGTGGAGCATATATGTCATATGGGACAACACAGACATGTGAAATCACTATAATGTGGACAACATGTACACACATGGCCATGGAGGATGGCCAGAGACATGGAGCAACACACACAGTATTACTGTTGTGCTTGTGTGTACACTCTGTCGTACAATGGCTACAAATGCTTCGGCCATGGCCTTTGTATAATGGTCATAATGTAGATGTGGAACACTAGACATCCTACAGGCCTGTGTACATCTTGTGAAGGCGTAACATCAATCCACCACATAGGATGTGTTGAACATCTTGAGGATGTTGCAACATGACAGCGGTCACCTGTACAGTATCTACATCAGGCCACAGATACAGTACATTCCCGTTGCTGGTGATGGACATAAATGCCATACTAGCTCCTCATGTGTGTGTGTGTGTGTGGTATACAGATGTCATGTGGGACATGGTATACCGACGTGTTCGCCATGTCTGCCCATAGTTGTCAGGCTGCAGCAATATGGTTGCAGATGTGCAGGGGTGTTCATAGGTTTATACTAGGCTATCTGCCCTAGGGCATTTATAAGCCTAGCCAAAAATGTGTTGGTTCTCTCCACCCATATAATTTAACTTCTAGAGCCTCTGTCCAGTAGCGCCACTGGAGTGATCCCAGGTGCAAACTTATGGTTTCCCATCCACTCATCAAGATTTCTCTTGAAGAGGGCCAGCGAGGGGCTTTGTCTTACGTGAATTAGGATTTTATTTCAGAGTGTGGGAAGCCTTTGGGATATGAATCTATCCCTCCAGCATGTCCTATTTATTGCTGTGCTGAGGTTTAAGTCCGAGGAGCGTGTGGCTCTAATGGATTTGTTTTTTTTTAAGGTGGAGCATGTCCATTAATTTTGGGTTGGACATGGCCTTGTAAGTCAGGCAGAGGTCGCCTCTGAGCAGGCGGTAAGCAACTGAGTAGAGCTGTAGTTTCTTTAGCCTAGTTGCATAAGGCAACTGTTTGAGGCCCATGATCCTTTTGGTAAGGAACCTTTGGGGTCTCTCCACTGCTGCAGGTGCCTAGTAAGGTACATCCCAAATGGGGCATTCTACTCAATTATGGGTCTGATGAGTGATGAGTACAGGGGCACAATGACTTCTCTAGATCTAGACGAGAACCCTTTAGTTATAAGATGGGTAATATAGAAGGATTTTATGACTATTTTGGCAATGTGATTGTCAAAGGAAAGGTTACTATCAACCTGGGTCCCCAGATCCCTAATTACTTCTTCTGTACTTAGTGGATTACTTCCTATGTGGTAATTAGTGGGCACCTTGTTTTTCCCAAAGGGAATGACTATGCATTTTTTGGCGTTAAGTTTGAGGCCATGGTTTTGACACCAGGCATCTGTCTCCATAAGACCCTTTTGGAGGATGCTTGTGTCAACTGGGGAGTCTATTATGGCTCCCAGTTTGCAATCATCGGTGAACTTGGTAAGCCACAGTCCTTTTGTGCTGGCCTGCACTTCAGAGAAGTATATACCGAACAAGAGGGGCCCCAGGACTGAGCCCTGTGGGACTCCATTTGTAACAGGTTTAGAGTCAGACATGGCATTTCCAATCCTGACCACGTGCGTTCTATCCATAAGTCAGTTTGCAACCCATCTTATGACATATGGGTTGATGTTTAAGCTGGTTAGTTTGTTTATGATTCCAGAGTGAGGTATTGTGTCAAAAGAATTTGCGTGGTCCAGATAGGCAGTGTGGACTGCCTTTCCCTCATCTATGGCATTGGTGACTGTTTCGAAAAAGTCAACCAGGTTTAGGAGGCAGGATCTGCCCTTAACAAAACCAAACTGGGTAGGGTCCAGTGTCTGGAGGTTCCCGATGTCTTTGTTTATGGAATCCATAATGATACACTCCATAGCCTTGCAAATTAAGCTAGTCAGACTTATGGGCCGATAGTTCCCAGGATCTGTTGTGGGGCCACCCTTGTGGAGAGGAATCACTGTTGCTGTATGCCATTCCTTGGGTACATAACCTGTTTTGAGGCTGAGTTGGAATAATGAATTTAAGTGGGGGTTTAGTTCTTCCTGGCGCTCGTGCAGGATGCAGCCCGGTATTCCGTCCGGTCCCATAGATGCTGTGTTTTTAGCTTTGGAGAGGGCTGCTTTTACCTGTGTGTCTGAGATATATGGGGGATTACATTCATCTGGGATAGACACAGACCCTTTTGGGGGGAAAGGGGGGAGGGAGTTTGCACTGAACCTGTCAGCCAGAATGTTGGCAATGTCAGTCGGGTCCATGTATTTTGTGCCGTTTTGTACTAGCTCTGAGCAGATCTGGGTGTTTCCTCCCAGGTTCCTGGCGTAACTGAAGAATGCCTTGTGATTATCTTTGGAGTCTTTGGCAATTTTTCTTTTGAAGTTTGCCTTTGAGGCTTTTATGGTGGAGCGAAGATTTTTGCTAATACTGATCAGGGATGCTTTCCCTTTTAGGGTTTTGGCCCTGTCATGTAGTAGTCTCCTCCTTTTGTTGTAAAGCTTGTTTATGGTTGGGGTCCACCAGACTGGTCTCTTATTTTTGGAGGAGTGAGCCTTGGTTTTACTTGGGATGGCATGATCCATGCATTTCTGTAGGTGCATACAGAGTGCGTTCGTATAGGATTCTGTGATTTGGGTAACATTTTCCAATTTCTCAGGGGATTTGAAGTTTCCTACTTCTATCTTGAGGAGAGTGAAGTTTGTTTTTGAGAGGTTTTTCACTGTGGTTTCCTTGGCTGGGGTGGGGTTGGGATGTGGATGTCCATTGTGATCAGTTTGTGGTCCGATCTCACCAACGATGGATTTACTTCCGGTGTGGAACACTGATCCCTTATGTTTGTAATGACTAGGTCTAATGTATTTTCCCCTCTTGTAGGAACAGTGACTAGTTGTTCCATGGCATTTGAGTTGATGAATTCTAGGAACCATTGGGCAAATGAGTTTGGACTCAAGTAGTTTACCCAGTCGATGTTTGGGTAGTTAAGTCCTGCAATATTATGGTGTTTGGTAAGATCTTCATATTCTCTAGTGTTCTCAAGAAGGTTGCATGTGGGTCCTGAGACAGAGAGGGTGATCTATAGCAGGCTATGACTTGGAAGGCAGCTTTGCCCACTATTAGTTGCACATGAATTGTTTCCGATGTTTCATGCAATGCCACTAAACTGGAGATGTGGGTGTCCTTGATGAAGATGGATACACCACCTTCCTTGGTGCTTTTGTCTGAGTTTTGTGGCCGAAAAGTATGATATGAGTTGAATCATGGTAATGCTGGGGTGCTCTCAGGAGCCTTGAACCAGGTTTCTGTCACTGCACAGATATTGATTTGCTCCATACTGAGGAATGCCTCGAGTGCGTGCATCTTTAGGTTTAGACTTCTGGCATTGAGTAGCATTACCTTTAGTTTTTTTATTTTCTGTATTGTCCTCGGAAGTGGGTTTGTCTTTTGAGCCTTGCCTAAAAAAAGGCACTATGGGGGTGGAAAGAGCCTTGGCCAGTATTCGAAAGCCCAGGGGTGACAGGTGCAAGCCATCTCTGGCGAAGCAACGTGGCTTGTCTAGCATGCCGTCCCAGGCTGACAGACACTGGACCCCTTTGAATGACACCAGTAGCTTATCCAATTGTTGAAGTCAATCATTTTATCTCTATACTGTGGCATCATTCTAGGTGAGGGCAGGATGCTACTCAGGGTCAGGGTCATACCATGATCAGAGAGCTCCTCTATGTCTCTCTTCATGTAGTCCAGGGAGGTACGTCTCAAGTCGTTTACACCAGCATGGACAATGACAGAGTCGGATTTGTACTTGCTGGGTAGTGACCTGAGTGCTTGAGTTATGTGGCGGATCCTGGCACCCGACAGGCAACTTACAGTGACCTTCTCTTTATTCAGTCTGGTGAGTGGGACGTCAGTGTGCCTGACAATAGAGTCACTTATTACTAGTGTATTAGGGGTGTTGTTTGGCCTTAAGGGCTGTGACTGCATGGCACACTGACTATGTGGGGTATGTGTATGGTTAATGTTGGGTAGTGAGTGCTTGTGTGTCTGCTTAGGAGGTCTCTGTTGTTTTGGCAAATTTTTATTTAGAGCCTCCGAGTATGTCTTTGTGGGTTTATGTGTCATGTTTTCAGGTGTGGTTAGTCTATGTGTGACTGGTTTTGAGGTGTATGTGTTTACCTTCTCCTCCTGACTGGCAGCACCAGTCATGGGATGAGAGAGCTTAGCCTCCAGTTTGGTTGTATAGTTGCATCTCTCGCATACGTTAGAGGTTGAGGGTAGGAGGAGGGGGTTGTCTGTGTACATGAGGCAATTGTAACATTTCCTCAGGATTCCCAGGTTCACCAGTTGGACCGGAGAGTATGACTGAAACTGCTCTTTGGACATGCCTGGAGAGTTTAAAATTGGTTTATGGGAAAATCTGGAGCCTATTACTACAGTTTTGTATGAGGGGGTAAGTGCTTATAGTTTATTTGTGTTTACTGTGAAGCTGGGGCAAGTGCTGGATTGTAGGAGGAAAGTACAGTGCTTTCCTAAAGAGTTTGAGTAGTTCACAAGATTTACTAAGAATCTAGAGTAAGTGCTGGACTGTAAGAGGGAAGTAGAGTGCTTTCCTTGAGAGTTTAAGTGGTCCTAATTTGAAGAGTAGACTTTGTGGAACCGGGAATAGTTTAAAACAGTTAAAATGACACTGCGCTACATTGCGCTATGCGCAAAATCATGCAAAACCGCGCAAAAGTGGGTTTTAAGGCAGGGAACTTGAAAGAGCTAGGAATTAGCCCAAAACGGCAAATAATCAACAAGTTTCTGGGCTGAGACCACTACTCCAGGGACAAGATAGGCTGCTCAAAGCTCCCCACTCTCACTGGTGAACAGAAAAGCTTCCTCCTATCCAAGTAAGGATATGGGCATCACAGGAACTTAAACCAAAGCCCAGAATTCAGCAAAGCCTGAAATCTGGACTATTCTAGCTCAGAAAAGGCTGTGAGGACACTAACATCTGATATACTGCAGGAGGACAATGCACAGAAAAGGTGGGTGTCATCCGTATACCTATCAGTGACTTGTGTCACAACTTCCACATCATGGTTTAGTGTGTATACACCTCAGTGACGTAGGTCAAATTCCACAGTATATATGCATTGTATCTGAACGCAGTCATGGCTAATGAACCCTGTCGGTTACTCACATTGTATAGCACTAGAGACTCCTCATGATTCCATGCAATGGCCATGCACATCAGCTAAATATGCAGTATATCTGTAGGGTGGACAGACAACACTGAATTGGTACACCATTGCCCCACTGTATATTCGACACCAT
>NC_056743.1:1585943471-1586005971 GCF_019279795.1 Protopterus annectens
TGTTCCTCTTAGGCATACCTTGTGATGCCTATCACATTGGACTACATAACTACAGTCATAGCCGGCCTTAGGCATAGGCCAACTAAGTGGCTACCAAGGGCACCGCTTAAGTGGTTACACTTTACCAGTATTTATTTGGTATAGGTAGACCAGGATGGGGACACTGGGTGGTGTGGTGGGGGTGCCATTGTGCCCTCTGCCTAGGGCACCAGTTGACCTAAGGCCAGTCCTGACTACAGTATCAGGAATGGCTGCCCATTAGGCGACCGCATGGCGTTTGAATGTACGGAATCAGCAACCTGTCTGGTGAATCATTCATAATCATGTGTTCCTCTTACAAGCTGCTCTCACCTTGTAATGCCTATCACATTGAACTACGTGACTACAGTATCAGGAATGGCTGCCCATTAGGTGATGGCATGGCGTTTGACTGTACAGAATCAGTGGCCTGTCCAGTGAATTAATAATATTTGTGTGTTCTGCATACACTCTGCTCCTGTCTGGCTGATACATGGGAACTGAGACCCTGCATTACAAACGAGTAGTTGAGTTGTGGTAGCCACATCTGTTGGATGGGTCATGCTACCGCATACCTATTATAGGTTTGCCACCTTCTCAATTGGCCAAGGTAGGACTTTAGGGTTACCACCTGTCCCACTTTGCGAGGGACAGTGCGAAAATAATCAAGACATAGCACATGTCCAGATTACAGGACATTATTTTATTCTACGTTTCATTAATGATTGCATACAACAGTTATTTTATATATGACACTTCTATATGTTAAGTGAAGTAGCATAAGCAATTCAGATGCAACTAGATTAAGCTTTTATTTGTGCAAATAATTGTAATCCTGTACTATGCACAGCTGCAGGTATGTTTAGTCCTGGAATGTCTGAAATTTCTACAGAATATGTCCCACTCTGGCCATTTGGGAAGGTGGCAACCCTATAGGACCTGTATGTACAGACGTCAGACTTTGCAGGGCAACACACCCACAGCCAGTAGAAAGGGGTGTACTTCACTGTTTCACCTAAATAAAAGGTTACTCTTTTAGCATTATAGTTGCTTATACTGTTACCTATAACATTTAGGTGTTTCAGAAGAATATAATTGTTTTATGCTACTACTACAGACAATATAGGTTGTCTTTGCCCTAAATCACAGGACATTTGCCTTAATTACAGTTATTATGCAGGACACAACTGCCCACATGGGAGTGTCCCTCGCAAAGGTGGACAGGTGGTAACCCCAAACCTTTTATTCTATCAATCTTCTAAGGTAGTCGGCGAAACATGCACTTTCTCTAACTATCAGACCTCTCATGCGAATGGGGAAGAATAAACACTGAATCAGGGACACTGCATAACGACCTCAGGGACACATTTAGAAGGTTGGTGCTATTAACCTGACACACTGACGGACACAGAGCATATATGTATTCATACACATTTTTTGAGGTGCATGCAGTTTATGACTCTTACATGTTGTCATTATTCATTATGTGTATTCCACCACCTTTCCTCCTAATATCACTAGTTCTAGGATGGTTTAGTTGAGACTGTGTTAGGATTTTGATTCGTAATCACGGACGTCCCTGGTAATCGGGGACAGTTCAATGATATGGTCCCTATGTATTCCCCCAGTGGTTTACGGACTGTCCAGTAGATGTGCTCTTATAGTTTGGGAAGTATGGGCGTCTGCTATACCCACATCGGAATATTACTTACACCCACGGGGCGGTCCTAATATGTGTCTGCCAGCCAACACATGCATGTCTGGCCCCATAATCGCATACCCATAGTTCCCCCACCTGCCACTACTCTACAGCACTCATCCTTACTGTGGGCGCAGGTGGACGCAGGTGGGATATGAACACACCCCTACACACTGCCCACTCTCCCCATGTCGGGACACATCTCGTACGTTGTGTCAACCCATGTGTTATCAGGCTTGCACAACCTACTGTTCCGTGTACAGCTACATCCTGGTCATAATGGTGTTCCCCTATTGGTTGAAGGTACCAAATTTTTGGTGTCCCGCAAGGGATGTCGCTGTCCATGTTTAAAGTGTAGACCTTGTAGATCTCTCCCACTGGTAGTTTCCTGCCAATGGTCTGGGAACCAGTGTTGTATTTACCTTTATTGTGTGCCTGTATGTCTCACTGGCCTAGCTGGGGTGGGTGATAAGTAGACGTTTGTTGAGTGTACCTCCCAACAACATATGCCCGGTCTAAACATGTTACGCATAACTGCTGCAACGTAACCTAGGTATATACATGTGTATATTTACTGTAACATATATATATAGATATATATATATATATATATTTACATTAATATATACAGACATATCTGCATATGTATTCATGCATGTATATTCATAGCTTGCTATATATATATATATATATATATATATATATATATATATATATATATATATATATATATATATATATATATATGTATATATATATATATATATATATATATATATATATATATATATATATATATATATATATATATATATATATATATATATATATATATATATATATATATATATATATATATATATATATATATATATATATATATATATATATATATATATATATATATATATATATATATATATATATATATATATATATATATATATATATATATATATATATATATATATATATATATATATACATATATATATATACATATACATATATATATATGATTATATATATATGTACATCAGTGTGTCAATACATTCCCCACTCACATGCACTTACACATGCGTAATGGTGTTTATAAGCTTCACCAGCATACTAGTGCCTTATTCATTATAACGCCGACACACACCAGTTATCTTGTAGTCAGTATGTAGCACGTTATACAGCGGACAGATGTCGCTACATGTTCATGTAGGGATTACCGATAGTAATTGGAATGTGATAGTGTGATTTGACCTGTCCCTCTTCTGCACAGCCTATTAATCCATGTACTGTCGATGTTTGTATGGGCACATTCCTATTATTTATGTCAATAAATGGAATGCATGTGTTACAGAATTTGTACGTCAACATATATTGTTGTCTGCATATGAGTATGCATATATACCTATTACGACCTAGCTGAAATCCACAGGGCGGTCCATTAGAACCGGCTCATCCAACCCTGGCACGCCTGGATCCATAATTGCATACCCATTGTTCCTCCACCCCACCCGTGTTAAATTTACAGGCGTAACATCCATTATCCACTTGTTATCGCAGCCATGACACACCTTTACACATTTCCCTCTCCAGAGCCTTTGGGGCCCTACACACATTCTGTCCCACCTCATGTATTCACAGGGTCTCCCGCCATGTATATTTGCACATACGTGTCTTTCCTGGTGTTATGGAATACAGCCATTTGCACTTTCCAATTTTTTTGACGTCTCGGCATGGGACTACATTCCACCTGTGTGTAAAGTAGACCTAGCATTTCAACTATGTTACTCCCAGGGGTAATACCCTGCCTGTGGTGTGAGTAGTGCTGCTCTACTCACTCCTGGGCAGCTTTTTATGACATACGCTGAAAGCACTTTACAGCACCAGCATTGCTCTTGATTCCCTACACATCCCTTGTGTATGCTTTACTGTTACAATGTCCATTCTGTATATATATATATATATATATATATGTATATATATATATATATGTATATTTCTCATGTATGTAGATATATATATGTATATTTCTCATGTATGTAGATATATATCTATACACACACATATATGTGTGTGTGTGTATGTGTGTGTATATATATATATATATATATATATATATATATATATATTTTACATCTGTATATACAAACATACATTTCCTATGCTGGGAGCCGCTTACACCAGCATGAGGCGCACTCATATGCTTACTGTGCATTACATATGTTTACTGTCGCTTATTTATGCTTATTTGTGCCTTATACGTTATGACAATACCACTTTGATTGAAAGGAACTGGTTAATAGTCCCATGCGATACACACGTTCACCTTTACATGTTTAAATGTCGGCTTTACAGCAGAGCAACATTAATTCCACAAGGAAAATGAATGTGCTATTGTCGACCTTGAACCGTGAATGCCTTTTCGTTAGGCAGATGCTCTAACCAGTACACTATTGGTGTTCTGCCTCATTTATATGTATACCCATGGTGCATAGTTATCCAAACTCACGCCTCATCACTTCACTTACACAGCAGGCATCCATTTACCTGTTGGGAAAAACCTACTACTACACATGCGTCATTCCCTATTTCCTACTGCTCTGGACTTCTGCCCTATGTTGACTTACTCTGAGGATATTCAAACCTCTACAGCCTATAGTCCTGGTATATACATGTGTTAGATTGTCAGGGTGTTCATATGGTCTTCCGGGTTTAGACTTGTCTGACTGGGGACCAGGACAGCCCTGTACCTAGTAGAAAGTCAGACTTAGCAAGGGGAGATCTTTTGTTCCACTTTTAGCGTTCTACCTGTGGTTGGGGATGCAGAGGTGTGCTCACCGATTGCCATCCTGATATATAACAGCACTAACTATTACAGGGATTTCCTATATTATGACCATGTTCATTCTTCATTCATTCTTCATATCTACATATATATATATATGTGTGTGTGTGTATATATATCGGTCTGTTCATACACATGCATATACACCTACATGCTCTTTTACATTTCACATACCGTTGAATCACCGCCACCTACCATCACGCATACACGCTTGCATACCCGCTTACGTCTCAGGTTGCCACCTTTTCATATGGCCAAAGAGGAGCATTTTCGGGACACACATCAGACTTTGTAGGCCGATACATACCCACGGTCAGTACAAAGGTTAGAACTTATTTCCCTAAATGAACGCATATTCTTGTAGCGGTTTGTTTGCTTCACCTGTTTCTTGTAACTTTGAGTATTTTACATAAATAATTGTTTTATGCAACTGTTACATGATATATGGGACATATTTCCTGCTATCACAGGACATTTGCCATTGCATTATATTTGGTCTGGACACAACTAACAAAAAAGGGACTGTCCCTCACAAGGTGGGGTAGGTGGTAACCCTACTTACATCTGCTTTACAGCACCTTAAGCACCCTATATCCGACTGCCACTATGCAAATGTGTAAGCTATATATTCCCGATAATGCACGTGGGGAGACGTGCATCACGGTCAGTGTTTAATCCCAGGTCGTAGGTTCTGCATGACCGGCTGGAGTCTGAGCAGTCTTGTGGACAGTTACTGCTCATACAACTTGTTTCCAGATGTATACAGGTGTCGTGACACGAAGTCTAATGTTTAGAACAGATACATGTCCCATGAGGGATATCCAAAAATTGTGGGGAACGATGACCATCTTTGCTTTACGGCTGTAAGGTAGGGTTATAAATGCAAGGGGTACATAGTTTGCAATCCTGAGAATTCCTAGGGTGAGACTGCCTACTAGATATGGGTAGGGGTCACTATATGCAGATATGGCCGCGCATATCTAGCAGCCCGAGTATGGCTGGTTTTGGTGGACGTTCAGGAAGGGGAGGTGTGCTGTGAAGGGGATGATGGGTATTCAGTTATGTATCCAGGTGTGTTGGGGTTGGATGGCTCAGTTCAGGCCAGACCATTATGTGGGCATGTGCCGGTAACATTTCTGTACATGTGTATTGCACATTTTAATGTTCACATGTTTGTGGGATTGTACTGTGGATGTGTATATTTGTTCTTTGGTTATTTTCCTGATTCACACACTGCTCCCTCGTAGACCCCCAGTTCACCTATTGTGCATACAACCTAGTCTCCCATTGGCGATATATTACATTACCCATCACCCCCCACCCCCATATCCCACAATCAACATTCATCCCTTCTCTAGTTGATGGCCCAAGGCACAGTCAACAGAACACATTGCGTACATTACATATCTCTGGGACCAATATGGTTGTGAGGTCTACACTAACATTTCAGATCAACCACATGCTGTACGTCACGCACATAGGTACTCACAAATACTTATCTTTCATGACATGGTAGGTAGACCCGGTAATACCCATTCATCTATGGGCCGTCATGGCAAGGACGTCTTGGACCACTAATGGGCAGGTATTGGACGAATGCTCTGACCATTGGTAGGGTTGCCACTTTTTCATATGATCTGGATGGGACATTTTCATGACACACATCTGAGTTTACAGGCCAACACATACCCACGGTCATTACAAAGGATAGTACTTTAGTTTCATGCCTACATATAAGCTTTTATTGTTGTGGTGGTGTAGTTGCTCATTCTGTTTTGTTTACTTGCTTATTCTGTTTCTTGTAACATATAGGTATTTTATATACGGACATACGTACTGTATGGGACTATTTCATAACATATGGGACATAATTATTCCTACTATCACAGAACATTTCACATTTATTATGAATTTGGTATGGACACACCTGCCTAGAGGGGGACTGTCCCTCACAATGTGGGACAGGTGGTAACCCATACCAATGGGCTAGGCTTGGCAAATGGCGGCGTGCTAACATGATGCGTTTTGCTTCCACTTGGTATAACTAGCGACACTACAATGGAATACAGACACGAGGTTTTAAATATCTTTGTTCGAGAGACGGGGCTCAATATTCAGCTCCGTGCCTTTGTGTTTACTTCTTATTGTGGTGTTCGCAAGTTGTCTTGTATGCTTTGCATACATTTCAGTATCCACAGACACTGACAGGAGTGATTACTATTGGAGGCAGGCTGTACTAGTCAGCATTTTAGTTTGCGTGTATGCAGCTGACATGATCACGCCTCTGTGCAGTGCTTGGACATGCCCCTGCACTCGTACACATTTCCTATGCACGTGGCCATTACAGCAGCATGACTTCATTAATATGCATGTGGTGCTGCTGCGCCATCTCTACACCAGACGGTCGGCACAAGGCTAATGCCGTCCTTGCGCCGAGCTTCATGAATCCCAGGGATTATTTTTTCTGTTCTCTTTCTGTTTGGTACCTTTCCTGGTACATAATGTCAAGCATAGACTCACTGCTAAATGTAATAGCTTAGTCAACAACCCACAAACGAAACACAAACTTACAGCCTGGGATGGCACTTTAATAAGGTTAAAATAATGTATTAGAACACCCATAAAATGTCACTGATCATAAAGAGAATGAAGTGAAATACAAAATGCACTAGTGTTCGTTAGGTATGGTTATTCATTAGTTACTGTCATACAGTAGACTCCCTCTTATCCTGTCTTGCTGGGACTGGACCTTAGGCTGGATAAACAAATGGCTGTTTAATCAGAAAAAGCATACCAAATAGCAATTATAGGTTATAAATCAGCTAGAATAACAGGATTTGTGTTAGTATGCATTTTTCTAATGAATATGAAGTCTAAAACTCAAATGTCTGTCATTATTTAGCCCAGTGGAGCAGAAGTGCTGTCCTTCTCTCTTGTCTTTTGCTAGGGCTATGGCAGAAATTTGATGGCTGGTTAAACAGGAGGCTGGTTAAAGAGAGGCTGGATAAGAGGGAGACTACTGTAGTCATTACTTTAAACTGATATAACATTTGAGTATGACATTTTTTCAGTATTGTTTGGTAGAATTATGTCATAAAATTCAAATAGAGTACAATAAACTAGTCCACTTGCTAAACAGCTTAAAACACAGCCATACTGGTCAGAATCTTAGCTGCTAAGTCTTCATTAATTAAGGACCAGCTGGAAGGGCATGGCTTGCCCCCATTTTGGTATACCAAATGTTCCACCATTTGGAGTGGAAATTTATGTGTGTGAGTGCTAGAATACAAGCTAAATAAGGGGATAGTTGGTGGTGTGTGTGTGTAATGTTTGAGGAGTGTCTTATATAGGGTTAAAGTTAGCACACATGAGTAAGGTGGCATCGAAGACTACACCTGTCTGTCTTAACCCTATCCCAGGGCCTACCACTGACCCAACCCTACCGCTATTTAGACAAACTGTAACTTTATTACTGTTAGGCTTTTTAATGAGTTAATTGGAAAAGGAGAAGGTTTATTGTCCTTTATAGATCAGTGTAATGTTGATAGTCTTATTGGTGGATTAAGGTAAGTGTCGGCATGCAGAAGTCAAAATAGTTATTGTCAGTTTTTCTACACATTGAAATATTTACCTGTATTTCTGTACATGCATTCACAGCTTTTAAAACATTCTTCTGTGTTTCTCATAATCTGCCCCCAATTTATCATTTTTTATACCACAAAGTATTGTTATTTCTCATATTAAAGGCTCTTGCAAGTCTCCAAATTCATTATCTGGCTGCATTCCTCAGTTCAGTAATGCAAGTATCTCTACATTCTCTAAGACATTGTGCTCTTGCAAATTCTAAATGTCTAATAAATGGTTAATTGTTTCTGTTCTGGTAGTAATTCTTGAATTTCTTTAAAATTTGGCTGTTGTGTTTTTCTGTCCGTTAGAAATAGAGTTAAATATCTCTATGACGTCTTCGTCACCAGAACATAGGAATTTTGCACACACACTATTTCAAGATTTTTTACAAACTCACCTGGAATGAGAATTGAGTTTCTGGATCCAACAACAAACACTCTTCATTTTCCATTTAGTCAGTTTAAAAAATTATTGGAAAAAGGACAATTTTCAGCCAAGTTTTCTTGCTGCATATAAATTCCAGGGGGTTGCAGCAGAGCTATGTTTTCCACTGTGAATTTTACTTCTCCAATTCCAAACCCTAAAAATTCTTGAAAACTTGTTTCAGTTCTCCAGATAGATTTTTTTGTTCTAGCAGCTGTTACTTCTTTTAGTGTTTGATGTAGTAACTTACTTGAGTGGTATGCCCAAACCGCAACTACGATTTAAACTGAGATGATAAAGTGTAATATAATATATAGAAATTCCTGTTGCTAACCTATTAACTTTAAAACTATATACACCATATCAAACAAGAAACTGCAGGATTAACATAAGCTGAATTGTACAGCCTTAAAACTTTTGATTTTACGGTACTGGATCCATCCTCCGTAGGACACTGCACTTCAAACATTCCCAGGATACTAGGTATCATCCCCTGTTACTAAGTACAAGGTAGCATCTCCCCCTTTTCAGATCTTCATTGCCACGTTTGAACTGCTGCATCAGTCTTTTTAATGGCCCCAGCTGCTGTAATTTTTGTAAGGTTCATGCGATGAATACTGAAATTCAGTTTGTCACTTTATTGATATTAATTACTCAGTTGTCATCTTTTTTTAATCCTTTGTAGAGTTTGGCACTTTTGTCAAGCTTTCTTTCTTTTGCCTTTACCTCTATTGGGTCTAGGCCCTTTCCTTACACTAATAAAAAAGCGAAGAAATTTGAATTTCTTTTTTCTCTTTGACTTTAGATTTGGGGAGCTGAGTTAGTGCTCCCATTGAGGGAATTGTTTCTAAGTATTTACTGTGCCTTTGTTGGTATTGGTCAGCTCTGCCTGCCTCAAGACTTCTAGGTCATTGCCTTGCTTTTCTTGACCATTTCTGTTAATCTTTATATGTTGTGTGCTGCTTTTTTGGTGCTGTTGCTCAGTTTTAGGATTGGAACAAGGATGTCACCTCTACCCCTCTTAGGAGAAAAATCTATTCATGTGACTAATACATTCATTGTCTCTTCTGAGAGGGCTGACATCTGTAACATGTTTAACACTGAAAACCTTCATCACAGAAAGAAGAGTTTGCAGTTCAATCAAAAAAAATAAAATTGGCTGCCTGACGAGAAACACCAGAATTGACAGCTATAGAACTGCTCACCTGTGGAGGCAGTTGGGGATCTATGTCCCTCATTTGTCAGTGTGAGAGGCAATTGCTCTTGACAGGTGGGTGTAAGCTATTATATCCAGAGGTTTAAGGATTCTGTTTCTGTCAAACCCAGAGCCCTTCCCTCCCCCTGCTGAACATGCCAGTAAAAAGTGAAAAAGTTAGAGGTGATTCATCTCTTGGAGCTCTCACCAGATGAGATAAGGCACAGATATTATTCCAGGTTTGTTATTAGTGCCAAAAGAAAACAAGGACCTGATGCCCATTCTAGACTTGAGAGGCCTGTATTTGTTTATTCTCAAAAATACCCTTTGTATGGTCTTGGCAAAAATGGTTGTCCTTTGCCTAGTAGGTAGTTATTCTGCTGTTTAGATCTCCAGATCATGTACTTCCACAACAAAATCAGTCACAGTTCCCTATGCTTCTGTTTGGCCCCATCTAAGCCTGAGGATGTTCATAAAATGCATGCCCATGGTAGTTGCTCATTTTTGTCTGTATGGAACACAGAGTATTTCCTTATCCAGACTATAAATTCCTTCTTGTTCTACCTGAAGCCAGAGCTTTCACTGCAGGTCAACGTACTGAAAATGAGGATAGTTCTCTTCTCTTCAGACTATTCAGGATTCTGTGCCTCCAGGAGTCATGACCATACACATGGAAAATATGTTGATCATTTGCTATATGCTATATCAACAAACAAGTGGAAACACAATGCTATCCCTTGTACTGGAAAGATGTGAGTATGGAAATGGGCCATGTCTGCTAATCACTTCTTGTTTACAGCCCACATCCCAGAAGAGTCAAGTTCAGCAGCAGATAAACTGAGCAGATGCTTGATCATGCCTTACAAGGATTCCTGCAACTCATCAGTAACAAAGTAGCATTTCTGTGTATTAAGAGAAACAATGTTGCAATATGTGGATGGCGCGCAGTGGTGCAGCAGGAGCATTGTCACCTCACAGCAAGAGGTTCTCCGGTTCAATTCTTGGCTGGAGTGCCTTCTTTGTGGAGTCTGCATATCCTCCCTGCATTAGTGTGCGTTTTCTCCAGGTACTCCGGTTTCCTCGCACATTACAAAGACATGCGCCTGGAGTGTTTCTGCTGAAAACTGGCTTTGTTCCAAGTCAAACTTTCCCAGTAAACAAACGTTAAAAAAAAAGTATGCATGCCCTAAACAAGCTCCCATTGCTGAGGACAGCCCCAGGGGAAGCTGTACCCTCTGGCAATGATAATCGTTCACAAGGCAGATCTTCTCAAAGCAATGGCATCCTCGTGCTCTTTACTAGCCCTGGCAAGTCTGGTTTGCTTTACTGCTACATTCGCTACTGGAGAAACCAGTCTTCCTGAAACCAATGAAAAACGTCTCTTAGGCAAGTTTCACCCCTACCTTTCACTCTCTGAAGGTCAGTTCTAGGTTTCTCTATATCCCAAAAGAATACCAGGAGAATGTACAGGGACAAATGTTTACTTTTTTATATTTGGGTGAGACAAAGGAACTAGATCCCTTTTTGGCTTTTATTCCTACCATTCTGGACTCTCTTGCTGACATTTTTGACTGTGGTTTATGTTAATCTTGTGTGAAGGTTTGTTTAGCTACCATGTCTAACTTTCATCAGTGTCAAGATGGTTCTTCCTTGTCATAGCTGAAAGTACCCAATGGCTTCTTGAAAGGAATCTTCTGTTATCACTTCTGTTACATGACACAGTGTCTCCTTAGAATTTGATTTGTTTTGATTAAGTTTATACAAGCTCCCTTTGAATCAGAAGCTACAATGTGTTGCATGCAGTGTCTGTTGATCCTCCATATCTGGTCATTTATCAAGACAAAATACTGCTCAGGGCTAATCTTTTCTTTGTCTAAGTTGACATGGAAATTAATTTGTTTTAAGCTATTCAGTTGTCTGTTTTATTTCCACAATTCTCAAACAATGGGAAGTGTTGCAGTATATATATATGTTGACAAGCAGTTAAGATATTTGGAAAGGGTAAAGTGGTTCAGAAGGCATTCTCAAATTTTTTCATTTGACTAAAAGTCATTAGATGTAAGGTTTCGGATATCTTTCTCAGTGTGTAAGATTTTAAGGTCTGTTCTGACTGAGGCATTGTTTTATTAAAGACGTTTTGTCTGTCATAAATGTTTATTCATAATTGACGAAGTACATTCTGCCTCTATGGCTGATATTGTGTGTCCACAGTTGTAAAACATTATAAACTGGATCTGGCCTCTAGGTATAGAGGGGGGGGGGGTGCAGTAATCATGGCAATGTTGACCTAATGGCTTCCTGTTAGAAAGAGCTTTGGAGTATCTCTTGCATATTATAGAGGATGGATCCAGTCCTATCAAATACAAATTTACTAACTGTAACAGTAGGGGCATAAGACTAAGTTTGTCCACCATACCAATCCAGCCCAGCCTTGACAAAGATGGTTCTGTTCTGGCAGCACAGAAGGTTGGGGCTCTGAGCTATTAATGATCTGCTTCCTATAGTTTGATTCAGGGTTTAATTCCCTCATTCTCTAGCTGAACTATCAGTTAAGCAGACAGTGCTGCACCCGAAAAGGGATATTTGTATGCAGTGGGCTTACCTGCTTAACAAATGTATAAAGTGGTCTCTCTCTCTCTCTCTCTCTCTCTCTCTCTCACACACTCTTTTTTTCTTTTTTATAGGTTCATAGGTTCATACCAGGCTATCTGCCCTAGGGCATTTATAAGCCTAGCCAGAGTGTTTTTGGCTTTCGCCACCCATTTTAAATTAATTTTGCTATACTGTGCCTCTGTCTTACAGTGACACAGAATCCACTCATCAAGATTCCTCTTGAAGAGAGTCAATGAGAGACTCTGCCTAACCTGGACTGGGATTTTATTCCAGAGTGAAGGGAGCCTCTGGGTTATGAATCTGTCCTCCAGCATGTCCTATTTATTTCAGTGCTGAGGTTCATTTTCTGAGGTGCAGCATGTCCATTAATTCCGGGTTGGACATGGCTTTATACGTCATGCACAGATCGCCTCTGAGCAGGTGGTATGCCACTGAGTAGAGCTGGAGTTTCTTTAACCGGGCAGCATATGGCATCTGTTTGAGCCCTTTGATCCTCTTGGTGAGGTACTTTTGGGGTCTTTCCAGTTGCTGCATGTGTCTGGTAAGGTACATCCCAAAAGGGGCATTGTACTCAATTATGGGCCTGATGAGGGATGAGTAAAGAGGCACGATAACCTCCCCTGATCTAGATGTGAATCCCTTTATGATTAGGTGGGCTATATAAAATGTTTTTCTAACCACTTTGGCCACGTGGTGGTCAAATTAGAGATTGCTATCAACTTGGGTCCCCAGGTCCAATGGATTACCACTTTTGTGGTAATTTGTGGGCACTTTGTTTTTGCCAAAGGGGATGACTATACACTTTTTGGTGTTTAGCTTGAGGCCATGGCTCTGGCACCAGTTGTCTGTTTCTATGAGGCCCTTTTGGAGGATGCTTGTGTCGGCTGGAAGTATTGCTTTTGGAGGTGGCTACTTCATAACTTGAGACTGATAGCTGGGGCAGTACGTTATGAGATGGGGGGTTGCCAAGCAGTGCAGGAAAGTTTGAAGTGTTGAGCAGTCCTCATGCCTGTGGCCCTAGTCCTGTGAACCTAGTCCTGCAGATTTATTCTTATGGGAGTACTTAATTTTCATTCCTCATGCTGCATCCTTTCCACTGGCCCAAATGTTTTAAAATCAGCCTTTTACACCTACTTCCTACCTAGAATTGTGTTGCCTCTGGTAAGCCAGTGCCCAAAAGAGCCAGTACAATTAGCCTTGCAAACTTCCTTTTTAAACCTTCAGTTATCATTTTTGTATTCAGATGTTAGTAGTCAGACTCAGTTTGACTACTCACAGCATGCTACTGTAGTACTGCAATATGTCAAAAGTAGTTGCAATGACCTGTCTATCATGCCAAGGAAGGTAATGTTTTGTGTTTTTGTTTATAGCTTGATTACTGGGTATCTGGACTGATTAATTGGCTCTATTCAGTCATGACTAAGGCACAAAAGCAAATCAGAGCCACAAAATGCAGTGACAATAGTATCGTCAAGGACGTAATACATGTTTTGTGAAGTATTTCTGCAGTAGTGACAATAGATAGACATTTTATACAATACCATGTATGGATGTGACAAATACAATGAGGAGTAAAGTTTCTATGTCCTTTGTTTCTGTTCTGTACGCTTGAATTGTACTCTAGTCTATTTGAACTGAGACGTTTTAGCAGAAGTAAAAAGATAAGGAGGAATGGTATGGGAAAGAGATAATTACAGACCTACAGATTCTACTGAAATTCAACTGAACTGCATTCTTTAAACAGCAGCAGTTCATCAGTTCTCCCTTGCAAGACATAAGGATGACTTGCGGTTTCCACCCTTTGGCTTTGTGACTCAGTTCATATATTGACTTATGGCTGTGAGTGAGAGCCCCAACATGTCTTGTAGTCCTATTCATATTCCTACATTCATTCTTTTTGTTCCTGGTCCTGTTGCATTGGCTGCTTTCTGTTTTGTTTGTCCTAACCCATTGACAATTGAACACTATCCAAAGGACTGTCTCAGACACTGACTTTTTTTGGCAATTCTTGCTGTTTGTATATACAAGTCTGGGCAGCACAGTGGTTTACATTGTTGCCTCACAGCAAGAGGTTCTCTGGTTCGATCCTCTGCTGGGGTGCCTTCTATGCAGAGTCTGGATGTCCTCCCTGCATTCACATGGTTTTCCCCCACATTTCAAAGACATGCATCTGAAGTGCTTCTCCCTGCGCCACTAAAATGGGCTTTGTCCCAGTTGGACTTTCCCGGTAAACAAATGTTAAATAAATAAGTAAATAAAGTCTTTATGTCCAAAATGGTTCAACATTTATTTATGGAAATGTCAGACAATGTTAATGGTACTGATAGTTAAAATAATATTCACTGTTGCAGTCCTCATATTTGGGATATTCTGTATGCAGGTAACCAATGGCAGACCCTACTTCAGGGCTTCAGCTCATGCACTCCCACAAAAGGCATCAGTACTTTGGTGGCTAAATGGACCACTGGATGAAGCCATTTTCAGATCTTTCTTGACATGCAGTACATAGATGTGTTTTGATCAAAGTACCAATCTGTCATATAGCATACTTCCAACAGGGTAAGAATAAGTACCCAAAAGGGGATTTTTTTTTATCATTGCGAACTCATTGTAGTACCTGTTAGCTAATGCCTATTTCTGAATCCAGTATAGAAGAACACTCTGTCCTTCTATTCCCATGTTGCAGTATTCGTAGCTGTAGGGAGGTTGCTGCCTGCAGCACCAGACATCTGGCCAGTATACCAAAGTCTTAGGAGCAGGTTTACATGCTGCATTGTTTGTCAGAGCCATAAACCGACATCGGCTATAAAAGTGACATCTGCATGTACCCCCTTCTGAACCTTTCTGCCACAGTGATCTACAGACCTCTGATTGCCAGCTCCAGGAATTAGTTTTTTCATTGTTTTGGCCGTCCAATACACGTAAGTACCCCTATATTATTGCTTTTGAAATGTACATGTCAGCTAGGAAAGGAAAGAGCACTTGTAAAAGACAAATTCCACACAAGGACATGCATAAGTGCATAATCTGTTTAGGTGAAGGCCACAACCATACATCTTGTGATATTTGCAAATCCTTTGCACCTAAAGTGCTCCACAGCTGTCTGGCTGCCTTAAAGCTTTATTAAGAAAATCAGAGGCTCTGGTATCTAGCATTAGGCATGGCGGGTGAGGTAGGTATGTCGCTAAGCCACCTTGGAAGAAGGCCAACAAAGTTAGGCCTGAAGCCTATGCTGCACCTCAAGAGTCCAGTGAGACTCTCGTGGCAGATGCTAGCCCAGGGTCTCATCGGACGCCTATTTCACAGCTAGAACTGGGAACCACAGTGGAAGCCGGTTTGGCTGAAACACAGAGTATGTCTGCTGAGGCTTATCAGCCATCAGCCCCTGATGGCGAGGGGTAACCATGTCTCGAGATGTCGGTGGGGCCTACTCTAGCCTTTCCATCCTCCCAGGTGTCAAACTCTAAGTCAACACATCTTTCTACTCATGTGATTTCAGATTCAGAAATAGGCATTAGCTAACAGCTACTACAACGAGTTTGCAATGATAAAAATCCCCTATTGGGTACCTCTAATCCATCGCATTCCTTTGTGTTCAGGGTGTTGCAAGTGGTAGAAGCTACAGATAGAGGTGGTGATTATCTAAACCAGATAGAATTAAATGAACTTAAATGGATACTTAAATTGAGAGGCCATTACCCCCCAGGTCTGAACAACTACATCAGTATTAGATCTTTTCTTAATAATCGAAGATGAAATTATTTTAGAATGGTTAAATTTGTTCAGCAGCATGCAACTACAATCTAATGCTTAAGATGAAAAAACAGTCTTAAATATGCATTTTATATATTTTCTTATCTCTCAGTATATATTTTTTCATATTGATTCATTCAGTACATAGTTCTTTGACATCTTTTTAAACTTTCTTATTTTATTATATAACAGGTTTTATTCAAGAATTTATAATTGAATCTATGTTTATATCAACCATTATTCATTGATTTATATTTATATTTACATATTTTTTTATATAATAAAAATATGAACATACCTACACTATATTAAATTATTAAAGAAAACCAAAATATCAATTATACATATTTAAATACATTCTTTCATCATTTTCTTATGTATTTATTTATTTATATTTATATATTTATACACCCACATGCATATATACTATTTATTTATTTATTTATTTATTCATATGGCTGTCTGATCATCAGTTTCATATATTTATATTTAATATTAATTTAGTTCAATTGAGTTTTGGCATATACTAGCGAGATAAATTTAAAGCTTTTGAGAAGTATACTTTACACAAATGTATCTTAAATGAATTGTAACTGCTCCAAATGACTTATATCAGAAAGTTTTGTATACAACATTCAGTTTGGCTACATTCTTGCATTAATATGTCTCAGAAATAAGAAACGCTCATTTGCACTCGATGAACTGCTAAATGTATTCACAGCCTTACGCTTAAAATAAGTGATAGTCACTATTGTTGTAATGATTTTTGAACATGTTTTTTTTGGAAGCACTACGAAGAATATATGCTACTGCACTTTATTTATTATTTTTATATATGTACTCCTGATTCATATGGTGTATGGCATATGCATACTCTTTTTAACTTGACTTTTTTAACCTTTTAAATTAGCAGGTTTTAAGCACAGCTTCCTCCTTAAATTTTAAATGTTTCAAGGTCTGATTTCTTCTAAATGAATTTCTGTAAATGATTCTCTGTGGTTAATTGATTAATTTAATGCACCTGTCTATTGGCTAAGCCTCCCTATAAATTCTTTGATGTTAACATTTTTAAATTGTCTGATGAAGCGTATGGTAGCATACGCTTTTACCTTCTGTTTTGTTTTAATAATAAAAAAGTAAAAACTTGATACGTGGAGAGTCGGAAGTTTTTGTTATATATATCTTTCTACTCCTCCAAAGAGGACATGGAAATTAAAACATAGGGAACATAGAGAAGCTGAACCAGCTCCTGGATGGGAAGTTTTTTCCCAAAAATAATTACAGGGCCTTCCAGCCTCAGGTATCTATATCAACCCCTACACCTGTGCAGACCTTACAGGATTCAAGAGGAACTCTCTTCCTCTGATGAATCACTTACCTATTGCTCCTAGATAGAATCCCCCAAGGACTTGATTACCCCTGAGGAGGAGGACTGTATTAGTCCTGAAACTTCAGGAGAGGAATTCTCCTTTGGGGACACCATTTCTCTGATGAGAGAGCATTTAAAATGGCAAGTCTCAGATGTCTGTGAAACAAAAAAGAGATACTTTGAATTATTGCAGATGGACCAGCCCTCTCCTTCTGCCTTCCCTCCCCTCCCCTCTTCCAGCCTTTCATGATGCCTTTCTGGCTGTATCGCAGACCCCTGACTCTCAGCCCCCAGCTGCTAAATGTCCAGATGGATTTTATAAAGCTCCTCAGGATACACAGTTCCTATTCAACCCCCCCCCTGCAGACACTGCTGTCATTGCAGTGTGAGGAGATGAATCATCCAGACAGCTGCCTTCCACCTCTCTGTTTCCCAATGAAAAGGACAGCAAATGGATATGGATAGATTAGGGAAGAAGGTATATACTTCTTCAACTGTAGCCATTAAAGCCCTAAACTATCAAACTCACATGGCTAGGTTTGTTTTAGATACCCTATCAAAAGCTTCTGCACTGATTCCAGATGTGCCAGACTCCCCTGCTAAGTCACAATTCTCTGCCCTGCTCTCTACCGCCTCTCAGGTGACCAGGCACTCCATAAAGTGCAGTTATGATGTGGTGGAGGCATCCTCCAAATCTGCAGCCTCAGGTTCTGTCCAGAGAGGATATTCTTGGGTGAGGTTACTGCCCCTTCCTATGGATGTCCAGACTAAATTGTTAGATGCACTTATTTATAACAAGGCCCTTTTCAGTGCAGCCTCTGCAGAGCTCCTTAAATCCCTACAGGAAAAGGGCAAGGAGCTGCAAAATCTAAGGCATTTGTTAGTGTCTCCTATTCCTAGGTATCACAGGAACTACCCTCAAAGGACCACTTTTGTTAGGAGGGAATCATCTCATTCCAATACCCCACAGGTTAAGGGACGAAGGCAACCTAGAAGGTACTCCACTCCTAAACAAACTTCCACCTCCACTCCAAACTCCCTTTCAGAGGCAGCCTGACCAGGACAGAGCTCCTCCATTGTGACTCCAACCCCATTACCAAACTCCACTCCCTTATCCCTTGGCCTCACCCTTTCCCTACTCTATTGGCAGAAAATTACCTCAGAGGCTTGAGTCCTTACCATCATCCAGAAAAGGTAATTTATGACTTGGTGGACACTTCCTCCCTTTCAGGGGATACCCCAACTACCTACAAATCAGCTTAATCTCTCCCCCCCAATTCTGGATCAGTTTCAAACTCAGGGCACCATAGAAAGAGTACCTCCAGAACAGACCAACAAGGGGTTGTACTCCAGGATGTTTTTGGTCCCAAGAAAGGATGGCCCTTGGAGGCCAATCCTGGATTTGTCTGTACTCAATCTATTCCTCAAGATGCCTATCTTCAAAATGCTCACCTTCCATCACTTCCTGCCTCTCGTCCCTCACCAAGCCTTATCGTATTCCTGGATCTGAGGGATGTTTACCTTCATATTCCCATTCATCTCAGTTACAGGAAGTTCCTATGCCTTTTTATGAGTTCCTTGCCTTTTCAATTTTCTGCATTGCCATTTGGGCTTTCCACAGTTCCCAGAGTACTCACAAAGTGCCTAGCTCCAGTAATCACCCACTGCAGACTGCAGGGGATTCAAATATATCCATACCTAGATGACCTCTTGATATTTCACCACGATTGCCATACCCTCCATCATCCCCTAGGCATAGTGTGCAATACCCTGGCAAACCTAGGGTTCACTGTGAGCCAGGAAAAATCTCACCTGACACCCACCCAAGACCTGTTTTTCTTGGGGTGCAGGATAAAAACAGACCAGATGGCAGTCTTCATTCCTTGCTAGAAGGTGGAAACCATCACACATTATTTACAAACACTCCTCTCTCTCTCCAAACATTATCAGCCAGGGAATTCCTGAGACTCCTAGGCCACATGGCATCCTTGATACCCATGCTCCCCTTAGCAAGGCTGCATATGAGAAAATTTCAGTGGGTGCTGAGAAATCGGTGGAACCAAAACTCACACCCCCTGGATGCTCCTCTACCTCTCCTCCCATGCCTGAAAAAAAAGAGGTGCAATGGTGGATTGCAGCCATACACCACAACCACAGTATATCTTTGTACATCTCCACACCCTCACAAAAAATCTTCACAGATGCTTCAGACCTGGGTTGGGGAGCTGTCCTGCAAACCCACAACAAACAAGTTCAAGGAGAGTGGTTCTCCCTCAGACAAAGGGACCACATCAATATCAAAGAAATGAGGGCCCTTCTCTTAACCTTGCAAACCTTCCATCTAATTCTACAACCAGGCACCTTAAAAGTTGTCACGGACAATATGACTGTCCTGTGGTATATCAACAAGGGGGGGCAAGGTCCTACCCAGTCTGCAGTCTGAAAATTCAGATTTGGTCCCTAGCAGCAGAATTGCACATTCACCTGCAAGCAGTGTACATTCTTTCAGCAGAAAATGTGATGGCGGACACTTTCAGCAGAACCTCTGCACCCTCTCGCAAATGGAAGCTTCACAGGGAGGTGTTTTTGGATCTCATTCACAGGTGGGGTATTCCTCAGGTAGATCTGTTTGCCCTCTCCCAGACCAGGCATATGCCTATGTTTTGCACAAGGGATCCACATCCACAGGCATGGAGGGTGGACACTTTCTTCTTTTCTTGGGCAGGGATGTATCTTTATGCCTTTCCCCCCTTCACACTGATTCAGAGTCCTTCTGAAAATTCAGAGGAACAAACCAAAAATCCTACTGGTGACTCCCTTTTGGCCAAGAAAGCATTGGTTTCTCCTTCTTCCTCTATTAGCCAAGGGCAGTCACCACAGGTTACCCCACTGATTTGACCTACTCACACAAGACAGGAGTTACTCATACACCCTTAGGTGTTCAACCTCAGACTCACTCTATGGGTGATAGAGTTCTGATCCCCTTTGGACACCTATATTCAGAGGATGTACTCAGTGTCCTGCAGGAGGCCAGGAAACCTAGTACCAGGAGAAATGGTGTGGCAAAATGGAAAAGATTCTCTACATGGTGTCAAAAGAAAAAATATGGCCCCTTTCTTATTTCTGTACCTATGGTCCTTTCTTACTTGTGTGAGCTTCTACAGTCAGGGCTGACCTACTCTTCTGTTAAGGTACACTTGTCAGCCATTTCCACCTTTCTCCCTTTGGTCCCTCCTTTGGCATCCAGATTAGAGGTAAAACTATTCTTAAGAGGGGTCCTCCATATTAGACCACCTAGAAAACTGATACCACCTTCATGGGACCTTAATTTTGCTCTTGAAAAACTCACACTACCTCCTTTTGAACCAACTCACTCAGCAACTCTGAAACTATGTACCTGGAAAACAGTACTACTGGTAGATGTCACATCCACCAGGAGGGTCTCTGAAATCCAGGCCTTGATGGCTAACCCCTCCCTTACCTCATCTTCCATAAGGACATGGTCTCCCTCAGGACTAACCCCTCGTCCATGCTTAAAGTGCTTAATAAACTGTCCTTAAATTATTAACCTCCCTGTTTTTTTTCCCCTCAACCTCAAGATCCCATCTGAAAGAACCCTACATTCCTTGGATGTTCATAGGCAGCTTGGGTATTATCTGGACAAGATCAAATCCATTAGAAAGTCTGACCAGCTGTTTGTCTCCTTTCACCCAAGAGCCTTGGGGAAGGCAGTCTCTAAACAGACTATATCTTCATGGATTTCTAAAGCTATCTCTGCCTGTTAATCCTTTCATGGAAAGGTTTTAACTACCAATGTGAGAGCACATTCTACTAGGGAAGTTGCCTCTTCAGCAGACTTTTCAGGGGGGTGGACTACGCTTCCATACTTGGAAGTGGCCACCTGGTCCTCAGTCCATACCTTTACCAAGTACTACAAGTTAGACTTGGTCTCCAGAGCCAGAACTGGGTTTTCTGGGTCAATTTTGCAGGGTCTCATAGACCAGGCTCCTCTGCCTTCCTCCCAGGATTATACCTAAAGCTTGGGTACTCTCCCTACTTTTATGAATACTGCAACATGAGAACAGAAAGACACATAATAGTTGTGCAAGAACTTACCATAATCTTAGATTTCCTTCTCTTCCATGTTGCAGTATTCACCCCCCCCCCCAGCTCCCTCTGGCTCTGTTTTTTCCATCTGGAGTGACTTTTCCTACTTCCTCTCCATCCAAACATGACACTGTAACAGGCACATACATTTGTTGGGTTCCTTTAGCCTGGTGGGATATGTGGGTTTGAAAAGCTTCCTTCCCTTGCTACTCAGGGGTACTACTGTATGTGGCAGTCATTTCTGAATGGGGGTACATGCAAACGTCACTTTTATAGCCAGTGTCAATTTATGGCTCTGACAAGCAATGCAGCATGTACCCCTGCTCCTAAAACTTTGGTATACTGGCTGGATGTCTGGTGCTGCAGGCAGCAACCTCCCTACTGTTATGAATACTGCAACATGGAAGAGAAGGACATCTAAGGTCATGATAAGTTCTTGCACAGCTATTTTTTAAAGTTAATAATTGTGTAGTGTCTGTGGTAAGCAGATTCTCCACAAAAACATGCACTTAAGTCTTTATAGGAACTCTATGGAAAGGCCAGATTTTGTGTCTGTAGATCTTGGAAAGGGAGCGTATGTGGCTCCAACCAGTAATCACATTCACAGTAATGAGAACAGAGTGCTTGACAGATTTATGTGGAAAATGTTTTTAGCTCCACTACACTTTTCTTCTTCAGAGCCTTAAACAGCTAGGCTTGCATGTTTAAATACCAAAAAAAAAAAACGTTTTTGAAAAGATAAGCGCTAAGGCAGAGGGGATCAAAGAAAAGGATCTGAAACGGGATGCTGAACATCTCTGACTTCTCCTTTCATGTGGCTAATCGCTGTAAAATGTGTCTGATGCTGTGGACACATCATGCAGGGCAGCAACTACTGGGTCAGTAATAAGGAGGCATGTCTGTCTGAGGACCTCCCAAACAGGAAATGTATATGTAGAAAAAAGAAGGGTAAAAATATCCTGCCCATGAGAGGGATTATTTTCTGACCTATTCACCAGGGAATAGCAGAAGCTTCTCACCAAAGACTTGACCTTCTCACCCTCAACAGGGCAGTGTTAGAACTGAAGGGGAAATTGAAAAGAGAATTTGAAGCAACAGTGAGATATGCCTGGTGGTTTTCAAGTCAAAGATACCCAGATTGAACAGCCATGACTATTGTTAGATGCCCCCCCACCACATCTCAACCAAGCCCCCTCGCTCTGTCCATAGTTCTGCATCAGAAAAAATGTTGAGTGGTGCTTGTCCTTTGTAAATAAATATCACAAGATCAGTGGATATTAAACATTGTCCCAACAAGGTACAAGTTGCAGTTTTTAAGTACCACAAGCATAAGAGGCATCCCATTAGCTCCCAAAAACTAATTGCACCTTATACCAGAAGTACCAATAGACATGCTTCTGATGGGGAGCATAGAAAGGGTATTTTCAGAGGAGAAAGTTAAGGCTTTTACTGAAGACTCTTCTCTTCCTAGTTCCAAAACAAAAGTATCCCCTTAGGTCCTGTCTAAGCCTCTCCTAACTCAGCAAATCGTCTAGGGTCCCAAAATTGAAAATGCTTACCCTTCAAAGTCCATTACCAATGTTCCCTTTAAAAGCATTGCCAGTGACCCTAGATCTGAATAATACTCTCTGTATCTCCATTACAAAAATAAATAAATAAAAATTCAGCAATTACCTGAGGTTAGCAACAAAGGAATGTGGTATTCAGTTCACCACCTTGCCCTTTGGCTTGTCCACTGTTTTCAGAGTCTTTGCAAGCTGTCGGGATACAGTGATTGCATGTTTCAAGACAAAAGGCATACAGCTTTAGCACTACCTGGATGGCTACCTGATCCTGGCAGAGTCCCAAAAGGCTTCCTTCAGGCACTGGAATTTACCATAACTTGATTCAGGGACTTGGGGTTGACAGTCAACTAGGAAAAGAAATGTTTGATCTCCTTCCAGAGGCTAGTTTTGTTGGGAGTATGTCTGAACACCTCCTTGCATAGACTTCCTTCTCTAGGACAAGAGTGACTGACCTGGCCCGTTATTTTCAGAATACTCTGCAACAGACAGAAATCACTGGCAGGATGTTTTACTGGCTGCTTGCCTTTATATCATCCTGCATCATAATGTTTCCTCTAGCATGCCTGCAAATGAGCAAACTCCAGTAGTAGCTGAGAAGCTATTGATGCTAGCATAGCATTCCTCTAGAGATCAGAACTGCTGTTTTTCCATGCCTAATGGGATAGCTCTCACGGTGGATTCAACAATATGCTCAGAATCAGGGAGTATCCTTTATGGTGCCTTGACTTATGTTAACTCTAACCACAAACTCCTAGACCTGGCCTGGTGGGCTCACTTTGGTTTTTATTCAGTTCTAAGGTACCATGGAGACAAAGTAAGGTGAAAGTACATACAAGTCCAATAAATTGTCTGTCAGGTGAAAGCAGACAATATAACTGTGATGTGGTACATAAACAAGGAGTTACTATTAACTGCTTTGTAGATTAAACATGCGAGCCTGGGAAATGTCTTTGGAGCAAGGTGCATCATTGGCTGTAACCTATATTCCCTCAGAAGAGAATGTGTTAGAAGACTGGTTGAGCATACATCAAGCAGACCCCTATAAATGAAAATGATAAGCAGCAATGCCTTTCTAGATCTGACCCAGTTATGGAGTACACTGGAAATAGATCTGTTTGTCTCCCATCTGAACAAGCAATTGAGGAATTGTTGTGGCAGGACAGCAACTCAAGAAGCATGGGAGACAGATGACTTCTTCAATTGACCAGGTTTGTTAAATTATACTTTTCCTTTATTACCCTTAATCTTCAGGGTTCTGGTCAAAATCAAAGAGGAAAGACCAAAACTAATTGTTGTAACTACCGTTTGGACAAGACCACACACAGGTTCTCACTCCTAAAGAGCATGGAAAAAAGAAAGTACAAAGTGCTGTATTGGTGTGCAAACCTCTTGATTCAAAACAAGGGTTTCCTCCTACTCCCAAACATGGTTACTGTAATGCTGACAGCTTGGATGATCTCACCATAAGTCCATGTAGACATACGTTTTCTAAGAATGCACTCAATATTCTGAAGGAGGTTAGGAAACTTAACTCAAGAAAATCATACTGAGCTAAATGGAAAATATTCCTCTTCTGGTGCCAGTCCAGGACCTTGACGTAAAGAAAGCTGAAGTGAATGGAATCAGGAGTAGCTTACTCTTCTATAAGAGTGCACGTCTCCTATTGCAGCCTGTCTTACTGTGGACCTCCCTTGTATTCCAAACCTTCAGTAAAGTAGTTCAAGGGGAGGGGGGACTTCCAAGTCAGACTAAGATGAAAATTGTTGCACCATGTTAAGTCAACTAAGTGGTAGAAAAACTTACCCTGGCTCCTTCTGAACCAAATGCTTCATCACCCCTGTGGTGTCTGTCTTGGACGACAATGTTTTGGTTGCTATTTCCTATGCAAGAAGAATGTCTGAACTTCAAACCCTGAAGTGCAAAGAACCTTTCCTGGTCTTACATGGAGACAGAGCATCCCTGTCAAACAACCCAACCTATATGCCCAACGTAGTATTTGAAATTACTTTAAATCAAACTCAGTTTTTCCTCAGTACTTCATCATTCAGTAGAAAATATCCTACAATCCCTTGATGTGCTTAAAAAGGTTGGACAGTACATACACAAAACAAATTCAGAAAGTCTGATCAGCTGTGTGTCATTTTTTTCAAAGGGTGGGAGGACAGCCATATAAATATGAATGGTTAGCCCATTGTATTTCTTTTTGCTATTCACAGCATAGTAAGCCTACCCCAGATCAGAACCCATTGCATTAAAACTACTGCATGATTACTGCCTTTTGTGTGTGTGTGTGTGGGGGGGGTATGCAAGCTATTCTAGAAGTGGCTATTTGGTCCTCTAGCCACAGCTTTTCCAAACATTATAACCTAGGAGCAGTTTCTAGGGCTGGGGCAGGATTTCCTTGTGCCATATTTCAAAGCATTGTGTCTAAATGACTGTATTCCATGCCATTAGTTTTTGGTGTTTGGGAGTCTTCCCAAATGTGAGGACTACAGCAATGAATGTTATGAAGAACATGGTAAAGTTGTTTTATAAACTCACCATAAACATAGATGTTCAAACAGATTCACTACTGGAGTACAGGACCCCTCTCTGCTTCCTACTTGTCTTTGTTGGTTCTTTTTATTTATTTATTTATTTTATTTGACATTTGTTGACCAGGAATCTCCAACTGAGCCAGAACACTTTTTCAGTGGAAGCCTGGGGAGAAATGCTCCACAATTAAAAATTATGTTTTGCAGTGAAAGCACACTGAGAAGATTACAGAAGAGAGGTATTGTGATTTTTGACCTAAGTACAATATATGCAAGTGTACACGATTTGAGTCTGGGGTATAATCTCTGTGTAAATTTACAAGAATTAGAAACTAAGTAGGACAATCATCTCAAGTTAAGCTATTAGCTAGCTAGCATTTTCTAAATGAACTAACACAAATTAACAGTCACAAGAAAACAAAAATAATACAGCAAATGAGTTGATTTTTTACACAAGGTCAAAAAATGTGCATTTAGCTAGGCAGTAGTAGAGTAGTCAAATATGCAGTAAAACGTAATAAATGTCAAGTGGGGTGAATGAAAGAATTTTTAGTGCAATGACCATCTAATTACTAAGGGGTTCGCATCTAGAAATAAAGAGGTTATAGTGCCCCTCTAATCATCACTTATCAGACCCATCATAGAGTACAATGCCCCATTTGGGATGTACCTCACAAGACACTTCCAACAGCTGGAAAGACCACAAAAGTACCTCACCAAGAGGATTACTGGCCTCAAACATATGTCCTATGCAGCCTGACTGAAAAAACTCCGGCTGTACTCAGTAACATATCGCTTACTCAGAGATGATCTCTGCCTGACTTACAAAGCCATGTCCAACTCAGAATTGATGGACATGCTCCACCTAAAGAAATCCAAGTCACTGCGAGCCACACACTCTAGTGAGCTAAATCTCGCCACAACAATAAATAGAACATGCTGGAGGGATAGATTCCTGACAGAGACTCCCCATGCTTTGGAACAAAATTCCTAACTACATTAGGCAGAGCCCCTCACTAACACTCTTCAAGAGAAGCCTTGACGAGTGGATGGGTAACAGAAAATATACCCCTGGGATCACTTCATTGGCTCTGCTTGACAGAGGCTCAGTTAATTAATTGATGGGGTGGTGAAAGCCGACACACACTGGTTAGGCTTATACATGCCCTCAGGCAGATAGCCTAGTACCTAGTGTCAATGCAAGGAGAGGCAGTGAAGAGAACTGGAAGACAGGGTAAGGTTGAGGAAGAAAAGGGGGTAAAGAGTCAGTGAGGTTGTTCTTATTTGACTGGTTACTCTTATTTTGCAATGTTTCCCTTGTTTGCATTATAAACTTTTCATCTCACCTTCCCATTAGACCCTCATTACTCTTTGAGGGATTGGGTTTCTCTTAGATGCACCTTGAGCAGCTGGAGTTCTTTCTAGTCTTTGTGGGGGCCGAAAAAGTCTAAAGATGGCATTGGTCGATGTGCCATTTATACCATCAACATACCGATACCTTTGCTGAAGGGGCCTTGACCAAAGCTTTCAGGGAGGCTAGAATGGTCTGGAAGTTGGGCTGTCCATAGGCTACCTATTTGCAGGATATCACAAATGTGAGTATTATGGCAGTGAATCTACATTTATTGTAAGTTCATAACAAAAATGACCATTATATATAAAATGCCCCAAGTCTAGGTTCCCACACTTAAAAGCAAAAGAGAAACACCATCTTGAATTTTAATGAAAATCATTTTTGAGTCATTCTTTATGCCTCAATATACACAAAGAATAAAAACAATCAATTTTATACAGAACATGCATATTAGGTCTAAAATCACACCAACACCGAATATTTATTTTTTGATAATTTTTGTTTTACTCTGAAGAAAACTAAAGGTAATTTATTTGTTTTCTGCTCAACGTTTTATAAAATTGCAACCTGTCAATTTCCAAAGCCCATTCTACCCCAAATTCTGACCTAACTTTAAATGACAATATCTCTGCACTGTTTTAAAATATTATTACATTTTTAGGAGAAGACCTCCTGGAAAACCACACTTTTATTTTGGTTTGCACAGCGTTAAAACATTTAGGGAAAGTTGATAGTGTCTCAAATGAACATATCTGTCAGAACATGTAAACATGTATTTTGCTGTAATGTATAAAATGACAGAATATATTACTTTGCAAGAAAAAAAACATTGTTTTCCATTCTAATTAAAGAATTCCCCAGTGATTTGATTTGGGTAGTACTGAGTTTGTCAGCCTGAAAAACATGAAAGAGGTGTATGTTTGTTACGAATTAAATAGCCGCCTAAAACTGTTGGTGATGTTGCAGTACAGGGCAAGTTCTTTGCAATTATAAAAATTACTACAGCAAATTTCTTAAAATAGTATGTCATAACTGACAACTGTTAATTGCAGTTAGCTGGGGTTTGAATTATAAAGGCATACATACAACTTTATTGTAAATGTAGTTTACCACATGAAACTAAACTTGGAGGGAGGGTTAAGTCTGGTGACATCTGTATTCAGAAGAAATATGTTTTTGCTTCTTTTATAATGACAACTCAGTAAAAAGTATTATTGGCTATTACCATGTTCTGTATACTGAGCAAAAGTTTAAAAAGCTCCATTGGAAACCATGTATAATGCAAAATGTTAGAATACAGCACAGAGTACCTATAAATGTATGAGTGTAGCACTTATCTGTAAAATGCCATAGCTCAGACCTCCTTTCAGATTCTGTTTGAAAGTTTCAGGCAACAACAAGGTGATCCATTAAAAGAAAAGAACATCTAAGAATAAAATTCTACCTTGAGGGGTTTTAGTACAGCACTATGCTGAATCTGACCCAACTCAATTCTCAAGAATTTGACATGTTAGCTGTGCCATATTACAAGTGAGAAATGTATTTTGACAGTGAAATATTTATTGTTTTTACTTCTGGTCTAATGACAAGTCAGAAAAGAACTATTCTAGGTCATTACCATTGTTCTGCATACTAAGAATAAAATGTTGAAAACTGGCGTAGTGGAATAAATTATAATGCAAAATATGAGTCTACACTATTGTTCACATAAGCATATAAATGTGGCATTTAACTATAAAAACTCGGTCTATGTCTCCTTTCTTATTTCATTATGAATCTTTCAGGCAGTAACAACAGGATGACTGGTTACCAAAACAACTTGAGTTCTATCCTGCCACTAGGAGTCTTAGTGCAACAGTATGCCAAATTTGAATTAGTTTTTATAAGTTGACCAAACATTTGTCATGTTAATTATGGCATATTAGCAAGGATTCTTACTTTTTATTTAATGACAACTCAGGAAATAAGTGCTGTACACCATTAACATGCTCTGCATGTTTTGCAGAAGTTGAAAACTGCAGTCGGAAACGTGTTATAATGCAAAATGTCAGAATGCAGCTGTGTATCCCTATAAATGTGTGGATGCAGCACATCCTTATTTTTTTTAATTTATATTTGTTTATTGGGGCAGTGCACTGATCAATACTGACCAATTTTAGGCGCAACCTGGGGTCCTTGTAACACTTTATAATAATGTGAATAACATAGAATAATGTTTATAACAGTCCTTATCTCAGTGCCACTTTCAGATTTCATTATGAAAGAAACCTTCAGGCAGTAACAATGTCAATGATTAAAAATTACCACAAAAGAATACATTCCAGTTCTTGGGGATTTCAGTGCATCTGTTTGCTGAATTTCACCTAAACCCATTATTTGCTTAAATGTTTGGCATGTTAATTATGACATATGGCAAGTGATTTTTTTCTCCAATGAAATAAATGGGGGATTTGCTTCTGAAACAATGGCATCTCAGTAAAGAAATATTCTGTGTCATTACTGTGTTCAGACAATGGAGCTAAAGTAAAAAACAACAGTCCAAATAGAAATCAGATATGAACTGGTTATTCTAACACTCCTGAGCAGGAGGAAATTCTGGTAATACTTGAGAAACTGTTGATGTCAGACTGCAGAAGCAAACACTATAAAAGGCTATATATCAGTCTTTCTTTCAAATTATAACAACAGGGGTTACTAGTTACAAATAAATAAATATAAAATGTATCCTAACTTTAGGAGTTTCAGTGGAGTACTGTGCTGAATTTGACATTATATAATATGAGTGTAATTTATAATACTGAAATGCCAAAATACTGAAACATAAAATGTTTAACACAAAATACTGAAAAAATATTGAATGCAGGAGCAAGCCCTTCCTGTACCCCACACCCCCTTAATACTTATATATACCTATTCCGGAACTGCACAACAATGGGGAAGGGGTAAATTCCCATTTTCAATATTTTGAGTTTTCAACATCTTAAGCTTCAATATTTGAGTTTCCAAGCAAATAAATAGAACAAACCCATATATGTGTGCATGTATGCAAACACACATATTATATCTATATCTTGTATGTATGTGTCTCTCTCTGTACATATATATATATTAATATCAGCAAATCTTCTTTGGTCAAAATCTATTTAGTCAACAAACATTAGTCAAATAAACAGTTGACAGATGTATACATTGTGTGTTCTCAGAGTTAGTGTATATATATATATATATATATATATATATATATATATATATATATAAAATTAACAGTTAGTGTGAGTAATGCAGGGAGGTTTTTCCACTGTAAAAAAAATAATAATTTTAGGCTATTTTTTTATTTTGTTTTGCATGTTTTGCAAGATTTTTTTTCTCACTGCATGCCTAGTAGAGTGTCGATGTTTGCATAGCTGACCTTCTGTGGCTGACCTGTAAGAACTTAGTGTATATATATTATTCTGGACATTTGTTTCACTCATCCCTTTAAGCAGAGGTCACATAGCCCTAGATAGAAAGCAGGAATAGTGCCAGACTTCACCATAAAAAAATTAGAAAATTCTATTAAGATTCTTATGTACAACACACACTAAAGAATGTCATTCTCCCACCAAGGATTTTACTGCATCTTGGTCACTGGTCATGCTTCATGGTCCAATACAATGATGCTGTCAGTAGATGGATATGTACACCTCATAGTATATGCAGTGACAGAAATGTTGGTTTGTAAAAAAAATATTTTTAATTCTAGACTAAGGATTTAGTGTGCATATCTTGTAGACCTTAGTTAGGCAATTGTCAAATAGCCCCCATGTTGAATGTGGGTATAGTGCCAGACTGTAAATACAAAAACCCTTTGAAATGGTAACTATGCCAATTAGGTATAAGTGACCAGATGCTTGTTCCCCTAAGGCAGTTCACAAAAAAACAAATCTGAGAGTTCTGTTAAGATACTTGGGTACAAATCACACTCAAGAATTCCATTCTACCCTTATAGATTTTGCTGCACTTCAGATGTGATTCATAGACTAGGACAATGCCATTGTCCGTAGTTGGTGTGTGTACTTCACATTATGTGCAGTAACACAAATGTTGGTGAACTTTTTTTTGTACATTTGTTCATGTGAGCAATTGGTGAACCTATAGTTTACATGTTATTTTCTCCTAGGTATATGTAAAATGGTCAGATAGCCCCTGAACTGAAGTGGTTATAGTGTCAGATTATAACAACAAAAACCCTTTGAAGGTATGGATTCATTAACTGTATAAAGGATGCCACATGTCAGTTCCCCAAAGGTTACAGTAAAATTCAGAGAACTCTAATACAGTGTTTGGGTACAAACATATATTCTGCCCCAGTGGAATGTATCCCTTCTGAGAAGGTACACCACCACCTTTAACTTTGAAGTCATCATAGAAATATAATGCCCATTTTAGTCTTGGACCCTCCAGTGCAAACCATATCTGTAATCATTCAGAAGTGATCTTATAACTGCCCTTTGCTATCATATGTCATTTGTCTCCCAACAATGATAGCCACATTCTGTGTACGTTTGATGTCTCACTAAGAGGAAAATGAAAACAACCACCAGCAGAATAACATAGACACATATGAAGCCACCACATCCAGTCATATTATTTTTATTTGATAGTGGTCATGTAAAGACTCTGTGCTTTTAGGTACAGCATGACTCCTCCCCCTGACTCCAAAAGGCATCCACCATCTGAGTACACCTTTGATGTTTTGTTGTGAAGGGTAACTTATTTCAGTCTCTTGCACTTGTAAACGTGCCATACCAGTGATTGTTTTGTATGAATCATGGGTGTAGCCAAGCACAATCTTTGTACTCTACTGAGTACATTTTTTTCTGAGCATAATATCAACATGAATTTTTTATGGGCAATATTATGTCTATAACTGTTTAAATGAATGCGTTTAACAACAGATACAATATTGCTACTATAAAAATAATATTTTAATAGTTTTAGGAGAAACAGCTGAAAAATGTTACTTACATTTATTAAGTGCTTTGGGGGCAGCATTTTGAGGGATATGCCCATTTTTAGTGATAGTTGTCTGGGGGTAGCGCAAAGAGCTTGAGTACAAAATAGAATTTGCTTGCTACACCCCTGGCTTGAATCATGGAACTGCCATTTGTTCTCATACACTGCTTGCCTCCAAAATAAGAGAAAAGTTCTGTGCACATTTCTGATGTATGATTATAAAGAAAGTGAAAGGCATAGTGACCATCATACTGAATTTTTGTTTTTTTGTTTGACATATATACCACCTTTAATCTAGCCAGATCACATACTTGTCCTGTGTTTCACACACATCTGCCTCTCTGTCCCACAAAAGATAGACTCCGTCTGTGTGCCCCTCTGATGTTAAGGTGTGATTAAAAATGATCACGGTAATGCATTATAACATGGAACTTTATAACATTGTACCTTAGCCACACCCCCTTCCATGCTGCAGCAATGAACACTTTATTGTGATCACCATAAATGTCATTTGCTTTCATCCACAGGCTGACCACTAAATAGATAGCCACTTCTGGTGATTATGTGTCGTGTCACCACAAGAAGTGGTAAAATTGCAACATTAATGTATTTTAACTTGCAGCCTTTGGCCACCCCACCACCATGCCATTTGTTGTAAAACACTACAAATAAATAGATAAGATGTTTTGTGATGGTGACCGTGCCTGCTGTTAATGATGTCACATATCTTTCTGGTTTCTGCCAGTATGTACAAACAAAAAGTAAAATATCACAGATCTAGAAAAAAAAATAATCACTGAAGACTGGAGGTATCCTTCATCAAGTGTTCTCTAGTCATATGATTAGAGATTGCTTGGAAAGCACTGAGGTTAGTTGTTAAGAGCAACCAGTAGAAAGTTCATAGACTGCACAGCAATAAAAGGTGTTGGCTGCCAATGTCCTGTCACTATGCTTGCAGGGATAGAGGTGACAAGTCAGAGTAATAAACAGCATAACTTTACTTCCAAGTTAGTTTCCTTTGACGTTGAGACAATTGTTTGGCTAGTACAGTTAGTGTACTAGACAAATAAGTGTCTTCAAGATCTCTTGAGTATGAAATTAAAAAAATATATTTCATATCAATTTTATAATGAAAGATATTTTGAAACCAAAATATCAGTGCCTGCTGTTATGCTGTTTTACTGCAGTGTCAGGATAACAAAGGACCTATCAAAGACTTAACTTTCATAAATAGACTGATCTTCCATCATGTGTCTGTTCATGTCTTCCACCTTCTCATCTCTGTATGAAAATTGAAGAAAGTTTTTTTGTTTAGTACTGACACTTTTCTAGCTTTCCTTTATTGCCTTT
Organism: Protopterus annectens; assembly: GCF_019279795.1. NCBI lineage: Eukaryota > Metazoa > Chordata > Ceratodontiformes > Protopteridae > Protopterus > Protopterus annectens. Next base: position 1,585,976,916 of record NC_056743.1, read on the forward strand.
GCTTTCTGTACTTTTGAACCTCAGCATCTCAGACTCTTCCCTTATGAACAATCAGGACCCAACTATAAACCTTCCCTTGTAACTTTACTCAGTAATGAGTTGCTCAAAGAATAACTTGTTTGCAATCTGAAGAGCACAGCCACACAACTTCTGTCATACATAGCCTAGTTGCAGTTTCTACCCTTACAGTGCCCAAGTTAGCCTGCTGTACCACCCCTTTGTAGTTCACCTAAAAAAGACCTGACACCATGGATGGGCACTTTTCCTATTTCTGTGCCAGCAGCTTGATAGTTATGGGCACATGTAAGAATTGTTTCACATTCAATGACAACCAATTAATCCTTAGGGAAACAGATGCAATATGTGAGAGATGTAATTGCACATTGTCACTGAGGGCATTACTCTGACACAAAGGACTCAAAATAATTATTATTTTGATAACATAAGCATTACACCCACCACACATTGTACTAACCCAACGCATAGACCAAAATATACTGAAGCACTTAAAAGCAGCCTTCCTAAATCCCAAAGACCTCCTCATTATACAAAAAAGTCCTGAGCAACCCCAAAGCACTCCAGTAGAACAACACTCAACACACCCTATACGGCACAGTCTTTGGAGCCTCAACTACAAAGTCCATAAGGCCAGACAACACACTACCCAATATTTTAATCACTGGAGACTCCATTGTGAGACACACAGATGTTCTACTCATCAGGCTGAATAAAGAGAAAATCTTGGCCAATTGTTTATCAGGGGCCAGGATCTGTCAAATCACTCATGTACTCAAGTCATTAGACCACAGTACCAGTATGACTCAGTCATAGTAAATTTGGGCATAAACAAGAAACTCCCCTCCCTCCAGGCTCTCCTCACCCTGAAGAATGTGAACGTCTGTGCAGTTACTGAGACATGGTCTAAATCTGTGGAGAAAATCCTGGCAGTGCTGGGTTACAATTCCTTCCACACTGTGATGGCCTCTTTATCCTGGTCGAGTAATCAAGGAGTCTCAATCTTTACCACTGACACTGGTGAGAGATGGTCACTAAGAACAGGAAAGGATTTACGCAGTATTTCAAATGCAGCTCTCTGCATCAAGCACAGTTTCCCCCAAGAGCAGACAGGGAATCTGATCCAGACCTGGGAGTGGACTCTTGTCTCTTCAGATCCCAAACAAGACTCACTTTGGAGCACTGTGTCCCAGTTCCAAGTAACTGACAAACCCACACCTGGCTATTTAATTTTTACAAACACACACACTCCTGGGAAAGGCTGGTACAGATTTACTAGCTGTACCCCTTCTGCCCAGACTATAAGGTAACCTTACTGCCACCAGTCAACCACTGTCAGGCTCTTGCAAAGCTATCCAATTATACTGAGTAAAATCAATGCTAACATAAATGGTAGAGTGTAGGCTTTCCGGAGTGACCAAGGTGTCACTAAAATAAATGCAAGTACTCGCAAGACATTAAAAGTGTTGTCTAAAAGAATAGCCACAATGACAGGTATAAACATATTTAATAATAAATAATATAATATAAAGCATGAGAATATTAAACATCTAAGTACAATAAACATCAGAGTTTCAATCACAGGAGAAATAAAAATAACACAGTTGGACAGATTTAAACAGATGCATAAAAACACTACTTAACTGATCTCACTGTATTTCCTGACTGTCTAAAGAATAACTGTTCCCTAGCTAACTTAAAACAGCAAGGCAAGATTAGATGCTGAGATGCTTACTTCCACAAGGCAAGGTGATGAGCTTCTAGCAGACTGAACTGAACTTAAGTAACAAACTGTGATAACTGTCATAGACTGTTATATCAGGTTCTAAAGAAAACAAATCAAAACAAGCTGTTGTGTGAGTTCTATCCTCTCAGTGCTGGTTCTAGAATGACATCACATTTGATCACCTGACTCTGGTACAATACACATTCAAAGCTTTGCTAAGATCTGTTGCAGTATTCAAAAACTATAGAACAATTTCAAAAACCTCTAATCTTCTCTTCCAGAATTCTTTGATTAAACATAAACATTTAATCAGTTATAATACTGTTGATGCATTTTAACACAAGCATCTGCACAAATCAGTGTGGCAATCAAATGACACAAAATTATTTACAAATTCAAGCTAAGTATGCTGGCATATGTCAAACATGCACTGCTCTAATCTCCCTGGCACAGATGGCAGTACCTTACATGGTCACACATGCATTCAGGCAAGCTACTATGCAGGCAGAGACCAAAGGTGGAGGCATCTCTATCTATATCAGCAACAAACTCACCTCAACATTACACAAACAGGATGATACATTTGAGCTTCTCTGTGCCCAGATTTCCATAGGAAAAGTCCCATATTATATCCTTGCAAATTATAGGTAACCCTCTGTGACCCAAGTAACCCATAACTTGTATTTGTACTTACTGGAGACCATCACCATTCAACCCAATACCAAATTCATGGGCAACTTCAACTACCTCACTATAAACTGGGATCCTTACTTGACCCCAAACTAACAGGCCCAGAGATTCCTGGAATTTGTGAACACAAATACCTTGGACCAGATAGTCAATACACCCACTAAGGGTACATATACTTGACTTTATATTCACAAACATTGGAGCATACTGACCCCCCCCCTTGTAGTATCTTCTCTGCTAAGGTCAGACCACAAAGCTGTCTACTTCATAATAAAAATCAATTCTGTTACCCCAGCTAACCCTGTAACATTTAGCAATGATTTTAAGGCAAACCTCCTACCACTAAGTGATAACCTGTCAAAATATCAAGCCCAACCAAACCCTTAGAACACAGCTGCCTGTGTATGATCACCGAAACCCTGTGCAATCATGTTAATAAATGCATAGAGAGAATTGTAACTACCAGAAGTCCAGAACTAACTCAAAAAACAATGAAAAAAAGATTAGAAAGTGCTGCACACATCAAGATAAAAACACTCACACCAATCTAAACAAGCAAATTAAGAGGACAAAATTGTCTGCTAAAGCCAAATTTGAGGTAATGATACTCTCCTAGGCAAAGGACAATCAAAAGGCTTTCTTCATCTGTGTCAAAAACCTCAAAGGATGCACAGAGCAGTCAGCAGAACTGATTTTAAATGGATTCAGCTACACACAGAAATGAAAGATATAGCAAATCTGCTGGCCAACAACTTTAAGCCGCTCCCCAGGAAATACCATCAAACAAACCCTAGATCATCTCTCTAAGAACAAAAATACTACAATCAATGAGCCCCGATAGCATGCCAGGATGCCTCCTAGATTGCTTGAAACATGACCTATCAGGACCACTGGAGTTACTGTTTAACAGTAGCCTCCAGGCAGGCTTTGTGCCTAGTGAATGGAGAACTGCAATGGTAAATCCCTCTGCACAGGGGCAGGCCATCAACAGACCCCTGGAACTACAGACCCATAAGTAGGAATAGTGTCATATACAAAGCCATGAAAAGAATTATCATAAAAATGATTAATAAGGACATAGAAAACCTTCAGACATTGGATCCAACAAGTTTGGTTTTATCAAGGGCAGATGATGCCTACTCAACCTGGTGGACTTCTTTGAGAAGGTCACCAAGGCAATGGATAAGGGCAAGGTCACCAAGGCAATGGATAAAGGCAAATGGTGCATACTGCCTAATTTGACCTGGCTAATTCATGTCATATAACACCCCATTCTGACATTGTAAACAAACTCACATATAGAGGCATAAATCTTTGTTACATGCTGAATAGCTGTCCGTCTGTCAGATAGGACTCAGGAAGTTAGGTTAGAGGAGACCACCTCCACAAACAGGCTGGTTACTAGTCGAGTCCCTCAAGGCTGTCTACTGGGTCTGTTTCTTTTTGGCATCTACTTCTTAGAAGTCAAGACCAATGTCAAGGGCCTCTGGCTGACAAGTTTGCAGGTGACTGGAAATTAGGAGCAGTCATAGAATCCCCATAAAACACTAACATCCTAAAGGAAGGACTAATACAGGCAAATGGCTGATGCCAAAGCCATGGCTTAAAACTCAGTGCCAAGAAATGTATAATAGTACCCTATGGGAAGTTAGCCACCCTAAGAAATTACCTCATTGATAGAACACAGTCACACACACACTTAGGAATAAAACTAGTATTCAGGGATTTGGGTATGCATGTAAGTAATAATGTGACTTTCTTCCCACATCTGTCTAAGGTGGTAAGAAAATCATTCTATGTTGTTCAACATTTAAGCAAGGGCATGGCATCTAGGGCTAAGGAAGTCATTGTTCCACTATATTCAGCACTTGAATTGAAAAAACAGACGGCAACCCACCATCGGCTATGTTTATAATAGGCAGCAATGAGATCACAGCTCAGACTAAGTAAAAACTTTAATAGAATAACTCAAATACATAAATAAAGTACAACAGGGTTTAGCGCTTTCATCTGCAACAATGCAGACTTCTTCAGAATAACATTGTGACAAAAATCTCTTTTAAAACCTTTTTGGCACCAAATATGCGCTTCACAAATTTAGAGTGCTAGTGCCTACAATCATATACTATCATTCAAACAATGCAAACAATAGAACTACCTTCTTTCAATTTAAATGGGCATCACCCAATTCATTTCCAATATGGATCTGAGTGTATATATATTAAAAATGTATAAATAAAATATATTTTATAAAAATCTAAAATGTAGTTCTAACATCATTCAACTAATGTATTGTAACAGCTTACACTGTAGACTACTATTGTATACTCCCCTAGCCAGTGTCTACTAAATAAGTGCATGATTTGCATTTTTCATACCATAATACTGTTAATGCAATAACACCACTAATATATACGTAAAATTTGTTGACCATGGACATATAATAAACCTATAATAAAATTGTAATAAAATGGATACGGAAAAAATATATATATATACATGATTATTGCAAAACCAGAAAAGGCTAAAACCTTAAAGTGTATTAATGAGACCTGGGATTTGTTTAGAAATGTATCTACTAGAACCAATGTGTTCCAAGGCAATATTAAATACAGTATTAGAAGAAATAAGAATATTAAAAATTTGATTGAAAGAAAAAAGACTAATATAGAAGGGACTAACAAGAAATGTGGTACTTTTAGATGTGGTATATGTGCACAGTGCTCTTATATAGCTGGATTAAAGGAAATGCGAATACCTAGCCTAGATTTGATACTTAGGGCTAGAAGGTATAACAGTTGCTACTCAAAAGGGGTAGTTTACCTGGTATTTTGTCAAGCATGCTGGAGCTACTATATAGGGAAAACTGAGTGCCATCTCAGATCTAGAATTTATGAACATATCAGGGACATTAACAAGCACAATGAGAATAATGCTCTATATAGGCATGCTTTGACTTGTATTATGGCTGATTACAAATTCTGGATTATAGAGGAGGTTGCTCACCCAGATAGGGGTGGTGACTGGGAGACCCTTTTAGAGTATAGGGAAATGATTTGGCAGTTAAGGCTCGATGCATGCTGTGGTAAGGGCCTTAATGACCACATTTCTATCACTCCAGCACTCCATGTTGTACTGCATTTGTTAGCTGCAGATCCAAAGATTAAAAATAAAGTGAAAACAAGATGATAGTACTACTATGTACCCCTTCTTTTAATTAAGATTTTTTAAATCAATTTTTATATATTTATTATATTTATTTATTAAATTATATTTTATAAATAAAATATTCATGTATTTATTCTATTTATTATGCATTATATATATCTATATATTTCTACTTACTTATTTATTAATTTATAATATTTATTTCTTCAACCACTCTGAACTGGACTGTATTTTTGTATTAAGATATTTTTGTATTAACAAAATATTTTTATATACATATTCTTATATTTACATTTCATAAAATATATTTTTTATAGTGTATACTATATATCCCGAGTATGTCTTGGGTGAGTTTTTATTTTTATTTTATTCCATTTTTACTTCATTTCAATGTACTGCTGTTTGGCATAGTGTGCCTTTATGTTGTATATATTAGCCCTTTTTCAAATGCCAGCCCTTTAATGTTTAATTTGGTTAATTTGTGTAATTAGTTAATTAAGGAAGATACTGCTAGCCAATGATTTTGGAGCATTATGTATTTAATGAGGACCATCTGAAAATGGTGGTAGATTCTGAAGAAGTCACCGGAGGGAGACGAAAGCACTCAGTCTTTGTTTTTTCAAAATATTTTATTTTGTGTACGTTTTTTCAGTGTAATAAAACACTTTTTTACCTTTATCGGATTCCTGGGACTAATTTAGGACCATTCTGGTCCTCGAACACTGAGACAGCTTTTATTGTACCAGAACTGCACATTGTGTGGGTGTTTTCTGGACATTTCACTTTTTGGTTACAAGTATGGGACAACAGCTATGGTGTAAGCAGAATTTAGACCTGCAACACTAAGCATGAAGACAACATATGTGTTATCTCCTTCCTACAAACAGTCAGCTGTGGTTGTCCACTTAAGTCTTGGCGAACTATGCCATACAGAGCCCCAACAACCCCTGCCAAGGATGCATAGGACAGAGCACATTCCAAAACACAACTGAGCATGTATTTGGTATGCTGAAAGCAAGATTCAGACGTCTTTATAAATCCATGGCTGCACTACAATACACAACAGAAAGGCATCACAGATGGTTACTGTGTGTACCACTCTATACAACATGATAACAGCAAAAGACGGTGGTTTGCCAACAACAGGTGTGGGTGACCTGCCCAAGAACCCCAGATATTTGATGATGACATATCAGATCTGGCACAGGATGATCATGAGGACACTGGGGTGAGAAAACATAGACATGGGCAATAGAGGATGTGGTGATATGTAGAAGCTCAAACAGCATGGCAGCATCTGGCACACACACACCTTGGAAACTTGACAGTCCCTGCATACAAATGTACATAGACTAAACAGCGATGTTCATGTGTTGCCCCACAAAAGCAGCACAGATCACAACTAATAGAAAGAAACCATTATTTGTCCACATTGAACAACACACATAACTTAAGCATAAGGTATACCAGTAACAGCTATGATGTCAACATTAAGCATGAAGACAATGTATGTGTTATCTCCTTCCCACAAACAGCCAACTGTGGTTGTCCACTGGAATCCAGATACAGGTTTGCTGCATCTGGAACTGTTTGTAGTGGCTGTTTGTTCTGAGCATATTTTCTAGGCCATCTTTGACTGGAAAGGGCCCTTCCCGAGTCTAGTGAAAGAAGTGTGCTGATTGGAACCTGTCTGATGAAAGGTCTAAGGCTTGGAGTAAGCATTCTCATTGGTATGGTCTTTTTGAACCTTTTTTTTTTAAGTTTTTAATTTTTGGTATTTAAGCCCTGTGTTTGAGCAGGTTTCTACTTGTTTGTACAAGGCTGAACTGAGGTGGGATACCAGCCACAACTCTGAGCTGAGATACCAGATGACTTGATTATACTATTTACTGCACTTTTTATTGTCTGTATTGTCTGCTGCCTATTTTAGTACTGTATTTTAATGCTGTGTATTAAACTGCACTGTTGTACTGCAATTGTCTACCTTATAGTGTGTGTGAATGATATTCTATTGCTGTTTTCACTGTTTAATTATTGCTAGTACATTTCACTGTTGCAAAGCAGTCTGTTCTGCTTATTCTGGTTTTCCCACCAAGCAGTGCTAAAATAACTGATTTGTTTGCTGTTTAAAACATTCTCTAGAGTCTCCTTACTGTTTTTCTGCTGTTTAATACATGTTTTAGTGTCTCATTACTATTTTTCTACTGTGTTAAATATTTCTCTAGTGTTTCTCACCTAAACTAGTGTAGATAGTAGCTGTAGCATAGTCCAGGCACAGGTTTGCTACATCTTGGTCTTTTTGTAGTGGCTGTTTCTTCTGAGCATATTTTCCAGACCATCTTTGATTGGAACGAACCCATCTACACTCTAGTGAGAGAAGTGTGCTGATTGGAAGCTGTCTGTTGAAAGGGTGGTTGGTCTAGGGCTTGGAGTAAGCATCCTAATGGTCCTTTTGAACCTTTTTAAAGTTTTGTTTTTTAAGTTTTTAGCTTCTTGTGTTTAAGCCCTGCATTTGAGCAGGTTTCTGCTTGTTTGCACGTTGCACAGCACCATGCAGTGCTGTGCAATTGTGCACCGTAGCTGGACAGATAAATTCAATAAATTTTACTTTAGATACAGCTGTAGCACATTAGTTGAGTCCTCCCCTTGGTACTTTTCCAGTCTAAGAAATACTGCTAGTGAACTCTGACCAATTAAACCACCAGCAAAAAAAAAAAATAAATCTTCCTTCAATCTTTAAACTGGCTAGAACTCCCAAACCACTTCGACTATCTCCAACTTACAACCTCTCATAGATTAATATTCTACCCAGAAAAATGCCCTGCTCTAGCCAACATCCTCCTCCCTTACATTCCCAACCGATCTCTAAGATCTGAACACCAAAATCTAATCTCCATCCCCAGACCAAAACATCCCGCTGGTCAACATCTTCTATCCTTCTCTCTAGGTAGGAAATGGAACTCTCTCCCTCCTTCTCTTAGAACCATACCAAACTCAGACTACTTCAAAACCCAACTTTTCTCACACCTATCTTCAGAATGGAAATGTTCTTGCTTTCACCCTACTTAATCCCAAGGTTCCCCTAGACTAAGCCCCTGTACTCCTGCACCTTTTTAAACTCAAACTCTAGCTATGTTTTTAGCAGGCTCTAACTTCACTGTATGGATGACAATATTGAATAGTTAGGAAAAAAAAATAAAAATTTGACTAATTTTTAACTTTTGCTGTGTCCTATAAATTCTTGCAGTGTATTGTGAATTTGCATTTTCAATGTTCTTACTGTGTCTACATTCTATTGTAAATATGCATTTTAAAATATTCTTACTGTGAGTACTTTCTATTGTAATTTGAATTTGCAGTGTCTTACTTTGTTTTCTTGCTGTTTGTATTATGTTTTGTATTCTTCTTAAACATTGCATTGGTTGTACTGCCTTTGGAGCTTTTCTCCCCGGGCCTCCACTGAAAATGGGTTCTTCTTGACCCAGTGGACTTCCCCGGTAATCAAACTGAAATAAATAAAATATAAATAAATAAATAAATAAATAAATAATGGCAGAAATATACATCTACTGACCACCTCCTTGATCAGTCCTGAAAAGCCCCCCCCTTGTGATAACAGTTCTTCAACTTAGCATTATTGACAGTTGGATTACCCTTGTTTCTACTGCCAACCTTGTTGACTTGGGTCTCCTGAGGCAGTGTAGCAATTGCCTCATGTACACTGACAGCCCTCTACTAATAACTCACTCTAGTATAGAGTGTGAGAGATGCATCCCCACCAGGAATCTTGAATCCCTGTTCTCTCCCACTTGAAACAGTAACATTGAAGAGATTGTTAACCCACCAACCACTACTCATGCACATAATACACATCAAACACAAAAATCAACATATGTGAAGGTTCTCTCAAAAAATGTACTGAAACACCAGAGATCTCCAAAACACAAGACTGCTACAATTAACACAGTTCCCATGACACACTAACACCAGTGTCTAACCTACCAAGCCCATAAGGCATAACACTCAAAACCCAAATTTTCTTTTCATTGTAGACTGCATAGTGAGACACACGGATGTCCCACTCACCAGGTTGCAAAAGGAAAAAGTCATGGTCAGCTGCCTGTCCAGTGCCAGGATTCGTCAGATCATGTATGCACTTAGGTCTGTCAACAACAAGCGCCATTATGACTCTGCCATAGTTCATGTTGGAGTAAATGACATGAGATGTACTTTACTGGACTATATGAAAAGAGACATGATTGAGCTCTCTGAGTATGTGTCTAGCCTTGAGCAGTATACTACTGTCACCTAAATGATGCCTCAATATAAACAAAAAATAATTGATTTCAATAATCAGCTTAGTGTTTGGTGTCATTCAAAGGAGATCCAGTTTCTGTCAACCTGGGATGACATGGTCAACGAACCTCACTGCTTTGCCATAGACAGTTTTCACCTGGCACCACTAGACTTTTGGCTGCTGGCAAAGGCTCTTGTCTCCCCCATAGTACATTTTTAGGCAAGGTCTCCAAAACAAACTTACTGATGTGAACTTGCCAATCATAACAAAGTAAAGGTTATGTTGCTAAGCACTCGGAGCTTAAACCAAAAACTACACATCCTAGAAGCACTTCTGTCACTGGAAGATGTAGATGTCTGTGCAGTCACAGAAACTTTCCATAGAGATTCATGTGATATAACAAATATAAATAGGATACATTACTGTGCAGCCAAATTAAAAACAGATAAAGTCCTACCACAAGAACACAGAGTGGTAAGGGAAAGGATGGAGAGAAATCGAGTGCCATCATGGAAGTATTGAACAGAGAAAATTATAAAGCAATTAAGACAAGAAGTGTCACTGTTAGAAGAGCATAGAAGAGGGAACAGACCAACAGAAATACTCAAAAAGATAGATGTGATGTCACAAAAGGAGATAGTGCCAGCCCAGCTATCTTGAGATGTCATTTGTGAATATCAACATGATTCATATGCTTGTGTTACAAATGTATTAGAACTGTAATGTGTGTATATCAAACTGCTGGTACAGAAGTGTGAGTTGAAAAGGGTTTGTAAAGTACTGAGCTTAAAATGTAACCATTAGAGTAGAACAGAAATGTGCCTGCACTATTGTAACTGTTTATATGCATATATTTTAACAATGGAAACTGGAACACGAGGTTAATTTCAGAAAAATAGATTAAATTACTTTATGACAACATAACACAGGATGTCAATACTAGGGAGCTCTCTGTTTTGTCTTGAAAAATAAATAATTACTAGGCTTGAGATGTGGAAGTGTTTTATTGTTTTATGACTTCCAGGATCTGCTTTAGATCTAAGAAAAGCACTGTCTGTGTATTTTTACAGGTAGATGCTAAATGCTATCAGCTGTGTCAATGGTTGTTTTTCACCTGGGATAGAGTTGGATGACAATAAATTATGTCATTCTGCAAGCTGCCCCAGCAGTAATATTTGAGATATTAATTTAAGAACTCTCTGAGAGAGACTGAGTATTCTGTATTTTCTTTGACCTGCCAACATCAGCTGTAAGACACACTCACCACATCTGCCTTGCTTGCTCTGTAAGTAAGTTACTTCTTCTTCTTCTTTCGGCTTTTTCCCGGTTAGGGGTCGCCACAGCGGATCACCTTGTCCGCACATTGAATGGCAGTGGAGTTTTACAGTGTCGAGTTGCCAGCCCGGCGCCCAACCTTCCACAGAAGGCACACTCACACGCACACCTAGGGCCAATTTAGAGTGTCCAATCCACCTGCAGCATGTCTTTGGGATGTGGGAGGAAACCCACGCGACCACAGGGAGGACATGCAGACTCCGCACAGAACTCTGTAAGTAAGTTACTATGGTTCAGTAATTCTCTTAGATACAGTCAGAAATATAACAAAGCTTAATTTAGATGTTTTTCTTTATTTATTTGAGACTGTCCTGCAATGTTGTTTTAAATATTTCCTGTGATTTTGAACTCTGATGATACTGTGATTATATACTAGGTATTTTCTTGTTCTTTTATTGTGTATTATTAGATATATTTAAACCTTTCATTGTGGCTGATATGTTTGAGACATATTTAAGTTCTAAGAGTACTTGCATATTTATTTGGTGACACTGTGGCCATTCCTAATAGCCTTGTTCTTGGTCAAACTACGATTTGTATTAACAGCAACATTACACAGTAAGATTGGACACCCTATGTTAAGGGTCTTAAAGTAGCTGATAAGGAGATGGCTGGTGAAAGTGAAAACTACCTTATACTCTGGGCAGAAGGGTGGAAATCTAGTAAACTTGTGCCAGCCTTCCCAGGTGTATGTGTCTGTGTATAAATCAAACATCAAAGTGTGTGTGTGTGTGTCAGTTACTTGGGCAGGGGCATGAAGCACTGGTTGGATAGAGATGGTGCTGGAGGTCTTACTTTGGCCACTCAGCTAAGATCTCAACTCTATAGCTGTGTCAGTGGGGAGTCTTACTGGGGATATGGAGAAAGAGGGCGAAACCAACCCAGGACTGACCATGGTCTCTGTGTGCTCTTAAGGGAAACTGCACTTGATGCAGTGAGCTTCATCTGGAATTACTGTGCATGTACCTGCCATCCTCATAGTCTATGTCCCCCACTGGTGCTAGTGGTGAGGATTGAGGCTTCTAGATTACTGGGCCAGTGGTGGGGCATCATATGTGATGAAAGCAATGCACATTATTATAAAGGATCAAGATTTATTGTGCACTATCACAAATAATAAACTAAAAATATCAGCACAGGCTGAAAAACATAGAAGGGTACATAGATAAACATAAAGGAAAAGTTCAAAATAAATAATTTATTGATGACCCAAAAAAGTTTTATAGAGAACTGGGAGACAAGGTAAAAGAAACCGAAAGACCACCAAAAAAAAGAAAAAATCTATATGTTTTAGATAAATATCTATGAAGATCCTGTGGAAAATAATAAAGATGTTAAATGGATAGAAGAAATAAAAGAAAGAATAAAGAAGCTCAAATGTACAGGATATGAAATGGGATGAAGTAATGGCCAGAGATTGAAAAAAAGTTGAGAAAAGCCTCTAATTGGAAAACTCCAGGCCCAGATGCAGTACCTAATTTCTGGCTAAAAGTATTAACATCTTTGCATGAAGATTTGATCATGAATAATAAGAATTTACATGCACACCCCAAACAGACACCAGCCTGGCTAACAACAGGAAAAACAATGCTCCTACTTAAAAGTGAACCTGCACGCTACCCTAAAAAGTATAGACCAGTAACTTGCCTTCTGAAGACGTTTAAACTATGCACTGGAATTGATGCTGACAGAGTTTATAGTCATTTAGATGAAAATTCAATTATGGCAATAGAACAAAAGGATAATAAAAGAAAGTAATTTGGAAAAAAGGGTCATTTGTTGCTAAATAAAGTCATAGTGGACAACTGTAAAAGGGGGAAGAATCTAAGTATGGCATGGATGGACTACAGAAAAGCATTTGACAGTATCCCACATTCATGGATAAGAGAGTGCTTAAAAATGTACAAGATACACCCCAAACTAATAAACTACATCACGGTGACCATAAAACAGTGGCAAACCACTTTGCAGTTAAGCCATGATAAAGGACAAATTATTATTCCAGGGATAAACATTCAAAGGGGTTATTCCAGGGTGACTCTGTCACCACTGATCTTTTGCCTTGCCCTTAACCCATTAAGCTGTCTGCTTAACAGTTAGGTTATGGCTATAATTTGCCTCCTATAAAACAACAAAATCTTAAGACTTATCATCTCCTCTTTGTAAATGTTTTAAAGCTGCATAGCTCATCAGATGAGGAACTGAAAGCACAACAGCAAGTTTTCAGATGATATAGGAATGTCATTTAGTCTTGATAAATTTGCAAAAGCAACCCTTAAAGCATAAATGCTGCAGCACCAACAAACATCAGTTTGAGACAAAAATGTGATATAAAAGTACTTGAGTAAGAGGGAGGGAGTGTATAAATATTTCGGAACTGATGAAGTGTCAACAATAAAACATGAAAAAAATGCAAATAAAACTCAGTAAGAAATATTTTAGAAGACTTAATCCTGAAAACAGCATTGACATCTAGGACGAAAGTTCAACCTATAAACCAATTTGCTCTTTCTAACTTAACAGTTTTGGAGTGATTGACTGACCCCAAAAGGTGTTGGATAGATTAGACAGGAAAACAAGATGTTTCATGCTCATCAAATGATTTATAAAAATCAGTGCATACCAAGATTATTTATTCCCAGTTCTGAAGGAGATATGGGTCTCCTTGAAACTGATTGCATGCATAGATCTGCTAACTTCACAAGACCCAAACATAGTGAAAATTTTGAAACATGTGGAGAATAAATCTAAGATGACTTCCATACTTAGTCTAGCAGAAGCGTATCGACATTAAGTGGGAATGGAAATCAAACCAGAAGTAGATAAAAATCAGGCAGCAACTGAATGTGCCAAAAAACAAAAGAAAGAATATAAGGTGAAGGATCAGACGAGAAGGCAAGAAATGTGGAAAATTCATAAATATAGCTGCAAGTATGAAAAATTCCTAAGACAACCTCATGTTGATCAGAATCGAACTCAAGAATGGTTAAGGAGAGGCAAATTCAAACCAAAAGATGAAATGTTAATACTGGTGGCCCAAGAGAGTGGACTACATACATGTTGGTTGACAAAGTCCATTGAACATGTGGGAGAAACAGAAAAAAAATGTATGTTTTGTAAACAGAATTGGAAATACTTGCATACCTTGTTGCTGGATGTGACATACTATTGGCAGAAGGACTGTATAATAATGTGGCAAGACTGTTGCAGTGGGGATTGTGCAAACATAATAATATTTAAATAGCTAAAAAACACTGGAAACATGATCCACAAAGCATCACAGAAAATGATAAAGTCTACATCACATAGGATCACCCATTACCAACAGTTCAAAAGATAGATGCCAGAAAACTAGATATAGTGGTCCATGAACAGAAGACAAAAGTGGCATTGATCATTGAAATCGAAGTGACTGCAGTGTCTTGCGTACAGAGAGACAGTCATAAAATATCAGGATTTGCAGGCAGAAATGAGAGCAATGTGGAAGAAAGATACCCAGACAGTTCCAGTGGTAGTAAGAGCAACGGGTCTTGTAAAAAAAAGAATCTACAATCATATTGAGATATGTTACCGATACATGTAATTCCATATGAATTGCAGAGGGCGGCATTACTGGGCACATCATGGTATTAAAAACCCAAAGGATTTGGACAAATGAAACTGAATGTGTTTAGCTATGCATACACAGATTATAGGTATCATTTGCACCACATATAATTAATGAGGTTCATTAACAGTCAATATTTTGGAATCCCATTTGTGAATGTCCGCTTGACTTTTTGAAATTCAGCATATTAACTAATAGCTCAACATAACTGTGTGGTGCTCAGCATAAATACCCAAGAAGTATCATTTAACAGGAATATCTGTTAACAAGTGCCTGATGCCCTCCAGTACTCCACTACCATCCTACGTGCCCCATCTTTACAATGTGATATTGATACATTTACTGCTCATACCATATATAGGGATGTTGACTGAGACAAGGCTTCACAATGTCCAAGTGCCGAACTGGACTGAGGAGGAGACCTTCCAGATGCTCACTGTCTATGCTGGACATGAGCAAAGGATGCAAGCATGGTCCAGGAACTTTGCGATGATTAATATATGGAACTGGATTGTGAGGCGGCACTACAGCCAGCCTCAAAGCCACCAGTCCAGCATGCAGGTTCACCACCGTTATGATGACCTACATCAGAGTAACTCCAAGGATCTTTACTAATGGGTCACAGAGGACCAGTGCTAGCCAGATGTGTACAGTAAGCTGCATAATCCACATCTTAGCACCTACATTATCATATATTTATTTGGTAAGCATATCTGTTTGCAAAACTGTTTCACGTATATTGCATGGTTATCTGTAGTGATAATACTAATGCAAATATAGGATTTGATTTGCACTCATTAAAGTAGCCATTAGCATACTGATGCATTCTGAGGTTATATTCTGAAGGACTCTTGATTATGAATGTGCATTCATACAGACCTCACAAATAAAATTGTTAGTGATATTCCATAAATTCTTCTTTTATAATTACTAATAAACTGTTATGTTGCATAGCTCATATGATTAAGCAATATGGTAAAGTGACTTCTGATGTGTGGGCTCAACTCCCACTGAAGCCTATTTTTTTTAGGTAATATTGCACATCACATATGAAAGATCTATGTTTGTTTGGTGACTTATACCCTACAGCTTTTTACACATCTAGCATAACCTTGGTTCATTGATTTCTATAGCACTTAGGCCAATAATGACTTTGTATTTGTCCGTTATCTGCAAAGCTTCTAGATGCATCACACAGTGTACTTCTCTACGTGTGAATGCTGAGTACATATGTTAGTAAGATCTACACATATAGAAAATACAAAATTATTGTAAATTCCATGTTTGTTCTAATCAAGTTTATGAATGAAGACCAATGCCGGTCAACATGGCTGAAATATGCTGAAGTTTGTAAAACAAAATGCAAATACATATGCTATTGTTAAAGGTAGATAAATGCATATTCCATCATTATTCAATAGAGTTTTACAACATTAAAGGAAGTGCTATGTCCATTAGCTCAAATGGTGAAGCAATAGGCCTATGTGAATCCATCCATCTTCAACACCTTTTTCTCATTTTTGCAGAAGGGGTCAGGGAGTCACTTCAACAGTAACAATCTACTAGAGCTAGTTCTTTCACACCACACACTAGCACACACTCACAATTATGGCCAATTTAGAGTGCCCGATACACCTACTGCATGTCTTTGGAGTGTGAGAGGGAACCGGAGCACCCCGAGGAAACCTCCAAGAACACAGGGAGGACACAGGCCTATGTGAATCTTATGTGAACATGTGCACTGTCAGTGGTGCAATAGGTAGCACACTCACCTTTGGTGCAAAAGGCTGTGGGTTCTATTCCCATTCCAGGTAGATTGCTGACACTGCTGTGCAGCATATGTGGACGGGGTTGCTACACTCCTGAGTGTGCTGTCCTTTAGATGACACATTAAACCAAGGCCCATCAACTGCTTGAGTTAGTAGCTTAGATATATATATATAAAAGATCCCATGGCACCTATCAAAAATAGTAGGAGAAGTTCCCTGATACCCTGGCCAAATTACATAGTAGTATAAATACTACCTTAGATTTCCCATGAAAAGGTGATAGTAGCCTAGTGGGACCATCCTGGTCAGCAAAAGATAAATAAATAAAACAATAAAATGTGTGGGTTTGAACCTCGGTGTAGACAATTTTGGATGATATCTTGTTAGTTCAGTATTTCCTGTTTAAAACAGATATGAGACACCTTTGTTACGCAGTACAGCTTTTTACACATCTAGCATTTCCATGATACATTGATGCCTGAAATCCTTAGGCCACAGATGAGTACAGATATCTCTGGTATCCCCAAAGTTTCTAGAAATATCATACTTGTATGAATAAGGCTGTATGTGTAAATGCTGGGTATTACATAAATATGTTACCTATACATTTTGAATTATACAATATTATGTTATAGTCCATTAGTTTTTCACATTGACTGCCCTCCTACACAAATTACATGTTTATGCATTAAATACCACAGATGAACAGTAATTCCCCTAATGTGTAGTCATGTATTTCAATTGCGGTCAGATGTTTTATTGCAAACTATGACATTTGGAACTCTGAAGCGTTATAGTTGTTTGTTTTTGTGAGCAGTGTGCTGACATACACTTATGTTTTGTTCAAATGTACAGCACATAGCAGCATTTGTCCATTTTTTTTACTTAACGTTTAATTTAGAAACAAAACTTCACATATTATTATGTTTAATACTTCCATGCATATTCATATAGTTGAGTTTTTTTTAACTTCCATCAATCTACGCAATTACAGACAAGATGAATTAGCTAGGCAGGTAGGATTCAGGTTTGTATGTAAACACAGGTGCAAGGTGTATGTTTGAATCTTGGTTCTTCCAGTTTGCCTACAGTAATCCTCATGTGTATGCAGTATTGAGAGTGACATAGCAATGGCTAAATGTGCAAAATGTCATATTGTATTTCATGTCCATGCTAGCTGTCATGTAATGCTCTCTATTTTTCACTGTTCTGTTGCTGCACATAGCAATAATTTTATATTGACCTGACACAAGCCTTCTGCTGAAGAAATACATCCTGTTTTCCTTGTTTGCAGGTGATGAAGACCATCCCATAAAATTGTTGTGCAGAGTGTATGCATAGGCTTTCAGGAGCAGCAGAGAAGAGTGGTATGTGTTATCACTATCAATATTTATTTCTCCAGGAAGAGTCATTATATAGTTAAAATGTCAGGTTTAAATGTGTACTCTTTGGACCTTCAGACATTCTAAAGTAAGTGTAATAGTCTTAGATTTATTTTGAATAACAGTGTATATTTAAATTAAATGTTGTCTTCGGAGTTATCAGCAAGATGTTTTTGATAACTGCAATTTATGTGATTTTTGTTGGGACAACCTAAATGACAGATATCTGTGTAACTGTCATAGTGCTTTTAAAAATGTTTCAAGTATAAGTCGCTTGTACTGTTACTGCTGTTAGAACAGCAGGTAGTGGCAAACATGTATGTATGTGTATATGTATGGCAGTAGTTCTCATTGAATGTTATGTTATGCATAACCTTCCTCTTCTGTTATGGACTGGCTTTCTGCTGTTTCAACATTCTGAATGCTGTTGGCAGACATTTATTGGTATGTACTTGAGATCCACATTTCTTGCAACTTCCCTGTGATGGCTTCATTGTTGTGCCAGACACCACTCGTATTTTTCTGATATGTCTGAATTATTACATTGTATAATCATAATTATCATTAATTTGTTTTACTTGTACAGGTACAAGTGCAAGCATAATACAGATGTTAAGTAGTGACAATGATACATTTATTGCCGGACATTAATGTGTGCATTATACACAAAAATTATAGATGGTTACATGCTGTCGCTGTACTTGTGATCATCCAACTTTTTTCTTCCATTCCAATTATATGATGTCATGTCACCCATTAACCATGTTGCATTGCTCATCTCATTTGCATATACATTTTAAGTGTACCACTGCTTGTTCTTCTTGAAATAAATGTAGGATAAATGTTTTATTCATGGGATGTCAACATGGCACATTACTTGCACATAAAATATGTTACAATGGAAAATTAAATGGCATATTGACACCTCAACGTAAATGTGTGAGGCACCCATTGAGTAATGAATAGTGGTCCATATAAGTAAGGAGTTTATCTAAGTGTCTGTGACTAGCATTAGAATTAGATCTTTATACCAACTGGCATGTAGCAGAGGCCTCATTCCTACTTGTGTATTGTCAGTGTCACTGTGAAATTATAGAGCAATAAGTCTTTTGGAATGGTGAACCATGTTATTGCTGCATGATAAACTGTCATGGAATATTTGTCTTGATATATAATCGTATATATGTCATCAGGCTGTACACCTGTGTTTTGCATGCATACTGATGGCTGATATGCCAATAAATAAACAAGTAATAACAGTATCTGGTCTGATAAAATGGGTATTGCATACCATGTTATGTACTGAAGTAATATAATGATACTGTGATGGGCAAACTGGTCCACACATGGCCTTCTATTGATATATTCAGTATATGGATATTAGAACATTGAGAATGTTGCACGATCATGACAGTACAGTTGCTATTATCACAAGTATATGCTTTTTGTTATAGAAAGTATAAATTAACCTTATGGGCCATATCTTTTGACAATTAATTTGCAATGAAATACAATGTACTGTGACATACTCTGAGCAAATAAGCCTATTTCAGCTGTTGTTTGTACTTACTGTTTGTTTCTGTGAGCATTTAAACTGTTTTAACTGTTGTTGGCTACACACTCAAGTGTGATAGCCATTTTTCTGTGTTTTAAAGTGATTATTTTGTTGTATTTGCTTTAACTCTTAAAAAAAAAAAAAAAAACATTTTACACTTGTTTTCCCGCCTTTCTGAAGCTAGTAGAGTCCAGTTTTCAGTTTGCTGAATCCACAGCTGTATTGTAGTTTCTGTGTTGCCCATATCTTACTTGGATAGAAGGAAGCTTCTCTGTTCACCAGTGAGAGTGGGGAGATTTAAGCAGCCTATATGTCCCTGGATGAGTGGTTTTCAGCTCAGAATTTGTAGTTCATTGGCCATTTTGGGCTAATTTATATCCCTTTCATCTTTCTGCTATAAAAACCTGCATTTGCAAGTTTTTGTAGTTAGGGTTAACTATCACCGGCTCCACAAAGTCTGCTCTTCAGTTTTTCCCTTATAACTAGTCAGTCTTTCAGCTAAAGCACTCAGACCCGCATCTTCTAGCCCAGCACTTGTTCTAAAACAGCTGCAGCACTAAAAAATAACAGCACTCAACCCCGTCCCCTGCCTGGAAGGAATAGTCTATAGACCCCCCTACTTGGCAAAAGAAAACAGTCTTTACTACTTCCCCAGTTAATGAAAGAAAACAGTCTTTACTACATATTCAGGCATGTCCAAGAGACAGCACTCAGTGTACTCTCCAGTCTACCTGATGAACCTGGGAATCTTGAGGCAATGTCACAACTGCCTCATGTACACAGACAACCCTCTCCTCCTACCAACAAACACTAATACCTGTGAGAGATGCACTTACACAGCCAATCTAGAGGCAAAGTTTTTTCCAACCAAGACTGAAACAAACAGTCAAGAAGAGAAGGTAACAACTCACAGCACCCCACTCACTTCACAGAGACCAACAAAACCAACACCTCCAAAACCCACACATAATAACACCAAGACATATATGGAGGCTCTGATTAAAAATCTAAAGCTGCCTAGGCAACAGAGACCTCCAAAGCAGACACACAAGCAACCTCCTCCCACCAACACTCCCCAAACAACACATAGCCCACAAACTCGGTGTCCCACACAACCACAGCCCATAAGGCAAAACAACATACCCAACTCACTAGTGATAGGTGACTCTATAGTCAGGCACACTGATGTCCCACTCACCAGGTTAGATAAAGAGAAGGTTACTGTCAGCTGCTTGTCGGGTGCCAGAATCTGCCACATAATGCATGCACTCAGGTCACTATAAGGCAGGTACAAATATAACTCTGTCATTGTCCATGTTGGTGTAAATGACCTGAGATGTACCTCCCTGGACTACATGAAAAGAGACATGGAAGAGCTCTCCGATCTTGTAGCCCAGGCAGGTATGACCCTAGCCCTGAGTAGCATCCTGCCTTCACCAAGAATGATGCCACAGTACAAGGATAAGATGATCAACTTCAACAATTGGCTAAGTTTCTGTTGTCATTCAAAGGGGATCCAGTATCTGTTTGCTTGGGATGACATGCTCGACAGGCCACAATGCTTCACCAGAGATGGCCTACACCTGTCACCCCTAGGATTCAGGATATTGGCAAAGGCTCTTACCGCTCCCATAGTGTCTTTTTTAGGCAAGACTCAAAAGACAAAAAACTAAAGGTGATGCTGATCAATGCTAGGAGTCTTAACCACAAAATGCACTCACTCGAGGCACTCCTCAAAATGGCGAACATCGATATCTGTGCAGTGACTGACACCTGGTTCAAGGCTCCCGAGTGCACCCCAGCTCTAACAGGCTATAACTCATACCACACATTTAGGCCACAAAACCAGGACCGGAACACTAAGGGTGGAGGTGTGTCCATATTCATCAAGGACATCCACACCTCCAGGCTAATTGCACAACACAATGCCTCTGAGATCATCCAAGTGCAACTAACCGTGGGCAAAACTGCATTCCAAAAGTGTAGCTTGTTATAGATCCCCCACCATCACCCAGGACTCACACTCATCGTTCCTGGAGACATTGGAACAATGGAGTTCCAACCAAACACCATAATAATGGGTGGTTTCAACTACCCTAACATAAACTGGGAAAACTACTCTTGTACTAATCCCCTTGCTGAACGATTCCTGGAATTTATAAACTCAAATGCCCTGGATCAACTTGTCAACACCCCACCCGCACCAGGGGGTAACAATATTCTGGACCTGGTCATTACCAACATGGGAGACCAGTGCTCAATGCCAGAGATCAATTCCTGTCTTGTTAGATCAGACCATAAGCTAATCACCCTAGTTATCCACATCCGGTCCGCACCCTCACATAAGAAAACCATTGTAAAAAATTTCTCCAAACTGAACTTCACGCTACTCAAAACTGAGGTGGCTAACTTTGCGACACCCCTGCAGATGGATAATACAGTCACGACTGCTGAATCCTACACAAATGCAGTCTACAAGCACCTGCATGAATGCATGGATCGTGCTATCCCCAACAAAATCAAGACGCTATATTCCAAAAAAGGAAGCCAATCTGGTGGTCCTCTGCCATTAACAAACTCTACAACAGAAGGAAGAAACTGTTGCAAAAGAGAGTAAAAACCCAGGAATGGAGGAACTCTCTGACGGGCCTCAGTAAGAAGCTGAGATCCCTCATAAAATCCTCCAAAGCGAATTTTGAAAGGAAAATTGCCACTGATTCCAAAAACAACCACAAAGCATTCTTTAGCTATGTCAAAAATCTCCATGGCAACACCCAAATCTGCATTGAGCTTCAACAGAATGGCGCAGAATATACAGAGCCAACTGATATTGCCAATATCTTGGCAGATAGGTTCAGTGCAAACTTTACTCCGCTCTTACCCCCCAAAGGGCCTATAACTATACCAAATGATTGTAGAGCCCCGTTAATCACAAACACACAGGTAAAAATGGCACTCTCTAAAGCCAAAACCACAGCATCCATGGTACTGGACAACATTCCAGGCTGAGTCTTACACTAACTCCAAAATGAATTAGCCCCCCCCCTAAACTCCATGTTTAATCACAGCGTCTCTATAGGCTATGTGCCCACTGAATGGCGCACAGCAACAGTTATCCCACAAAGGAGGAGCCACCACTGACCCCGGGAACTATCGACCTGTTAGTCTGAGTAGCCTGGTCTGCAAGGCCATGGAGCATATCATCATGGAACTCATAAAAAAAGACACTGGTAACCTCCAAACTTTGGATGCTACCCAATTTGGATTTGTGAAGGGCAGATCATGTCTCCTAAACCTGGTAGACTTCTTTGAAACAGTGACTAAGGCCATAGATGAGGGCAAGGTGGTCCACACAGCCTACCTGGACCTCGCAAAAGCATTCAATACTATCCCCCATTCAGGAATCACAGATAAACTCATCCACCTTAACATACACCCTTACATCACAAGATGGGCAGCCAATTGGCTCATGGACAGAACCCACACGGTGAGAGTTACAGACTCCAGATCTGACTCCAAACCAGTGACAAGTGGAGTGCCCCAGGGTTCAGTCTTGGGACCTCTCCTGTTCGGTATATAGTTCTCCAAAGTGCAAGCGAACACTGAGGGTCTATGGCTAACCAAGTTTGCAAATGACTGCAAACTGGGTGCCATAATTGATTCCCCTGCCAATGTACACAGCCTGCAAAAGGCCCTCACTGAGACAGACACCTGGTGCCAAAAACATGACCTCAAGCTAAATGCCAAAAAATGCATTGTCATCCCCTTTGAAAAAAAACAGTACCCATGAACTACCAAATAGGGGGAAGTTCACTTAGCACAGAAAGTGTGATAAGAGATCTTGGGACCCAAGTGGATAGTAACCTCTCCTTTGATAATCACATTGCCACAATGGTCAGAACATCTTTCTACGTGGCCCACCTAATCACAAAAGGGTTTGCATCTAGAAAAAAGGAAGTAATTTTCCCCTCTACTCATTCACTTATCAGGCCCCTCATTGAGTACAATGCCCCATGTGGGATGTACCTCACAAGACACCTGCAACAACTGGAGAGACCCAAAAAATACCTCACCAAGAGGATTGCTGGCCTCAAACAGCTGCCCTATGCTGAACGGCTCAAGAAACTCCAACTCTACTCGGTCACATACCGCCTACTCCAAGGAGACCTCTGTCTGACATACAAAGCTATGTCAAACCCGGAATTGATGGACATGCTCCACTTAAAGTAGTCCCAGTCTCCCCGAGCTACATGCTCTAGGGACCTAAACCTCATCACAACAATAAATAGGACATGCTGGAGGGATAGATTCTTGTCCCAGGGACTTCCCATGCTCTGGTACAAAATCCCCATCTACATCAAGCAGAGCTCATCATTAGCACTCTTCAAGAAAAACTTGATAATTGGATTGGTAGTAGGAAATTCACTCCTGGGATCACATCTGCTCGATAGAGGGTCAGGAATTTAACACAACATGGGTGGCAAAAGCCAAGACACAGTTGGCTAGGCTTACTGATGCCCTCTGGCCGATAGCCTAGTACCAACCTATGAACATGTCCTGACTCATATGTTTTGATGATGTTAATTGCATATTGTATACTGTCTTTGCCACTATGTAGGTGCACAACTGATTGTGTTTTGTTACAGACCTGTTTTGCACATGACTGTGATGTATGTTGCACACCATTTTGTACATTGTAATGGATTTAATTCATTCATGTCTTTCATCACATATGGTGTTACATTTGCATAAGGTCATACATTGTTTTAATATTGCATGCAGAATAGTTACCATATGTGGATTGTGTACATTTGCATGACATGTTTTGCAAACATTGCTTTTGGGGGAATACCTATTATGTATGTAGGTCATTTTCCTGTATTAAAGCTTGACAGAGCATGGGACCTATGGTGGCTCTCCTGTCATATGCCAGAGATGACAATGTACCAGACCACTGCCAGGCAACTCAAGGATCAAGATGATAAACATGATGAGGATGACGTGGCTCTGTACCTGCCTTCACTACTGCTACTCATTGTAGAACACATCCACCAACATGATAGTGAGAGAATTTTTGGGACCAGATCTGATATGTGATGACAGACATCTTCCAGATGCAGATGAAGGACTTGATGGGCAACTTCTTCCAGGACACGGCAGAGGCCATGCACGATTTTTTTTCTGGTGGCACGATTTCTTCTGGGGGATCGCTAGAGAGATCTTTTGCAATGTTCAACCCCATCAGGGTGGTCCATCAGAAGTGTCTATGTAATCCACTTCTGTAATACTATCACCATGGTATTTTTCATATCCAGTTATTTACAGTATAGGCATAATCACATAGACATTGCATGTTGTCATGCTTTTCTGACATATGTCAAAATATACACTGCACATATCAGATCTTATGTGGAGTTATGTTGGTGGTTCAGTATGATATACATTACCAAGTTAAACTTGCAGCAACCAATTTAATTTGCTTGATCATGTTGTAGATACTGCATACATTACTATGTCTGGGCAGGTGTGCTACGTCTTAATTCTCTGAGTATGTGAACTCCTATGCATGCAGTCCAGCATTATGTTATTATGTCCAATACACTATGGCCCTGTATATGACAAATGTGACTGTTGAGGTTAACATAATGCAAATGAGACACAATTGTTCTGCTTGAATTGTTCTAGTGTATACTTAGATGGGGGTAACAGCAATGCTCAATACTACATTATTGCCATTGTTCTCACATAACACGGTAAGGTGGGTCTGGTGTGTTTATTTGCCCATGTTATTCATTGCACCCATTTCTGTAATGGTTGTTGCTGTCTTATTTTTGTTTAACAACAGGACAGGTCCATGCTTATGTGATTTATGTAACATTGTTGAGTCATACTGTCACACTGGCACAATGGCCTTGTGTGTGGCATGTACTGGAAAATAATGTGCCATGTTATATTACATTAGTTTGATCGGTAAATTTGAGCAAGTATCCATCACATACTCTGTTCAAATTCGGTGGTCAGTTAGTGAATATATGAAGGTGGCGATTTCTTTAGCATCATTCATGATTCCTTTGTTTGTCCATATCTTGCATTTATCAATAGCTGGTCTTTTTAATAATAGCTTATATTATAACATGCATACACAGTATTAGATGCATATCTATGTACATGCATTTGTAGTGTAAATGCACTGATATGCATGGATGTACATGTGTATGACCATATTCTGATCAACACACAGCTGTCCTTGTAAAATGTGACTGGCTACGTGTACTTATTCCATTTTTCTGTGCTGCACTTTTGTGCACAGGAATGTCCTTTGATCAGTCCTACACATGTACAGTGTTGTTTTTATCATGAACAATGATTGCTGGACCTGTTGTTTTATGTTTGCATGGCAGTACATATGAGTATGTGTTACTCAAAAGTGTTTTCCTATGCCTCTTGCTGTTTAACTGTTGCACATTACTGTGTTTGTGTCATTTGTACACAGATGTGTTTATAGCAATCACCAATGCACTGTGCCCATGTGTCATACCTTGGCTGTTTGCTTCAATGTACCTTGCAAGAACTTGCAGTCCATCCAGTGTTATGGACATATGCATATGCAGTGTCTCTCCTTAGATAGGGTTATCCTGATATATTATGTGCTTGTTTTCCCTTGCTAACATTTCCTCACTGATGTGGGCTTGTGTTGTCTGTCTCTCTTCTCCCTTATAGCTTTGGCCTGTGTATTGCACATATATCTCACATATGTTATGTGTATATTTACCTCTCCCTACATTATCGTCGTCTTGTAGGTGTGCTGGTACAGTATTACCTTGTGCCACCATGTTGGGCATCACACACATGCAAGGCACATACACACAAGGTGGTCGTAATTGATTTGATACCATCATTGATCATGTGTTAAGCATTACCCAGGGAGTTTTATGTTTCCTGCCTATGTGCAGGCTGGCATTCCTTAACTGTCATTACTCATATATGTATCACCATTTATTTTATATTCTATGTCATTGGTGTATGTGTGATTAAACTTCTGTCTGACTGGATCATGTTTTTCCATTGCATGTTACATTTAAATATTGTCTACCTGACAACCTATATGTGTTTCCTCTGACATGGCATATCTCTTTGATATTTGGATCCCATTTGGCCTGTAACAATGATGTGTACACTTATTTGTATATTACCAACCGTATTAATGCTTTGATACAGTTCTACTGTTTGGCACTGTGCTTGGTTATTTGCCTTTCACATGTAGGATTTGGAGGTGCTAGTCTGCCTTCTGCTTGTCTTCTGAATTTTCTCATTTTTGCTGTTGCTTGGCTTACATTTGCATTGCTGACAGCCAAGTGGATGACTGTATTCGATACCCACTGTGTGCTACAGTGATTGCACTCCCTATTTAGTGTTGCCTAACACACACCTATCATCAGTCATACACATTCTGGTGTGACTGCCACACAGTTTGCAACATCTCACCAATGATTTCTGCATTGGTACATATGTTTTTGCATTGCATCATGGCTGGAATGCATCACTACCCTGTTTGTCCCTTTCCTTCACCCATGTCGAATAGTCTGTATGTGTGCTGTATCCCTTATCTATTACTTCTGTGTGTTACCAACCTTTGTCATGTCTTGTGATATTTGTTATATGTCTATACCTGTTCTTTGGCCTCCTCTCTTTTTGTATTTTTTCCATTCCTTCTATTCTCCAAAAACAAAAAAAATGACGCCTGTTCCCACTCAAAAGAATTGCTTATGCCCCCTGCCTTTCCCTCTGACCCTTCCTGTTCCATCTCTTGTGTGTCCTTATTCTTCGCCCTCACCTGCCTTTTTATCACCGTTTCCTTGGATGTCTGCATTACTTGTTGTTCCCCTTACGTGTTCTGCATCCCTGATCTGTTGTTAGCTGCTGTTACTGTAATTGCCCTTCACCATACTTAATTAATTTTTTTATTAGAATTTTTGCATTTTCATTTGGATTCCACAAATTATAATGAGTGTATTTATATATGTCTGTCTATGAATTACAATATCTGTAATTGTTTGTAGATATTCGCCACTTTCCGGAGAGATTACTGCACATTTATATTCCTTTCAATTTTCACTATTGCACTAGCCTTTGTAATTTCTGTAGATGTACATTGGCAATGCACATATATATCTCATTTCATGTACAGCTTTTCTTGGCATACAGGTTTGACATGATTGCTTGAGGTTGCACAGAAGTTGCTGGTTATGTGTGCTTTCACTGAGTTAATCTCCATACAATGAGGCATATTACTTGGTTATCTGCAATTTTTGCATACAACCCACCATACTCCACTAGAACATTATGTAATCTGACTCTATAATGACTGCCTTCAAGGTCAGATTGTGAAAAATGGAGTATTTTGATCTATTAGGTATGCTGTCAACCATATTTTATATCTTTTTTATATGCAGAAAACAGGCCTCTGCACATCTGCAGCATTTTTTGTCTTACACTGTACATAATAAGGTGGATTATTTTATGCAGTTTTTAAGGACAAGTTTCAATATTTATGTGCATGTATAATTTTAAAGGAGGACTTTAAATATTTAAACTCACTTTTAATGACCAATGTATGTTTAATAAAATTGCTCCTACCCCCTTCTCCTACACACACAAGCACACACAGTTTTAATAACACGTTTTTGTGTAATGGCATTTTACAGACCATGTCTGTTGGGTTTCTGTAGTGTTTGTCCTTTGCATAACAATCTGATCTTTATTCTTCAGCTGGAATTTTGAAATATCTACTGTCTGCTTTTCTTTAGTGATATATGTACTGCACTCAACAAATTGGGATGTTGGGGGTGGAAAGTGTTAATAAAGGAATGTGAGCATTTCTGAAAAAAATTACACATTGCTATTAAGTATGTTTTTTCCTATTAAAAGAATGCGCCGTTTGCATATTATGAGTGCTCAGATGAGAACCTAATTGTTCCTGTAGCAGGACACTGAAACAGTTGACATATTGTGCCATCTAACAAAAAGATTTATTTAGTTTGCTTGATTGATTGTTAGCAGTTTGGATCACTGATCCAAGTGGACTGTTTACAGGTTCAGCAAGGGTTACCAAGCATCAGGTCTGAAAACAGCATAGTTATTAAAGATGATGTGAGGTTGCAATAAAAAAGCGAGTAATAGTTGATGTACAAAAATATCAGAACAATCATTGTCACAGATACTGTCTTTTGTAAAATAAAAAATAAAAATAATTCATCCTCACACCCACAATCTGTAAATATACCTACTCTGAGTGTGCACCAAAGTGGAGAAGAGGAAGAAGTTAGCAGAGTTATTTGTGTTAGGGATTAGAGAAAATGATACGACTCCAAGCTAGGTAGTATTTTGAGAGTATTAGCCATGGCCTGTTTGAATAGGGATTTTTGTTTATTTTCACATTTGAAGGATGAGTTATGGTCATGTGTGATACTAATGTTTTGGAAACGTTTGCATTGGGCCAGGTTGAATAGGTT
>NC_056743.1:1586008471-1586145971 GCF_019279795.1 Protopterus annectens
GATTTGATAGGTGAAATTTTAATTGTGTTTTAAATGAGTTTTCATTTTGAACGGCTGTCATTGTTAGTGAGATGTGGTTCCGTAGATTAGCTGCACTATTTGAGTGAGTGAGTCACCTGCACTATGATACTTATATATATATATATATATATATATATATATATATATATATATATACATGTAGAGAGAGAGAGAGAGAGATACTTTTGTACAAATAATTGTGGGATATGGCTACTGTTGTGCATGTTAACCACTGTGCCTGTAAGTGACACATTTCCCACAAAGACTTCCATTTCTGGTGGGTTTCTTGCCACCCCCCACTTCCCCTGCCCCAGATCATGTTGGTTATAGCTGTATAATTTGCCAGGGGTTTCATCATAACAACATTAAAAGAAGGCAGGAAACTCTCCAGGTATATCAGGTCAAACAAAGACCCACGGTGTTACTGAAGGTCTCCCACCATGTCTGTGGACACAGAGCAGCAGAGAGGCACATATGTCCAGTCAAAAAGTAGGAGAAGAGCACCTGCAGGGAGAAAGAAAGGGACACCATGGAGCTTTCAACATAAGAGGATACCCTCAGGTCCGTAGGTGCCAATTTAGTGAAAGCATTCAACCAGTCCCTATCATGTGTTTGCTCCAGACTTTTCTCTGACATAGCACCTCAAAAGGTCATCATACTCACACATCAAGATGTCATTATAACTGTAGCCACTAGCACATCCCATGACAGTGAAGTTCAAACCTTGAGCTGTTCAAATGTCAGCATCTGGATGCCTGCTTTTGAATGCTGCTTGATTATCAAACAAGAGGAGGGCTGTAGCCAAACATTTGTAGTGAAGGAAGAAATCTGCACCTTGAAGTGGGAATCCAGGGATCCCTTCCTCAAGTATTCCCCAAGTAATGGCTGCCTGTCATGTTAAAACGTTGTTTGTTTCCAAGATTCCCCCTTTACCCAGACAGAACTGCCTGTGAATATGACTGCTCCCAATGAACCTGGCAAGACTATCTTCCAGGTTTGGGCAGTGCTAACACATGGGTTTTTTTCATTTTCTTTGTACCCTACACCCAGTTTTTGTGTAGCCCTATGTGTTAGGAGTCTTCACTACCATGAGGAAGAGATGAGAGACCTTCAAACTCCTCTGACTCTGATGATGAAGAGAAACTGGACTATAGTTCAAAAACTTTTCTTCTCCATGGTTTGACACATGTACACTCCTATGCAGCAAACATCACCTCTGACTTCTTCCTTACTTACCCTACATGTTAGCACAACCATGGGTAAAAGACAGAAACCTTGCAAAGGTGAAAACATCAGTAGCACATGCTACAGTCTCACAGTACAGCATACATGCAAAGCACATTCTGGATTTAGCCATTTTAGGGGATTGGGATCTGGGAAAATATATTTAATTATATAGTTTTTATCAAATTATTGACTTCTTTTTGTGAAAGTGGATTGTGTACTTGGTACCAGTGCATCTTGTGTCAGAGGTCAGTGACTGACTTTATGGTCGAGACATCAGGCATGAGGTCATATGATCTGGACACCGAGGTCAAGAGAGGTGCTCAGTTGTTGGTTGATCAACATTTGGTCATGGGTTACGACACATGGCTGTGGCAGTAGTTGGACAATCCCTTGATATCCAAATGTGTGGAGAGAGTGGCCTGGAAATATCTATGCTTCTGTGTATGAATTCAACTCCCACCTCCAGAAGTGTATCTTCCATATATCTAGGAAGGATGGGGTATGAGGAGTCTTAATGGACTCTGCTCAAGAACTCAGTACTTCAGGCAATGAAAAAATCTCTGGCCAAAAGGTGAATGGAGTTTGTTTTAGTGATAATCCTTGGATCAGCTGGTGTACACTACTGCTGAAGGAAGCTTTCAAATTAACAAAAAAAAAAAAAACAGACTCCTCAGATTTAATTGAGAACTACAGACAAGCCAGGAAGATAGCTGTTGTAGTCAAAAAGGTGAAGACGCAGGTGTTGGAGAAATTTAGCAAAGCCATGAAGAATGACATTTGGACAGTCTTAGAGGGTCTGGAAAACACTGGGTTTAACTGACCTCATTTTTGAGAGGTGAAAAAGTATGAATCTGGTGGACATTACCTAGTAGACCAGATGCCATAATGGTTAAGTTCTTTGCCTCCCATGCATAAGATACAAGGTTTGATCCTGAACATACAGCCAATGCCAGTTTGGAGTTTGCATGTTCTCCCTGTGTCTCTGTGGGATTCTTCCCACCTCTGAAAAACATGCTGATTATTTCCATCTCAAACCCACCAATGAATGGAGGTGTGGGCAGCAGCAGCACAGACTCTACATGGCCCCCTATAGGGGGAAGAGTTGTACAGACCAACCACTTTAGGCATCTACTGTGGCATGCAGTATGCTCAAGATAGGAGAACATAGATCACAGACTGTGCACCGTGAAAGGGCTAGCCACTCAACAGTGTAACATATAGCTCTAAGTGATTTGGTCATATTGACTAATGTCGCTAAATGGACATGGGCATTTGCCAGTGATAAGTAGGTTGAGGACATGGCCTACTTGGACCTACGTGAGGGTCAGTAAGCTACTAGCCAGCTGGTGTCCAGCTGCCCAGCCTCGGTTACCTGGGATAGCTTTGTTGAGCGAAAGCTGGATGTAAAACCAATCAACCTGCCAAACATGAACTAAGAATTGCTACAGTCAGTGTAGGTTCACTGACAGGATGCAGCTTGGAAGTGGATGACATGATGGCATGAAGGAGGCCAGACATCTTATGTATTCAGGAAACAAGATGAAAGGGTAGTGTAGCAAAGACACTCGGCTTGGGATCCAGAGTCTACTACTCAGGAGGAGGACAGACTAAAAATGGTGTAGATATTGTGGTGAGAAAGACTTCAGAAGGCAGTGAGGGATATCATCAGAATTAGTGACAGACTCATGACAATCAGACTCCAGTGTTATGATAAGGCAGTATTTATAATCTAAGCCTATGCCCCTTAGCAAGGTTGTGAGACTGAGGATAAGAGTGCATTCATACAACAGTTGCAGACCTACTAGGTAAAGCAGGGCAACATGAATTAATGTTGATAATGGGTGACTTGAATGCACATATCAGGACAGACAGAACAGGATACAAGGACTGTCTAAGTCCACATGGATGGGGCAACAGGAATAAAGAAGGGGAGGCCTTCTGTCTGGCAAATGGCTTGATAGTGGCCAACACACAGTTCAGCAAGAGAGGCAGTCACATCACATAGAAAAGTGGCTAACATGCAATTCAGGTGGACATCCTCCTAGTAAGGAAAGGGCACTGGCATAGAATCAGTGTTTGCAAAGTCATCCCCAGTGAAACAGTCAGCCCACAGCATAAACCACTGGTTGCCACATTCAGCTGCAAACAATGGTCAGAGAAGGCTCTAATGTCAACAGAAACCAGGCTGAAGAAGTGGTAGTTGACTGGAGAGAAAGTACTACAGTTCAAGGAATTACAAAGGGCTCTAGCACCCCCAAGAAGAGGAGGAAATAGGTGTAGTTGCAGAAGAAGAATGACAGCACCTCAAAACAGCATGTGTCAGGACCACAGAACAGGTATATGTCCGAGCCAAGTATGGAAATATGGTACGTAGGAAAGCTGGTGGTGGTGGAATGCAGCAGAAGTCCAGGAAGTCATCAAAAGAAAGAAGGAATGCAGGAAAAAGTGCGAGTAGAAAAGATGGACTAGGCAAGGAAGGAATACTGGCAAACAAAGAAGCTAAGAAGAGAGTTGCAATTGCAAAGAACAGGGCATCAGAGGTACTCCACCAGCTTCTGGAAAGTGACTCGGTAGGTGGCACAAAGAAACTCTATCAGGCAAAGACAGAAAGATAAAGAAGATAGACAGACACCCTTCATAAGGGATGCCAGCAACAACCTGCTCACCAATTCAGATGACTAGAGAATAAGCATACTAGTGCCATTGTTCAAGAACAAAGGGAACATTCACAACTGTGGGCAATATGGAGGTATCAAACTCCTGTCACATTGTATGAAAGTTCTGGAGAAGGTGATTGATAAATAGATACACAGAGTAGTAGAAAATAAGATGGGAGATGAACAGTTTGGATTCAGATCAGGATGCAGCAGAACTGACCCAATGTTTGTAGTGAGACAGATAGCTGAGAAGAAGTTAGAGATGAGGTAAGAGTTCAATTGGGCATTCCTAGACTTGTAGATAGCATATGCCAAGGTCCCAGGAAAGCTGACTTGGGCAGTACTGTGGTGCTTCGAAGTCCCAGAGACACTGGTAGAATTAGTGCATTCTATGTACATGGACCCAGTGACTCAAGTATGAACAGTGTTCGGCCTCACAGATGGGTTCCCAGTGGGAGTGGGCGTGGACCAGGGTTCAACTCTGAGCCAACTGCTGTTCATACTGGTGTTGGACTACATTAGCAAACATGTTGGCGGGGACAGATCAACAAAGTTGCTGTATGCAGATGATGTGGCATTACAGGCAGACTCTGAGCAAGGACTTCAGCAAAGGCTAGGAGAATGGAATGCAAAACTGAAGGCATAGGGAATGAAACAAAGTACAAATACGACAGCAGTAATGGCAGCAAATTTGGGTAATCAGAAGAAGTTGTGAATTGAGATAGAACTGAAGGTAGTGGAACAAGTAAATAGCTTCAGGTATCTGGGAGGGGTGGTTGAGGAGAAGAGAAGTCTGAATGATGAGGTCACAGCTAGAATCAGAGGAGCTGTAGCCAACTGGCAGAGTGTGTCAGGTGTAGTGTATTAAAGAATAATGCCAAAGAAGCTGAAAAGTAAGGTATACAAATCAGTAGTGCGACCAGTACTACTGTATGGTCATGAACCTGGGCAGTAAAGGCAGAACAGATGAGAAAGCTAGAGGTGATGGAAATGAAGTGCTGAGAAGGGTGGCAGGATGCACACTGTAGGACAGATGAAAAAAATGAGGACGTAAAAGCAGAAGCCAAAGTAACTCCAATTGCAGAAAAGATCAAACAGAATAGCTTATGATGGTTCAGGTAGAAAAGTAGAAGACAATCTGGTGAAAAAGATTTGGGACAGACGGGAAGAAGCTAAGAGGAAATGAGGGCAACCAGCAAAGAGGTGGATAGATTGTGTGAGAGAAGATCTGTGACAGTCCAGTATTAGTGTCGAAGAAGGCAGCAGTGTAGCACTGAACCGAGAAAGAGATGGCAATAGTTAACACAACACCCTAACCCCATGTAGAAAGTGGGAAAAAGGGGGTTGATGATGATAATGCTCTACTTTGATGAGGCCAGTGCCTTAAGCAGAGAGTGGAATCGGATCCATTCTAATAGATGAGATTGCTGCAATAATTGAATAGTTCTGCTGTGGGAGTAGTCCTGGGTGGATGACATCTGTCCCAAAATACTAGAGACAATAGTTGCTGTTGTTATGTCATGGTTAGTATGCCTTTTTCTGTTCCATGGAAAGCTTAGGAAAGTACTTCTAAATTAAGAAACTGGGGTAGTGGTCCTATTTTTCATAAATTAGGAGAGGAGGATGGTTTCATATCATAAAGGGATAATAATCATCTGCCTCCATAAGAAAGTGTGTGCCAGGATGCTAAAAGGTGACGAGGTGGTATCATTTATTAATCAAGCCTCTGACTCAGGAGAGATAGTGTGGATTCCGTAATGGCCTTGAAAAACTCAATCAACTTTTTGTCCTTGCACAGATATTGAAAGGATTATGGGAGTTTACCAATAAGGTCTCTGAGTTTTGTGGACTTTGATAAGGTACATAAAAGTGTACCATAAAATATCTTCTGAGAAGAACAGCAATTCTAAGAGGTGTCAGGGAAGCTTCTACATGGTATATTTGAGGAGAGAGAGTTGTACACACATTCTTGGTGTTAAGTTGAACATGTTCTAATTTCCAATGCAGGTCAGTCAAGTCTCATCTCCACTTCTGTTTGTAATTTTCATGTATAGGATATCAAGGTGCAGCCAAGGTCTGGAGGCTACCAAGTCTGAGGATGAAAGTGTTGCATTTTTATCATTTGCAGATGATGTCTTAGTCTCCAGTGGCTGTGATCGCAGGGTTTATATTATATGTTCGAAGTCTGAAAACTTTGAATCTCATATGATCGACTTCATATGAACAAAGTTTTCAAACATCGAACATAAAATATAAACAAACTAAAAATAAAAAAACTACCCGAACACTCTATACAGGGGGGCAAGCCCCCCTGTACCCCCCACCCCCCCTGCTACTTGAAATATACCAACTCCGAGATCGCACTGCATTGAAGTGAAGGGAAATATTCCCTACAGCGATCTCCATTGAAACATTCATTGTTTGAAAACTTCGCTCATATGATGTCGATCATATGAGATTCGAAGTTATCAAACTTCAAACTTATAATATAGACCCATGATCGCATGCACTGGAGTAATTCACTGCTGAATGTAAAGCAGTTTGGATAAAAAAAAAAAAATCACGTCATTGTCGTCTCCCAGAACAGAGTGAATTACTACCCCTTAATACTCTATTAAGTATACTCAATCTTACTCATGAGTGAGAGTGCAGGGGATCACAGGATTGAGAACAGGATTTGTGCATTGGTACCATAACTTCAGGTGTTGTACTAGACTGTGTTCGAGAAGTAAGTCATAAGCTGAAGCTTTCAGTTTTATTTATCATTTTCTGAATAATAACAAAAAGGATGAGACCACAGATACAGCAGAAGAAATAATATTCCTTTCCCAGGTAGATGAACTTACTGTCTGTGACAGAGAGAGGGAAATCACCATCCAGAAGGATCTCAGCATGCAGTCACATTTGGGTGGATTCAGTTGAGGCAATGTGGACATCTTGTTAGGATGATTAGGATGAGTGGATGGGGGATCGTAGGTTTACCCCGGGTATCACTTCTGTGTCACTGTTAGACAGAGGCACAGTATAGTAACCTCGAAAAAGGGCATAGCAAAATTAATTTAAAATGGGTGGCGAAAGCCAAACACACTCTGGCTAGGCTTATAAATGCCCCAGGGCAGATAGCCTAGTATGAACCTATGATGTGAGAGCAGCTCCCACAGGAGGTGTATCAGAAACAGCTCACTGCCTTGAGGTCCCAACACATGAAGGATGCTTTTTGAGGAATTGTGTCTGTCTGAGGAATCCATGAGATGAGCTGAAGACTGTTACTGCGAAATCTGGTCTTTCCTTCCTTTCTCAACTTGCAACCATTGCGACCCTCTGCAGGAAGAGCAGTTTCAAAAATGAAAAAAAGGCAATCCTACTCTACCTATGAACACATTCTGCAAGACACATGAATAAGAAAATGACATTGGTGGTGTGTAAATTGATGTGCTGTTGTGTATGACTTATTTCAGCAGAAGGTGTCCATATAAAATTCAAATGTACCGGCATTCAAATGCTTAAAGTATGAATCTGTCTTTACATTGAGTTTACTAGCTTCTGTTTTTGTTTAAGATGGTTAGATATGTTTTACCTGCTTTCCTCTTGTGTTTTGTGACTCAGGTTTGAAGGTGTGGATTATTGTCATGGATTGCAGACCACATAGTGCATGAATTCATTATCTTGACAGTTGCAGTACAAGACAGTGTAGACAAGAACATCCACTCTGCATTCTAAGACTACTTAGGCTGGCTTCTTGTCAGAAGTAGAGCCAAATTTGAATGTCCTGACAAGTCAAAAATAAGCTGTGATTAAAAATAATGCAATGTCTGAAACTTGCTATTACAACTTTAAAGTAATTTTGCAGGGTCTTCTCCATGTGCATTCCCCAGGAACGTGGATTATGCTTGAACACTGAATCGCTAAAAGCTACTTTCATTGAACAGGAGTTGTTGCACTTTCTTCTTTTTTTTTTTTTGGTATTTAAAAGTTGGGGGGCGGTGCCTACCCTTACAGGGGAGGGGGAATGGCACAGGAGGCTTACTTCCCCTGCAAAAAGCTTGAAATCATAAGCTCTGAAAATGGTTTTCAGCAATTCACACTCATGCATTTTCCACTGAGGAGTAGAGGAGTAATCCTTCAATGGATAATCACGAATCCCATTCCCCCAATCCCCACAGTCCTGCTACTCTCCATATGTATTCCCTACACCCCTGCCAGTTTATCTCTGATTTTACTGAGTCTCAGAATAAAAGGGGTACTCTGCAATATTATGACCTCAGATTTAATATGTGTTGCCTCATCTCACTTGTAATTTCATTTTCCAAGACCCGCAATCATGGTCCTTGGAATTTCAGCAGGCAGCTCTCTGTGTGCAGACAGTTTAAGTAGAGCTGCTGAAGTAAAGAATCGTGTCAAATAAATGATCCTGAAGTGTTAGTAAAGAAAGTATTTTAATAGCTTTTTTATGCATTTCTCTGCACAAGAAGAAATGTGTTGATCAAAAAAACTTTTTAAATTTCCTTGTTCACTTCAAGACTATTCCTTGTAAAAATGAGTTATGTTTCCAGTGGATGATAATTTCTATGAATGGAGCTGAACTACTTGCTAAGTACTAGAAAGCAACAACTTGTGCATAACAGTTAGTCTTTCCCTCCCTTACACAAAGTAGAAGGTTCAGTCCTGACCTCTGGCCAATCAATGCCTGTGTGGAGTTTACATGTTCTATCTCTGTATGGTTCCTCACATCTTCCAAAAATAATCTGTTTGTTTCCACATCAAATTCACCAAAATACTGACTGGATGTGTGAGCAGGACAGACTCTTGGTGCCTAGCGAGGAAAGAGTTGTATCGACCTACTGCATTAGGCATGAACTGTGCTGCACAGTATCAGTAGGATAACATGGATCACTGCCTGTGCACACTATCAGGGCTAGCCAGTTGGCTTTAGGTGATTTGGTCACATTGTCTATGTTGCCAAAAATTGATATAGGCATTTGCAGGTGATAAGTTGGTTGAGGATCCAGCCTATTCCAACCTACACCAAGGATCCAAGCTAATGGCCATCTGGTGTCCGGTTGTCCAGCTTGGGTTACCTGGAATAGCTCTGTTGAATGAAAGCTGGACATCACACAATAAATTTGACAGACAGGAACTAAAGATTGCTACATATTGTTACACTCAATATAGGTTTGCTGACAGGACACAGCTTGAAAGTGAATGACATGATAGTAAGAAGAAGGGTGGACATTCTGTGTATCCAGGAAACAAGATGGAAGGGCACTGCAGCAAAGCCATTTGGTTTGGGATCCACAGACTACTTCTCAGGGGGATGACAGACTAGCAATGTTGTGGGAATTGTGGTGAGGGAGAGTCTCCTAAAGACATGGATGTAATCAGAGTTAGTGATAAACACATGGCAATCAGACTGCATTATAAAGACAGGGCAGTATTAATAATCATAGCTATGCCTCTTACCAGGGTTATGATAATGAGGAAAACAGTGTATTCAGGCAACATTTACAAGGCCTACTAGATAAAGCAGGACAACATGAGTTTGTGCTGATAATCAGGAATCTGAATGCTCATAACCTGTTCTGTCTGTCCAATAGAAGAACTTCTTTAGTCTACATGAGTGGGCCAACAGGAATAAAGAACAAGACACCATTCTAGACTTCTGTCTTGCAAATGGCTTGATGGTGACCAGCATATGGTTCAGCAAGAGAGACAGTAACAAGACTGCACACGAGTAGTCAACATGCAACTCAGGCAGACTTCCTCCTAGTAGGGAATGGGCATTGGGAGTGGAATCAGAGATTGAAAAGTCATCCTCAGTGAAACAGTTGGTCCACAGCATAAAGCAGTGGTGTCCACAACCAGCTGCAAACAGTGTTCAGAGAAGGCTGCAAGGTCAGCAGAGATTAGGATGAAGACCTGGATATTTGAGAGAAAGCAAAATAGTTCAAGGAAATACCTAGGCCTCTAGCACCTCAGAAAAAAAGTGGAAATAGAATGGCAGAGTCTCAAAACAGCATTTATGAGGATGATAGAAAAGATATGTGACCGAGCAAGTTACGGAAATAAGCTGCATAAGGAAAGCTGGAGGCTGAATACAGAAGTTTAGGACTTTTTCAAAGACAGGACTGCAGGAAAAAGTAGGATATAAAAAAGATGGAGCAGGTTAAAAATGAATACTGGTTGGCTGACAAAAAGGCTAAAGGAGCAGTCACAATTGCTTATAACAAGGCATCTGAGGCACTCTACTTGCTTCTGAAAAGTAACTCAATAACTTTCACAAAAACTTTATAATGTCGCAAGGCAAAGACAAAGATAACGAAGATAGTCACCAGATAACATTCATAAAGGATGTCAATAGCAATCTGTTCAGCAGTCCACAGGACAGCAAAGGCAGATGGAGGGAGTACTTCTAGCAGTTTCTGAATGAAGAAAACCCCACAGAAGCCATACTGCCCCAGACACTAGCCTTCAATTAAACCTTGTTTTTGGATTTCGTTTTTGGATTCTGTTATTTGGTTACCTGGTGGTTTTGGTTCATTATTAACTGAATATCATCCTACCTTTGGAAGGATTGTTTGGCATCTTGTCTGCTGGCTCATATTTTGTGTTTTACTAGTTGACAGTTTCTTTGGTTTATCAAGTACAGCCTAGGATAAGACAAGAAGAGGAGCCCACCATAGAAGAGAAGTAAGAACAGCACTAAGGAAAATAAAGATGAGGTCATGACAGATATGATCAAGCTATTGTGTGAATTAGGGGAGAAATGGTTCCAGAAGGTAGTCACGGTAGTATGGAGAAGACAAGCATATCCCAGCTGACTGGAGAATAAGCATTCCTAATGCCAGTGTATGAGAACAAATGGGGCTTTTCCTAACTGTGGCCAGCATAGAGGTAGCAATCTCCTGTCATGCTGCATGAAAGTATTGGAAAGGTTGACTATTAAATGAATATGAAGAGCTGTAGAAAGGATGATGAAAAACAAGCAGTTCAGATTCACATCAGGATGTAGCACAACCAAGCCAATGCTTGAAGTACGGCAACAGTCAAGAAGAAGCTACAGATGAAGTAAGAGCCCAAGTGAGCATTCCTAGACTCAGAAAGCACATGACAAGAACTTAAGAAAGATGATTTAGGCAGTCCTGCAGTGGTTCAAAGTCCCAGAAACATTGGTCGAATTAGTGCAGACTATGTACAAGGAGCCATTGATACAAGTACAAACAGTGTTTGAACTTCCAGAATGGTTCCCATTGGGGTGAGTGTGCACCAGGGTTCAACTCAGAGCCCACAGCTGTTCATACTGGTGATCGCCTACATTAGCAAACAGGTCAGAGGGGAAAGCTCAGTAAAGCTACTGTACACAGATGATGTAATATTACAAGCAGACTCTGAACAGGAATGCCTGCAAATGATAGGGAAATGGAATGCAAAACTGAAAGCACGCAGGATGAAACTGAGCACAGGCAAGACAGTTGTCATGACAGCATATGAGGAAAATCAAATAAGCTGAAAATTGAGATAGCTGGAAAAATAGCTGAAAAGGTGAAGCTTCGGCTGAACAAAAGCTAAATAGCTTCAAGTATATTGGAGGGGTGGTTGAACAGAAGGGAAGGGCTGTGGCCAACTGGCACAGAGGGTCAGGGGCAGTGAGTGACAGTAGAATGCCAAAGAAGCTGAAAAGCAAGGTATAAAAAACAGTGGTACAACCAATACTACTGTATGGTACAGAAACCTGGGAAGTGAAGGCAGAGCAGCTGAGGAAGCGACAAATGATGGCAATGAAGTACCCGAGATGGGTGGTAGAATACACACTGTGGAACACATGAAGAAATGAGGACATCAGAGCAGAACCCCAGGTAGCTCTAATTGCAGAGAGGTTCAAAGAGAACAGATTAACGTTATTTAGGCACATTTATTTATTTTACATTTGTTGACCGGTACAGTCTGACTGGATACCTGTCCATTTTCAGCGGAGGCCCGGGGAGAAAAGCTCCATACATACATACAGAAAAACTGTTACATTAAGCAAGTTAAAGCACTGTTACAAATACAATACATAGGATATGTGCACAAAAGCAGAAGATAATCTGATGAAAAAGATTTGGGACAGACAGAAAGAATGCAAGAAGAAATGAAGGCATCCAGCAAAGAGATTAATAGACTGTGTGAGGGAAGACCTGCAACAGTCAGACATGAGTTTTGAAGAAGGTAGGAGAGTGGCATTGACATGAGAGAGAGAGAGAGAAACACAGTTAACACAACACCCTGACCCCATGTAGAAAATGGAGAAAGGGGGGGGGAGTTGATCTTTTATTGTCTTTTTCTCCCGGTTGATCATAGCAGTAATGTGTTTGAAATTTGTTTGAGTGGGGCTGCGCTCACTTGATGTTGCACATACGGTCTCCAAGTGTACTACTTCAGAGGTCACACCAGTAGGGAGAACAATTAACACATTGTTAACATTTTGGTTAATGCAGTACAATGTCAGAAGTAGTATATTTAGAGACTGGGGTGTAGAAAAAGATCTGCCATATCAGGGATGCAAAGGGTCATAGCCCCCCAAGCAAAATACAGATTTTTATCGTCTCACCCCCACTATGGAAAAAGTATCCATGTGATAACCATAACTGGGATACAGTCCTCAGAAAACTAGGTGGCAGGATAACAGCATAGACACCAGCATGTCCCTGTCCAAAAAATTAGACTTCCAGCATATTATCCTAATTCCAAAGACATGCATCTGGACTTTATTACCCAAGCCTCCACTGAAAAATGGGCTCTGTCTCAGTTGGACTTTCTCGGTAAAAAATGTTAAATAAATAAAATAAGTAAAACAATGTTATTGTTCACCTGTAGAGCCATTTTGTCTAATGTTATATGTGGTGTAAGGACAATACGAATAGGATCCAATCAGATTTCTAAGAGTCAAAAATCTATACTAGATTTTGTGATAGAGTTCTGATTTTTCAGAATTCCAGAAGCTGGACTGTAGCCAAGATATTTATTCAGCATTCCTGCTTGAGCCTACCACTCACAGTGATCCTTGTATGCATATAATTCTGTATTGTCAATGTTTCCTGACAAGATGAGGAGCTTTATGCCTTCATTCAAAGACCTGCACCTAGGAAAATGTGTTTGTAGTTTGTGTTTTCTGATGATTTTTTTTTTTAATAATTCTCTTAACCTACTGTTATCACAATTTAGAAATGACAAGCATTACTTTTCAGTAGCTGGTTCAAGCATCCCTTTCATCTTTTAGCTCTTCAAAATGTATCACTCTTGTACCATCTGTTTTATTTATTATTCATTCCTCTTTAAAGGTCAGCATACCAACATTCAAAAGGTTCTGGACTTCATATGGCTGATCTGTATGTAATTTCATGGAATGTAAATGGTCTTCATAGGCTCATAGGAGGTTACTAGGCTAATGGCCCTGGGGCCCTTACAAGCATAGCCAAGAGTTTATCCCCAAAAAGAAACCACAGTCAGCGCTTGTCACCCCTGTCAATGAGGGACACAGGTGGAACCCCTGGGACCAATTTGTGGTTTCCCATCCACTCATCAAGGTTGAGCTTGAAGAGGGTCAGCGAGGTATTCTGTTTCAGCCTCTGGGAGACAAACCTGCCTCTCCAGCAGGTTTTGTTGAAGTCACATATTAGATTCAGGCCTTTTGAGCAGGTAATGTGTGAGGAGTTAGACTTACAGATATGGAGCATCTTTAGTAGGGCAGGGTCTGAGATTCTAGGCGAGACACATATCACCTCTGAGCAATCTGTATGATACCGAGTAGAGTGATAGTGATTTGAGTCTGTCAACATAGGACAGGTGTTGGAGAACATGGATTCTCTTTGTGAGGTATTTCTGTGGCCTTTCCAGCTGGTAAGAAATCCAGCATGATGGAAAAAAGTTGATATCTTTAATTAGATAAATAAATAAAACCAAATGTGAAATACACAATGATGTGTGCTTTCGTCTTGTTCCCAAAACTTCATCAGATCTGCACTTACCATTGTGCATTTCACATTTGGTTTTATTTATTTATCTAATTAAGGATATAAACTTTTTTCTGCTGTGCTGGATTTCTTCACAACTGCTTTGTTCTTTTGGTGGTCATAGTGAGCACGTTTTTAGAGCCTTTCCAGTTGGTGCAGATGTTTGGAGAGGTACATACTCAATTACTGGTCTAATGAGGGAGGAGTACAGGGAGGTAATGACCTCCTTTTTCTGGATGCAATCCCTTTACTTATGAGATGAACCAAGTAAAAGGCTTTTCTGACCACTGTTGCTATATGATGGTTGAATGTGAGATTGTTATCAACCTGAGTACACAGGTCTCTCACTGCAGGTTGTGTGTTTAGGGGGTTGCCATTGATGTGGTAAACAGTAGGGGCTGTGTTTCTGCTGAATGGTATGATGATGATGATACATTTTTTTGCATTTAGCTTGAGGCCATGACTTTGGCACCAGTCATTAGTTGCTGGAAGACCCTCTTGCAGTATGTCAACATAATTTGAGGA
This sequence comes from Protopterus annectens, assembly GCF_019279795.1. Taxonomy (NCBI): domain Eukaryota; kingdom Metazoa; phylum Chordata; order Ceratodontiformes; family Protopteridae; genus Protopterus; species Protopterus annectens. Next base: position 1,586,022,891 of record NC_056743.1, read on the forward strand.
GAAACTTCTAATGAGACATTCCAATGATCTGATCTCACCAGGGACGAATATACTATGGGAGTGGTGCATCGGTTACCCATTTTGGTGAGAGCCAAGCCCAGAATGTTATCTCCCCTTGTGGGGAATGAGACGAGCTAGTCTAGTGTGTTAGAATTTACGAAGTCAAGGAATCATTGAGTGTATTAGTGCAGAATAGTTCACCCAGTCTATGGTGGGTTAGTTGAAGTCACCAAGGATCAGGGTGTTAGGGAGAACCCTGATGGAGTTAAGTAGATCCAGGTAGGAAGAGTGGGTATCCTGAGTCATGGAGGGCATCTATAGCTGGCTATAACATGGATGGGTGTCTTGCCAACTGTCAGTTGTACCTGGAGTAGTTCATGCTGGCAGTCCAGTCTGGAGGTGTGCCTATCATTAATGAAGATAGAAACTCCACCACCCTTAGTCTTCCTGACCTCATTTTGGGGTCAGAATGTGTGGAATGAGGTATAACCTGGTAAGGCAAGGGTGCTCTCTGCAGCCCTGAACCAGGTTTCCATGACTGCACAGACATCAGCATCTTCCAGTGCAAGGAGAGCCTCCAGTGAGTGCATTTTCAGGTTAAGGCTCCTGTTGTTTAGCAGCATGACCTTCACTTTGTTTTTTGACAGATCTTTTATGTTGGAAGATTTGTCTTTAAGACATTGCCTAAAGAAGGCACAATGGGGGAGGCAGGAGCCTTGGCCAGGATCTGGAATCCCGGTGTTGACAGATGGAAGCCATCTCTGGCAAAGCAATGAGGCTTGTCAACCACATCATCCCAGGCAGACAGATACAGGATACCCTTGGAATGACGCCAGAAATAAGCCAATTGCTGCTTCAGATAATCAAAAATGGAAACTATTCTGACACTTTATATATATATATATATATATATATATATATATATATATATATATATAAAATCAAAAACTGAGATAGCATGCCAGCAAGAAATGCAACTTAAGCCTAAAACATTACTTAAAGCTGTTTTATATGACACAGTGGTGGCAGGACATGATGCATATATAAAATCTGAACCATAAATATCAAAATAACACTTAATGTGTCATTTGGAAGATCCAAAGAAGGTACAAGGGGTAGCATTTTATTGGTAGGATTTTTCTTCTTATCCGTAAAAGCTTTTCTTGCTTGTATGTCTTTGTTTCACTTACCTACAAACTCCCCTTCTTCATTCTACTAAATGAATACCCCAGGAGGGTTCAGTAATCATAGCAACATTGCTAAACACAAGTATGTGGGTCTTAGCAGTAGAAAACCATTTTGCTTAGGCTGGTAAGACACAAATTATAAGTTTTTGGTTACCATGGTAGAGCACTGATCAAATTTGACTATTTGCAGGCACAGCCAGGGTTACCTACATTCATAATCTCAACAGTAAAGCAGTATTAAAGGTATAAATTATAGATTATAGTGATGTAAAAAATAAACATGTATTTACAAGAAGGTCTAAAAAGAAGTAGAATCAGGACTATACAATGCATAATCCAGGTTGTGGTCCAGCCAAAAGAATGGCCATAGGATAAATAAGTATGAGGAGAAACTGTAGCAGTGAAGAGAGTAGAAACTGTAGAATACTAAGAGCTACAACAGGACAAGTGAGTATTAGATATATAATAGGGAAAGGATGGGGCAGATGGGGAAGCCATGGTTATGAGTTTATATGTTGGAGAGGTAAGGAGATTAAGCAGCCAGTGTTTTCTGGGATGAATGTAAAAGTGAAATTTAAGTTGCACAGAAGAGTTTTGTACCATAGTCATTAGATAATTAGTCTTGTGCTTGGATACGTAATGTCAGTTTAATGGTATTCAGTGTTGTCAAGTGCCCCTAAAGCAGCTACATTAGTATTCTGTGAGTTCCTGTTCCTTGTGATAAGTTTCGGTTTTAATATTGTGCTCATCATTGGGTGGGTTGCATTTAAGGTCTCATCATCGGCATCGACTCCCTTTTCCTCGTTTTTGTTCATGGGGTCAGGGTGTCTCATCAGTAGAGACCATCACCCAGAGCAAGTGTTCAACTCACCAGGTGGCTGATCTCCTCATACAGAATACTAATTAGTAAAGTATCCTTTGAGGCTAAATTTTGACCATCTCAATGAGATATTCCTCAAAAAATCTAACTAAGCTAGAAAAAGTTGAAAAACACAAGTGAAAACCCTGTAACCAAATAGGAAACCAGGAAGGTCCAAACGTTTAAACATGCAGGCCAATGAATTATCTTAGAATGCTGCAATTATATTCTGGTTTAGCATAATCTGCTGCTAGGCTTTTGGCCAGTATTATTAATACAGACACCCATGAAATACTTGTTTTACATCAGAACAAACACTTCACATCTAAAAAGGTATCCTATAATGTTTTCAAGACACCTGTTTTCAGATTTGCAAAAATAATGAAGCCATACCAGTGCAATATTTAAATTTATAGAATGTGCTTTTACTTTTCTAGTTTCATAAAAACTCCTTAGCGGTCTGCATTTTATCAACTGAAGTTAAAAGATGATTCTTAAACAAAGTTGTAATAAATCCATAGGGCCAGACAACTTTGCTACTCATTTTTATAAATCCTGTATCATCTCTTTAGCACATTCATCCTTGTTAAGTGTTATAATAACATTATGTTGGCATTAAAGACCTTTATCTTGACTAATAAAATGCAGATTTTAACCTGAATCATATGGATCTGGGGCAGCAGATCAGTGGGCACACATAGGAAAATCCAGTTATGTAGACGGTATACATTAAGGGATGGAAAAGATGAGGCTGCAGGGGCCAAAGTCCTCAAAAACTTGGAATGTAGCACCATGGGCTCTTGCCGTTGATGACTTTCTCATTGTGATACAAGTGCTAATTAATGACACTGTGTGGACAGCCTTATTGTAAGCCTGTTGAAATGTTAGTAGCATGCTGCAACCACTTGCTTTATGTTATCCTGTACTTTTATGTCTCTTTTCTTCCTCTTGTCTAACATTGGCACCATTATATCAGAATTTTTTTGTTGCTGTGGCCACCCGTAATACTATTCTTTGGTTACTTTAAAGGAGGATGAGGGTTCATTAATGGGTCTTCCTCCCTACCTTATGTATAGTTTTGATTTCAAGGAATAGCTCTGTTGTCACAGGAGTATTTCCATGTATAGTCACCATTTGGCTTATTCTGTGCTGTGTTGCCCACTGATCTGTAGCAATGGATCCAAATTATATATTCATTGCTAACTAAATGCAGTATCCGTATTCAGTATTGATGTGATGATTCTTACAACTTTCTAGTCAGAATAATGAACGATGTAGCTAGTTTTATCATTCTTACTTTTCATCAGGATTTTTAAAGCCTCATAGGACCAGGATAATGCTGTTAATAGACAATAACCAGATCATTATTTTCTAAGTAAGATAATACAGGTAAAACACTTTTAAATACTAGTAAAACTTCTAGTGAAGAACAAGTTACTGCTTTGTATAGTGCCAAGGTGTAGCCCTTTATTTTAAAAATTTTGAAGAATCTGAAATCCTCACTATTTTTTATTTTTTAGTCATTTGGTTAGCAATATTTAAGCAAATATACTCTGTAATCTGTTAATCATAATTTTCTGAACTGTTAACACTAAAGCCAATACCAGGTTTGGTTGACAGTTGCTACTGTAACTTTTTAAGTTATGTTTAGGACCCCTTCTTAACTATATATATTGCATAATGCAAACATCAAGGGGATAACTTGTGGGTAACAAAAACTGACATATAGGGAAACGTGCATAATGAAACAAACAAAGTGAAAGTTCTAAAGCATCAAGAGAAGACATCTAAGGTAATATCTTTGCTTAGTTTAGCAGAAACAGTTCGGAACAAAGCAAGAAGGGGTATCAAACCTGAGAAAGACAATAATCAAAGTGCAACTGAAAGCACTAACAAAAAGAAAGAATATAAGGTAAAGAACTAGAACAGAAGGAAAGAAAAGTGAAAAGTCCACAAATATAGTGGCAAGTATAGATATCTTCTGGAGCAACCTCATGTTGACCAAGATTTGACACAGGAATGTTAAGCAGAGGTAAATTGAAACCAAAAGATGAAAGGCTAATAACGGATGCCCAAGATAGTAGGCCACTTACATGCTGGTTTACAAAATCCTTTGAAAAAGTGTAAGAAGCAGACAAATGCAGGTTCTGTAAAACAGAACTACAGTCAGTTATTACAAAGCTCATTGCTAGATGTGATAGACTCATGGCTGAGGGTCTGCATACTGAAAGGGACAATAATGCAGCAAGATAGTTGCACTGGGATTGTTCAAACACTACAATACAGAAGTAGCTGAGAAACATTGGAATTATGAACAACAAAGCAATATTGACAATGATGAAGTTTATATTGCATAGGATCATCCATTACCAACAGTTCAAAGTACAAGATGCTAGAAAACTAGATATAGTAGTCCAAGAAAAAAGACAAAATCAACACTGATCACTGAAATTGTTATACACAGTGATTATTATGTCGTATGTAATTAAAAATCATAAAACCAAAATCCACAGGAAATCACGTCAGACTGGAAGAACCAATGAAGTCCAAAACATTTAATAGTGAAAATTTTTAATGTTGCAAGTAAAACACTTTCACCTTCCTCAGGCAAACAAATCTCACTGAATTCAGGCAGCAGTTAAATATTTCAAAATCACATGATTACTAGTCACATGATATAAAGTCACATGATATAAAAACATAATGAAATATAGTAATACAAAGTAAAAAAACACTTATAATGATTTAAAATCACATAACTGTATAAAGTATTCACTCAAAATATTTTTATTGCTATACATGTTTATGTACTTTCTTCAATAGGGGTTTAAGGGAGACATAGCCATTTAATCCAGGGGGACATGTTCATGAGCTCTCAATCACAATATCCAGTAATGTTCAGACATTTCAGTAGTATGAACAGTGTCCCCTCCCCAAAAGTTGTGGTGTAAAACACTTAGTATAGAGAATTTAAATGTATGATTATGTCCATTTTCTAAAATGTGTTTATAAACAGCATTGGTTAAAACACATCTTTTTATCTCAGATACATGACTGCTGATATGCTATTTCAATTTCTGGTTTATTTTATCAACATAATAAACATTACATGACACACATTTTGCCAAATAAACTACATTCTTTGTATTACATCTACCAAATGTTTTCAATGTAACCACAGAACCATCTACTGGACATGAAAATGTCTTATCTGTTTTAATATAGTTACAACACACACATTTTCCACATTTAAATGTGCCTTTTCGCATGCCCTGAAAATATGGTTATACAGAAGGCTGCTCCTTGTAATATAATAATTGTTTCCAATTTGAGTATTTTTTATAACCAAATAGAGGTTGTGATGGAAACACAGAATTTAGTTTAGGTACATTCTGGAAAATGTGCCAATATTTCTTTATGATGTCTCTAACTTGAGAGGTATTTTTATTGATAGTTAACTTGCAACTGAGTGTACTATGTTGTGATCATGACCTATTACTATGTGGTTGGTTATTTAAAAATATGGGCTTAGCTGTGGTATCACACTGATTTTTAACCTCATTACAAATAGTTCTAGTAATTTCAGTGGCATGCCCTCTATTACTAAAATCATTGAACATATTTTCTAATTGGTTATTCATCACATTATCTATTGTATTTAGTCTCACTACTCTCATCATTTGGCTATGTATGACATTATTAAATATGAAATGTGGGTGCTTACTATTTCAGTATAAATATGAATTGCACTTTACAGGTTTCTTCTACAACATTGTTTCTATACAGCCATGTTGTTGTGTCTTTCTGTTTTTCCCAGTTAGGGGTCGCCACAGTGGAACTCCGGTCCGCTAATGATTGGTAGTTGATTTTTTAGTGCCGAGTTACCAGCCCTGATGCACAACCTTCAACGAAGGTATGCCCATTCACACATGTCTCAATGCAGAAGACACTCTAGCTGAGAATCGAAACAGACAGCATCTTACTGTGAGGCAACAACGCTGTTCTTAAATATGGTGACATCTAAAAAATCTATTCTTGTACTACAGATATATATTTTTTTAATTTTAAAAATTCAGATGTCTCAGAAATATAATCAAAAAAATCATTAAATAAACTTTCATCACCTTGCCATATCAAGAACAAGTCATCAACAAAGCGCCAGTAAAATGTAACATTTCCACATATGTATTCAAAGATGATAGGATAAATATAAGTGCCCAGATGTGCATTACAATATTTGTGTAGGTGTTAGCAAAGGGCATACCTATCACTACACCATGCACTTGGCAAAAAGTCTGTAAAGGTCTTAAAATATCAAGGTTTGTAAGCAGAAGTGAAATCAGTGTTGAAGAAAGATAGCCAGACAACTCCAGTAGTAGTAGGAGCAACAAGACTAACAAAAAAAAATAATTTACAGTCATACTTAAATATGCTACTAACACATGTAACCCCCATATGAACTGTAGAAGGAGGCAGTTCTGGGGACATTGTAGGTGCTAAGAATAGCACTCTTGGCTAACAACAGAGACTGAAGCAATACTGATTTCATTAACTTAAATTATTTCCTGACTTAGGAATGGGGTCCATTTCCATCAAGATATGTAAAAAAAAAACTAAGTATTTGGAGAAATTAAACTAAAAAGAAATTAAACTAAAAGACAGTTAAATTCTATTCAACCTGTGCTGAGTAATTCCAGCTTTTCTCTGCATTATGGTCTTTGTCAGTTGACCTAACATGTTGGTTAATCTATACTTTTTATCACTATAGGGAAATTATTTTCAGCAAATTATTGACAGATTTGTGAAGTTATCTAGAACAAGCAGTGACTAAGTCATTCATATTAGTGGAGGCAAACTCCTTTAGATCTGTAAATGGCTAAAAATCAGTAATACATTTCATTCCCTACCAAAAATATACAATGATCACCACGTAATATTAAATTCCTAGAATGAAAAGTTCTGCACGGCTGTCCTACTGCTCACTGGGTGCAGTGTGGCTGTGGTCTATGAAATGGAAAGTAAAGCTGTTCAAGCAGTTAAACTCTCTCAAATTCAAGTAGCAATTGGCAGTTTGGTGAAACAAAAAAGAAAAACATATCTGAAAGTGTCATGGGGACTGATGCATGCATTTCCTGAAGAGATGGCATTGAAACCCAGAATACTTTCCAAATGCAAAATGCTGGGAAGGAATGGATGTGAGCAGAGGTCCAAGATGCTGAAATGCATGTGTGTGTTTGTGTGTGTGTGTGTGGGGGGGGAGTAGTACAGAATGGAGGAGAGAGAGAACACCAATGAAAGTGCCTAACAGAATTATAACAGTCAAATACATGCCACTCTACTCCAGTAAATCAACTGTAGTTCTGAAAAAAAAGTTCCAGAAAAAGGTGGTTGCCGACAATCCATAAATGATTCTAGCAGAAACACAAATTAATGTCTCCATCTAATGTCTGGAGAGAGGATAAAGATTAAGTCATATATTCCATGGGAGTGCCATTATATTTCATGGTGCAGTAGACTGAGCAAAATGCATCAAACCAGGCAGGGTACAAGATACTGAAAAGAATAGAAACTCCAACAATCATATTACAAAATAGGAATGTAGGCAATGTAGATGTCTAATGGGGGCTTCCATAATTTAATTTTCACACAAGTAAAATTGTGCAAAACACTCCAAACTAGTGTATTCCAGAAAGGAAACATAGTTACTACACATTACATACCCTACAGGACAGTCCATTTATTCCATACACCAACAATAATGTGCAAATACACTCCAGAATTGCGCAGGAGGCCTGAAATTAAATGCAGTTTCCGCTGTGTCATTCCATAATAAGAATGTAGTCGCAGCACACATCCTATAGGAGGAACAAGATACACCACACAGCAGCCCAGTTTGTTTAACCATAATCCACAGGTGCTGCAGCCAAGGGGACAAATATGCATGGTATGCATATTTCCAGTATGCTGCTGAGTTATACTACACTAACCAGTAATGATAATAGTCAGCAAGACAGCAAGGTGGTGACAAAGGATGTACAGACATTGGCACCATAACAATGGTCCACCTCAGATAGCTGTCATTGTGGTTAGCAGTTTCCATCCAGCATGCAGGTCATGGGCAAGGACTGGGAACTTAAGGACCACAGTAAATAATGAACCGATGTAGGTTTACAGCAGTTGCTGGTGTCACAGCCATATGTGGCATGGTATGCATGGACAAAACCACATGAAGGACTGCATTAAGGGCCAGATTAACAGGAGGGTTGATGGGGTTGCAGGTTTAGGCTGATATGTTTGAAATAAGGCCTGCCATTTCTACTCTGTTTAATTTAAAATTCCATGTTATTGCCACACCAAATAAATATGTCCCTTATAGCCATTTTATCTCAGAGACCATGAGGCCTATAATCTAGAACTGCACAGGTGTCATACTTTGACCTGCCAGACAAAACTTGACACAGGGCATCATAACACACAGCTCACATATTGTGCTTAAAGGAGGAGGGAAGGACACATAGGGCAGATTCACGTACACTGGTGATAGAAGGTTTCAGGTACTATGGGTAGCAATACTACCACTGGAAAATCCTTCTGTGGATGTGTGCAAAAACATAAAAGCAAGTATAGAGGCAGGGCAATCCCATTACTTATTGGAGTGGGCTTGGAGCCTCTGAGAGCCACAGCATATCACCATCCCACTGTTTTGGAATAAGTGGCAACTCCATGACTGGTGAAGACAATAAAGCAGTAAGCTAGCAAGTCTAGAGATTTACCAGCAGTGATCTCAGAACCCTGTAATGAAGCTGATAGCAAGGATGTGGTGCAGTATTTACCACATAACAGCCCTTCAGCAGGTCATCTGGAGGTTTAGGATAAAGGGTTTGGTCATCACTACACAAAACATTAGCTCAGTCCTGGATATATGCATAGATGGTGTTCCCATACTCAGTGGTGCCTTTCATTATCCAGAGGTGAGAGCTGGATGGCTGTGGGCAACAGCTTTATCTACTGACAAAAGAAGAACTAACAGGTGATTCCAGCAGCCTGTGTGGCTAATGGATGGTATATTTTCCTCAAGAATGTTGATCTGCTGTCAGCTGTACATGATTAGCTGAAATGTTGCAGGTATGACCCTTAAATTTACTGCTTGATGGGAACCAAAAGTCAGCAAGAATATGGGTGGGTGTTTGACGAGATGACCTTGACTGAGGGGTATAGGCTGACAGTGTTATGCAATTGATGCTCTTTAATTTCAAAAGGGCTACAATCATCACAATGGAGGCTGAGTTTCCAGGGTCACACACACATGGCTGTTTGTTCCACCTAGGGCAGATATTTTTGAGAAGAGTACAGAAGATGGACCTCTCTCTGCCTGATATTTGCAGTTTATCCTGAATTCCAGCAGCTGTCCTAGGTGATCCAGTAGACATAATCTACAGTGCGTGCATTGGTGAAAACTGCTCCCAGGAAGGCATCCCCCTTTTCAACTGGTTTGGTGGTAATTTTGTACAGGGAAGCCTTGATGGATGTGTCCCATAGCTGAGCAGCACAGGCAGCCCTCAACATAACCTCCCCCACTCTTTCTGGTCTGTGGTAGACCTTTTGGCAGGTACCTTTCCCTGTATGCAGAATAGCACTGAGGGTTTGACACTGCCACCTTAGGGCTGTCTGTAAGACACAGACTATCATGGTGCATGAACTGCTAGAGGTTCTCTGCCACAAGCAGAACCACACTGATGTCCTCAGTGAGTCTGTCTTTTGTTATGAAAATGCTGCCTTGCTGTGAAAATACTGTTTAATTTTAAGCTGCTATTTAGAACCTAAAAATATTGTAAAGCATCTGCAGCAGCAGAGACTGATTTGGGGTGCATGAAAAATGCAGTAAAAAGGAAGAGCTTAGAACAAAGTGGCAAAGATGTATGCCAATTGGTAAAGAGGGAGTATTATGGCAAGAGTAGGGACTCTTAATGGTTGCCTGTCAAAAAAACAACTGGAAGTGATGCTTTCCTCTCTTTGAGAGGGAGCTTAGTGAGCAGGAAAACTGACTATTAAAAGATACCAGTTGAAGAGTTTAGTGGAAGACAGCATGGAGCAACCTATTGCTACCTAGATACCTGTGGATCTATATGGAGGATTACAAGAACTTGGTTTGAGAATACTCAGAACAGAGGTTTTGGTGGATGTAAAAGCAGAACTGCAAGCGTGTTCCAGCTTACGGATTTTTTTTCTGGTATAGAAATGAACTTGTTTTCATTTTATCTTTGTTTCACTATAAAGTATGTGCAATGAATTTGAAGCTCTCTCTTCAGTGTGTGTTGACTATACTACAGTTAGCTTTTAATGCAGGCAATACGAACTCCTTTCTTAAGTATCCAGATTAGGATCTAATGAAGAATGACACTTTATCTTCACTGAATTCTCTGCATGTTTTGTGTCATGTACTGGGACTCTGACTTTCAGTTTAGATACTGTTGTTCCTGATGCACATTGTCTACCTATTGAGAGAGGAATGGTATTAAAAATCTTAAAAAGGGTTAAGTTAACCTGTAGCATGGCCCATTTTTTTTTTTTTTTTGGTTATATAATTTGCTACGGATACTCACTTAGACCAGTTGTTGTTGTTGTTAAACAAGTTGCTAAGTCAGGAGAGTTCAGTTCTTCAAGCTAGAAAACTATCTCACATAATTCCTGTTTGTAACAAGGTAAGGCAGGAGCTGGTCCAACATTTTCATCCAATCAGTTTCTAATAATAATAATAATGATATGCCTGAAGTCGCTGCCCTTGAGGCTGTTCCACTGCAAGCAAGATAAGCCTCATGGATGAATTTGAAATGGATTGGAGGGTAGCCAACTGAGAGGCTACAGATGATTGAGTATCAGCAGTAATGGTCCCAGAAAGGGATTTTCTTGATCAAGTCCCTTTGTAGTTTAGTAGAATGTGCCAAATAGTTCAGTGATCTAAGGGCAAAGGTCACTGAGACATACACATGCTTCTCAAACCTGTGCACCACCCTAAACTCCCTGTTAGGGGGATGAACAGTAGAAATTTGTTCAGCAAGTTCCTTCATGATGGCCACCGCCATGACCATGGCATGCATGGACACCCCCTTACTCCAGAATTCCTTCTTGATAGCTGGAGCCAGAATCCTATCTGACCTCTTAGGGATTGTCTCAACTGAGTCAGGATCCTTCCACACCTGCCAAGAGACCAAATCAATGAGCTCTTTGGCAAGCAGAGTAACCCAGGACATAGACGGGCCAGCTCCATAGGCCTCCTGAAATACTGATTCCTCTGGTGAAGGGTTGCTGCAGGACCAACCACCTCTCTGCCTAAGGATCTCAAGGATGTCTCCAAATGAGATGTCTTCCAGATGTGACTGTGGAGACCCTTCTCCTTCATCAAAACCAGTATCCTCAGTGACTGACTCTTACAGAGAGTCCAAGTGCCTCCTCTTGCATTTTCTCTTCCTAGGGACTTCCTCAGTGGGATGTTCCGGTGAAGTGTCAGAAGAGATCGTAAAACCCTGTTGGGTGGTCTGGGGGTCTTGAGCTGGCTGTCCCTGTGGCATAGAATGATGTAGATCCAAGCACAGAGACATTTGTCAACTAGGTTGGAGCTCTGAAGGGGGTAGAATCCATCCATCCTGCTGGAGTAGAGAATAATCTCTTCGCTATCTTAAAAGCAGACACCTCTGGACAGAAAGAAGGCATTGTCCCTGAGAAGACAGGCTTCTGGACCGCTGCCGCCTTCTGCCCTGAAAGCAATCTTCCTGAGGAGGTAGTCAGAGCTGAGCTGTGGCATGTTGAAGCTCCAGTGGGCAGAGATGGCTCCAAAAACATCAGAGTTAACTCCAACACTCCGGAACAGACAAGGAAGCTTTGGCTCTAAGAGTCACCTGGATCTGAAGTTGTTGGAGCCAGTGCACTCAGAGCAAGATTCAGATCTGAGGATATGGTTATCTTCAGATCCACGCCAGACTTGACATGAAAGGTTCAGATCCAGGGACTCTAAAGCAACTGGAGAGATCAGAGAAGGAACAAGTAGTGGTGGTGTGGTAGATGGATGGGCTTCCTGGCCCATGGGGGTAGGAACTGGTAAAACACCCATCTGTATCTGCACCAAGAGAAACTTTTGCAAAATCTTCTTCAGTCAAACTCAAGGCAGAATGAGACAAGGGATGGTGACTTAGATCGATGCCCTTCCAAAAAAGGTGAGGGAACCCTGGAAGGCACTGGGTCATATATAGGTGAATCCCTAGTCCCAGGAAGGCTTATCAGATCCAAAGCAGTCAGAACCGTAGATTCTTCATCAGATTCGAGGCTGTTGGATCCATTGATTTTTTCTTAGGATCCAAGGGAAAGTGGCCTTGAACTGGTTTTGGATCCATTCATGTTTTTTTCCTTGGAAGCTATGAAGATGGAGTTGAGGAGGTAGAGAGCTTAGGAGACTTAGACCGTGACTCCTTAGATTTTATTTTGGGGGACTGAGCCCCAGAAATAGCTTCACCAAAGGAAGATGGAAGCAGTCCTTTAAGAATCAATATATTCTTTCTATCGGCATCTGCTCTGGGATTAAAGTTTTTGCATATTGTACAATCTTCCTGTAGATGTTGAGGGCCCAAACAGTAAGCACAAAGAGTATGAGGATCCGAAAGGGGCAATTTGTGCTCACATTTTTGACATTTCTTGAAACCGGGCAGTCCTTTTTCAGACATACTGGCAAGTAAAAGGAAACAGTGAAGAAGACCTTTTTCTAAACAACAGAAAATGAAATACCAACAATGGTAAGAATGATTACACTGTCTTGTAGAAGTAGGACGAAATAGAGAAAAAGTTACCAACGATGGTAAACAAGAATTACAGAAAATGTAATAAGGGAAAGTGAGAACTACACTAAAATTTATAAGAAAAGTGGAAAAAAATTAAGGATACTATGAAAAAACACATCTGAAAGATAACTCGAGAGCTAAGGCTGACCACATCTTTTCACAAAAAGCTGCAAACAAGATCTGAAGTAAGTTAGGGGTTGGTACATTATGGGTAAGGGAGAAGCTCTAGAGCTTTTTGGTTACCACAAGCTTTAATAATGGCCGAGTCTGATCGAAGGATTAGATCTGAACCCATCAGTTGAGGATAGAATGAAAATTGACATCAGATTTAAATATTATCAGGAGTCCCTCAAGGTTTTTTGTCGGCACCAGTATTGTTTAATTTTTTTTTTTAAATCTTTTTCAGTGTTGGAAAAATTCTGGTTATCCAAGTAAGCAGATGACTGAAAACTCTGTTTTCCTATATCTATATTGGAAGATCACACACACACACCTATATATATATATATATATATATATATATATATATATATATATTGTTGTTGTTGAATCTTTCGACTTTTCCCGGTTAGGGGTCGCCACAGCAGAACTCCGGTCCGCTAATGATTGGCAGCAGAATTTTACGTACCGAGTTGCCAGCCCTGACGTACAACCTTCAACGAAGGTAAGCCCATTCACGCATGTCTCCACACAGAAGACGCTTTAGCTGAGAATCAAACAGGACAACGTCTTGCTGTGAGGTGACAATGCTACCGCAGCACCACCGCCGCAGTATATATCTATATATATATATATATATATATATATATATATATATATATATATATATATATATTAGAATTAACACCTGGGTCAGAAAGCTGGGTCTTAGATTATTGCACAAAAATGTAGAGTTATATATAACATCTTGCTGTGAGGTGACAACGCTATCGCAGCACCACCACCTCAATATATACATATATATATATATTGGAAAGCCCATAATTGAAGGTCCAGTTTCTTTAGATGATCAGCATATGTCTGTGATTACATCTGTGAAAGACTTGCCCATTGTTATTGATAATTTTAAATTTCACAAATGTGTATCTTCTATAAGAAGCAAACATGGTAGGCATTATTTTCAGAGGATTTTCAAGCAAAAATAAAGACTCCCCCTCCCTGCACATACACATTTAACCAGAAGTAGTCTGTCTCTGCTTCAGTTATTCGGTCACTATAATCTCCCTCTGCTTTTAGTACTCCTTTTCCAAGCTCCAAGTCTGGCTGATAAGCTCCAAGCTTCTATTAAATGCCAGTAAATCAAAAGACAAGCTTTCTATCGGTAAGACCTGTATCCCTGCTGAATGTAATGCCGTATGCATTCAGTCATCTTCAGACACAAGAAGTGAACTAGCTTACCACATCAAGTTTCTGTAGGCCAGTATCAACCAAAACCTCTTTAAAATAATCAGAAATATGACTGTCATTTCCCACACTGACTTCCTACTCAGCTTCCTCTACCTACTCCAGCAGAATTCTTACCAGTCTGCAAACAATCCAGTTAACAAAAATAGGATAAACCTATAACAAAATTGTAAAATTTTCTGTAAACATTCAAAACAAAACTCACATTTGCATAGTAGTAAAGAAAGTCCTGTGACTTGAACTGAAAGCACTTAGTCTTTTTCGTAGGACCTTTCTGGTCGTGTCTTCAAAAAACAAAAAAAAAGAAAAACATAAAGAATGGCGAATGTCCTGATTTTTAGATGAAAAATATTTCTATTTTTTTTATAAATATTCCATTAGTCTGTGATGGTATACAACACATTCTTGTAGCATTAAAAATCACAAAACTGTTTAACAGGGACTGCTGTACCCTACAAATTAGTCTTTGGGACCAGTTGATAGTATAGTTTGCATCACAGTTTCAGCTGAAGAAGTCCATCGAGTTATGCAATTTCTCAGGTTCATAGGTTCATACTAGGCTATCTGCCCTAGGGCATTTATAAGCCTAGCCAGAGTGTGTTTGGCTTTCGCCACCCATTTTAAATTAATTTTGCTGTGCCCTTTTTCGAAGTTAGTATACTGTGCCTCTGTCTAACAGTGACACAGAAGTGATACCCGGGTTAAACCTACAATCTCCCATCCACTCATCAAGATTCCTCTTGAAGACAGTCAATGAGGGACTCTGCCTAACCTGGACTGGGATTTTATTCCAGAGTGAAGGGAGCCACTGGGTTATGAATCTGTCCCTCCAGCATGTCCTATTTATTTCAGTGCTGAGGTTCAAGTCTCTTGAGCGCGTAGCTCGATGGGATTTGGATTTTCTGAGGTGCAGCATGTCCATTAATTCCGGGTTGGACATGGCTTTATACGTCAGGCACAGATCGCCTCTGAGCAGGTGGTATGCCACTGAGTAGAGCTGGAGTTTCTTTAACCGGGCAGCATATGGCATCTGTTTGAGCCCTTTGATCCTCTTGGTGAGGTACTTTTGGGGTCTTTCCAGTTGCTGCAGATGTCTGGTAAGGTACATCCCAAAAGGGGCATTGTACTCAATTATGGGCCTGATGAGGGATGAGTAAAGAGGCACGATGACCTCCCTGATCTAGATGTGAATCCCTTCATGATTAGGTGGGCTATATAAAATGTTTTTCTAACCACTTTGGCCACGTGGTTGTCAAATGAGAGATTGCTATCAACTTGGGTCCCCAGGTCCCTAATTACTTCTTCTGTACTTAATGGATTACCACCTATGTGGTAATTTGTGGGCACTTTGTTTTTGCCAAAGGGGATGACTATACACCTTTTGGCATTTAGCTTGAGGCCATGGCTCTGGCACCAGTTGTCTGTTTCTATCAAGCCCTTTTGGAGGATGCTTGTGTCAGCTGGAGAGTCGATTATGGCACCCAGTTTGCAGTCATCTGCGAACTTGGTCAGCCACAGTCCTTCCGTGTTGGCCTGTACCTTCGATAAATATATACCGAACAAGAGAGGTCCCAGGACTGAGCCTTGTGGGACGCCACTTGTAACTGGTTTGGAGTCTGACATGGCTCCAGCAATTTTAACCATGTGGGTTCTGTCCTTGAGCCAGTTTGCAACCCATCTAGTGACATAGGGGTTTATATTTAAGCTGGTGAGCTTATCTATAATGCCCGAGTGGGGTATTGTATCGAAGGCTTTTGTGAGGTCCAGGTAGGTTGTGTGGACCACCTTCCCCTCGTCAATGGCCTTGGTGACTGCTTCAAAGAAATCAACCAGGTTTAAGAGGCAGGATCTGCCCTTAACAAAGCCAAACTGGGTAGGATCCAGTGTCTGCAGGTCCCCAATATCTTTATTTATGAGGTCCATGATGATCCTTTCCATAGCTTTGCAGACCAAGCTAGTCAGGCTTATGGGGCGATAGTTTCCAGGATCCGTTGAGGCACCACCTTTGTGGAGAGGGACCACTGTTGCTGTACACCACTCTTTGGGTACATATCCTGTAGTAAGGCTGAGATTAAACAGTAGTTTTATGTTTGGGTTTAGCTCTTCTTGGAGTTCATGTAGGACGCAACCTGGGACACCATCTGGTCCCATTGATGCTGTGTTTTTTTGCTTTGGAGAGGGCGGCTCTTACCTGAGCATCTGAGATGTCAGGGGGCAGCACTCTGCTGGGATAGATATTTGCCCTTTTGGTGGGGAGGGGGGGGGGAGAAGTTTGCGCTGAATCTGTCAGCTAGGATGTTGGCAATGTCTGTGGGTTCGATGTATTTTTTGTCATTTTGGACTAATTCTGAGCATATCTGGGAATTCCCACCCAGGTTCCTAACATAACTAAAGAAAGCCTTGTGATTATCCTTAGTGTCCTGTGCAATTTTTCTCTCAAAGCTGGCCTTAGACGATTTTATGAGTGTCCGTAGTTTATTGCTAATACTGATCAGAGATGCCTTCCCCTTTTGGGATTTTGCTCTTTCATGTAGTAGCTTCCTCCTTCTATTGTATAGTTTGTTTATGGCTGGGGTCCACCAGACAGGACGTCTGCCTTTGGAGGACTGGGTCTTGGTTTTATTTGGGATTGCATGATCCATGCATTCCTGAAGGTGTTCATTGAATACGTTTATAAAGGATTCTGTGGTCTGGGCCATATTTTCCACAGGCTCGGGGGCTTTGAAGGATTCCACCTCGGTTTTGAGGAATGTGAAATTTGCTTTAGAGAAGTTTTTCACTGTGGTTTTCTGGGCAGGGGGTGGGGTCGGGATGTGAATATCCAGTGAGTTTAGTTTATGGTCTGATCTTACCAGTGAGGGATACACTTCTGGTCTGGAGCATAGAGTCCCCATGTTGGTGATGATCAGGTCCAGTATGTTTTCCCCTCTTGTGGGAGTGGTAACAAGTTGTTCCAAAGCATTTGAGTTTATAAATTCTAGGAACCTTTGGGCTAGGGTGTTGGAGCTAGAGTAATTCTCCCAGTCTATGTTTGGGAAGTTGAAGTCGCCCAATATAATGGTGTTTGGAGAGACCTTCATATTTTCCAGTGTTCTCAGGAAGGCCAAGTGGGGTTCCTGGGTTTGGGAGGGTGGTCTGTAGCAGGCTATAAACTGGAAGGCAGTTTTACCCACTGTTAGTTGCACATGGATAGTCTCTGATGCTTCGTGCTGTGCCACCAACCTGGAGGTGTGGGTATCTTTGACGAATATTGATACTCCCCCTCCTTTTGTGGTTCGGTCCAAGTTTTGGGGCCGAAAAGCATGGTATGAGGTATAACCTGGTAGTGCTGGGGTGCTCTCGGGAGACTTGAACCAGGTTTCTGTTACTGCACAGATATCTATGTTCTCCATGCTAAGGAGAGTTTCGAGTGCGTGCATCTTGAGGTTTAGACTTCTGGCGTTGAGTAGCATTACTCTTAGTTTCTTATGCCTTGTGATACGTATTGCACAAACTGTAAAAGAAAAAACATTGAAGTGTCTCACTTTATTTAATGGTTGTATCTGAGCTCTAAAACAAGTCTTCAGACAAGTTCAAAAGCTAAATCCTTTCAAAAACATCACAGATGGTCTTGCTGTTGCAGCAAAAGTAAGACAAAGCTTGTCACCATACTTTCGAGCATATACTTCTCTTTCGCTATCTCATCCTGTCATGCTCTATTCTTTCCCATTTATCCTCCAAAAGCCTTTAATCACCCTTCTTCATATATCTGATATTTTTATCCTTACTGTCCTTCAACCAAAGCTGCTGCTGTCTCCCCTGCTTATTCCCTTTGCTCCCTTACTTACTCAAGATTAATGTAAATATTATAAATATTAACACTTCAGTCCATCTATAAATGTTTCTCCCTCATTGTTCTTTCCATCCCTTTTTAATTTATTCTTTTCCTGTTATAATGCATTTCTACCTGCCAGTTATGTGATTACCTTCACTATCTCTGCATATCACCTTCATTTCCACTGTTCCATACCATTTTTATACTTTCACTCAAGTTCTGTTATACATTACACAACCTGGCCTTATTCTTTATTTTTAAAAGTATTGCATACAGTCACTTGCCTGTTTGTATTGCTAGATAGCTCTGCATTCTAATGCGGTATTTAATTAAATACCCAAATTATTCTTACCACTATTTTTTTGTTTGTGGAACTATACTTAATTCAATGTATTTACCTCTAATTTGTTATATAGTCAATTCAACATGCTTACCTTTAATTTGTTGTTGGAGCCTTTCTTCATGGGACTCTACGGACAATGGGTTATTCTGTCAAATAAATGCAAATAAATAAATAATAAACAGTTTAATTTAAAACATATTTCAAAATGACACTCTTATGAAGTTTCATGAAGAAAAGTAGTAACAATGTTAGAAAAATAGAAATGCTTATGTTAGTAGTAGGAGCCTAATCAGAAAGCAAATATTTTGCAAAGAAGTTAATTTACTGTGAAAGTAATTAGCTAGAAAATATTTTGCAAGTAAATTAATTTATTGTGAAGTCATAATTACAAACTCATTAGCTAAAATTATGTCAAAGTGCACATCCCCTTCTCCATTGTATGAGGAAAGGATGACTAGCACTTTATCGTACAACAGGGCATACCACTCAGTTCCAGCCATGCTAGGTGATCCCATCATAATAACAAATTATTATTTTTTTATATAAAGGACAGTGGAAATTATACCTTCTTAAGTGAAATATAAAGTTAGTCTTTAGGGTTCCTAATTTCATATTTATTTATTATGTATTATGTATTATTTATTTTACATTTGTTTACCGAGATAGGATACATGTCCATTTTCAGTGGAGGCCTTTGGAGAAAAGCTCCAAAATGACATTCAACAAACTGTTACATTTTTACAGTTTAAAACACGAAATAAAACACAAATAAAGGGATTTTTACACAGATGTAAACAAACACAACAAACAGATATACACAAACAAATGATTACATTTTTACTCAGACGGAAAATTCTAGACAGTGTTTTTAAGAATGATAGGGTATTAAATGCCTAGTAGGCTAACCTGGTAGTAGATCCAAGGAAATCATAGGATTTATAAGTTAAGAAACAATACAGTGTAGGCAGAAGTCCTCCATGTGCACACTAGTGATGGTTAGAGTTAGTCTGGATTAGGACAAGGACATAGCCATCGTTTTTTAAAGTACTGAATCAGACTTTTCTTGAATTGAGGTAGAGAGAGTTCAGATGTAAGATTAGCAGGAAGAGACTTCCAAGTTTTGCCAACAGAGTTAGCAAATAGAGATTTGCAGACTGTGTTGTCGGATTTGAGAGTTTGATCTTTTAGTCTTTCAGATGAACGAAGTAAGCTAAGGTTACTGTAGGGGGTGAGGAGGTTTTTAAGTATGGGTGTATTATCTGGTTGGTACAGGATCTTGTGTGCAACTATTAGTTGGTTAACCTGAAGTAGGTTAAGTAGTTCAAGACATCCTAGTAGATTTAGGTTATGACAGTGATGAGTTCTGTAGGCTGCATCGGTAGCAAATCTATCAATGTGATTGTAGCTGCAAGAAAGTTTATTAAGGTCAAGTTTTGCTGAGGTTTGTAAACAGGGGAGAAGCATAGAGGAGGGTGGAGAGTAGATGTGTATTAGCAATTACAGTTCTGGCTAATGGTGTTAGGAAGAGCTTGATCCTATATAGTGAGCCAAGTTTTGTATTAGCTGTTTTAATAGTTTTATTGATATGCAGATCAAATGTAAGGATATTATCTATTATAACTCCTAACAGTTTGGTTGAGGAATCTGGGGAAATAATGGTGCCATTGTTGGATTTTAATGTAAAGGTTATAGGGGCAGACCTGTAAGTAGGGGAGAAAAGCAGCAGTTTGGTTTTGTTAGGATTTAACATGAGACGACGGTTAAGGAGCCAATTTTCAACTGTGTTAAAAGTATTTTGGGATAGAATCAGCAACTCTGTAGGTGAAGTGTCAAAGCATACTAAAGTGGAGTCATCCACATATTGAATGCATGTTGCATTTGGGATGACCTTATACACATCATTGATGAAAATGGAAAAAAAATAGTGGACCTAGTATGGAGCCTTGGGGTACTCCGAGGGTGATGGTTAAAAGGGTGGATAGTTTGCTCTGCCACAGGACAACCTGTTGTCTACCACTGAGATATGATTGAAACCATTGGATGGCCTGTTCCTCTAGGGAGATGGATTTCAAAGTGTTTATGAGTATTTGGTGATTTACCATATCAAAGGCTTTTGAAAGATCAAGAAAGATAGCAGAGGAAAGTTTATTATTGTTTCGGTGTTTGTTAATGATGTTAGAGAAGGAGAGGAGGGCTGAGGTTGTACTACAGAATGGTCTAAAGCCATGTTGGGTGTTGGCTAGAAGATTATTATGGATAAGATAGTTCAGGAGTTGATTGTGGATGCATGTTTCCATAATTTTAGCCAAGGGCGACAGAATAGCTAAGGGTCTATAGTTTGAAAGTTCAGTAGAAATGCCCCCTTTATGGAGTGGGATGACATGAGATATCTTCCAGACGGAGGTAAGGGATGCTTCAGTTATAGTTCTATTGATCAGGATAGTAATGGGGTATGCCATGGCATCTGCAGCATTTTGTAGATACTCTGCAGGGAGGAGATCAGCTGACAGGGTGGTAGGCTTTAGGTTTTTTAAGTAATTTTCAGGCCAAAGATGTGTAAACTGGCTTGAAGTTAAAGGAGAGTTGGGAGCAGGATGTAGTGGCCAAAGAATATGGGCATACAGAGGATAATTAGTTAGCTAGGTTCTGGATGGTTGTTGTAAAGAAGCTGCTAAAGGTATTGGCAATTTCTGCTGGGGGGTTTTGGTTAGAATCCAAGGGGGTAGGAGTGGAGGGCTGTCCTGGACTAAGGATGTTGTTTATACCTACCCAAAACTTTTGTGGCTTGTTTTGGTGTATTTCTTGTAGATGACAGTAATAGTTTTTCTTGTCTAATGTGGTGGATTTTTTTTGTTTCATTTCTTAGCTGTCTGTATCTAAGTTGATCTATGGGATTTTTTGTGGTCCTCAAAGTGGCCCAAGCCTTGTTTCTAAGTAGCATTTTATGTCTGGTTTCTTTTGAGAGCCAAGAAGCAATTTTTGTTTTGGTTCTAATAGTCCATGCTGGTGCATGGGTGTCAAGGATGGATAGGAATTTGGTATTAAAGTAATTTACTGCTTCTTCAAGTGGTAATTATTTCAGAATTGACCAATTCCACGATTTGAGTTTATTTATTTATTTACATTTGTTGACTGAGAGTGTCCGACTGGACGTAGGTCCATTTTCAGTGGAGGCCCGGGGAGAAAAGCTCCACAGTTAAAATAAACAGACAGTAGTTACATTGGATTACATAGCGATTAACAATTTAACATAGCAATTACTTACAACATATTTACAGATGAAGAACATAGTACATCAGTAGACAACTAGAATCTTTATCTGTGAAGTACATAACAGACATTAACAAATGTTACAATAAGAAGTTCCTGCTGTATAATAAGTACTAGACTTATGAGCATCTGAGCTTGCTATAATCAAGGTAGTTAGTGGAGTGGAAAGAAAGGTAGTGGTTGGATGGGGTGGGTGATATTAGAGTGGGAGTTGCAAGGGCATAGCCAGCATGTTTTAGGTGTGCTTTTAGTAAAGTTTTGAAGTGGGTGCATGATGGTATGGAGGTAATTGTGGGTGGGAGGGACTTCCATAATTTGGCTATGGTGCAAGAGAATAGTGCTTCACCAGCAGAGCTATTGGCTTTAGTGATCTGCAAGTGATTTTTGTTGCTGGATCTTAGTGGTCTGGTGGTGCGATAGGGTTGGAGTAGATTCTGGAGAGAGGGGACATTTAGTGGATGGTTTACTAGTTTGTGGGCGAGTGAGAGTTGATACCACTGAAGGAGGTGAAGGAGTTCAAGCCAGGAGTTCATTTTGGAAATTTGTGCAGTTGAAATTCTTATTGTTCCAAACTAGACCACAAGGTAGTAACTGTCTGTTTGTACTGCGTGAATGCACTGGAGCTAAAAGTAGGATCTTAGGGCGAAACCAGAACATGAGGTAATTAGGGTCTGTGTATACTGCGTGAGTGCACTGGAGCTAAAAGTAGGATCTTAAGGCCAAACCAGACCATGATGTACTAAGGGTCTGTGTATACTGCGTGAGTGCACAGGAGTTAAAAGTAGGTTTCTAAGGACCAAGCCAGACCACGAGGTAGTAAGGGTCTGTGTATACTGCGTGAGTGCACTGGAGCTAAAAGTAGGTTCTTAAGGCCAAACCAGACCATGAGGTAGTAAGGGTCTATGTATACTGCGTGAGAGCACTGGAGATAAAAGTAGGTTCTTAGGGCCAAACCAGACCACGAGGTAGTAAGGGTCTGTGTATACTGCGTGAATTTACTGGAGCTAAAAGTAGGTTCTTAGGGCCAGACCACAATGTAGTAATGGTCTGTGTATACTGCATGAGTGCACTGGAGCTACAAGTAGGTTCTTAGGGCCAAACCAGACCAGGAGGTAGTAAGGGTCTGCATATACTGCGTGAGTGCGCTTGAGCTAAAAGTAGGTTCTTAAGGCCAAACCAGACCACAAGGTAGTAAGGGACTGTGTATACTGCATGAGTGCACTGGAGCTAAAAGTAGGTTCTTAGGGCCAAACCAGACCATGAGGTAGTAAGGACCTGTGTATACTGCGTGAGTACACTGGAGCTAAAAGTAGATTTTTAGGGCTAAACCAGACCACGGGGTAGTAAGGGTCTGTGTATACTGCGTGAGTGCACTGGAGCTAAAAGTAGGTTCTTAGGGCCAAACCAGACCATGAGGTAGTAAGGGTCTGTGTATACTGCGTGAGTGCACTGGAGATGAAAGTAGGATCTTATGGCCAAACCAGACCATAAAGTACTAAGGGTCTGTGTATACTGCATGAGTGCACTGGAGCTAAATGTAGGTTCTTAGGGCCAAACCAGACAACAAGGTAGTAAGGGTCTGTGTATAGTGCGTGAGTGCACTGGAGCTAAAAGTAAGTTCTTAGGGCCAAACCAGACCACGATGTAGTAAAGGTCTGTGTATACTGCGTGAGTGCACTGGAGCTAAATATAGGTTCTTAGGGCCAAACCAGACCATGATGTAGTTAGGGTCTGTGTATACTGCATGAGTGCACTGGAGCTAAAAGTAGGATCTTAGGGCCAAACTAGACCATAATGTACTAAGGGTCTGTGTATACTGCGTGAGTGCACTGGAGCTAAATATAGGTTCTTAGGGCCAAACCAGACCACGAGGTAGTAAGGGTCTGTGTATACTGCATGAGTGCTCTGGAGCTAAAGTAGGTTCTTTGGGCCAAACTAGACCATGAGGTAGTAAGGGCCTGGGTATACCGCATGAGTGCACTGGAGCTAAAAGTAGGTTCTTAGGACCAAACCAGACCACAATGTAGAAAAGTTCTGTGTATACTGCGTGAGTGCGCTGGAGATAAAAGTAAGTTCTTAGGGTCAAACCAGACCATAAGGTAGTAAGGGTCTGTGTATAGTGTGTGAGTGTGTTGGAGCTAAAAGTAGGTTCTTAGGGCCAAACCAGACCATGAGGTAGCAAGGGTCTGTGTATACTACGTGAGAGCACGGGAGATAAAAGTACGTTCTTAGGGCCAAACCAGAACATGAGGTAGTCAAAGTCTGTGTAAACAGTGAGTTTACTGGAGCTAAAAGTAGGTTCTTAGGGCCAGACCACAATGTAGTAATGGTCTGTGTATACTGCATGAGTACACTGGAGCTACAAGTAGGTTCTTAGGGCCAAACCAGACCAGGAGGTAGTAAGGGTCTGCATATACTATGTGAGTGTGCTGGAGCAAAAAGTAGGTTTTTAAGGCCAAACTAGACCACAAGATAGTAAGGGACTGTGTATACTGCATGAGTGCACTGGAGCTAAAAGTAGGTTCTTAGGGCCAAACCAGACCATGAGGTAGTAAGGGCCTGTGTATACTGCATGAGTGCACTGGAGCTAAAAGTAGGTTTTTAGGGCTAAACCAGACCACGAGGTAGTAAGGGTCTGTGTATACTGTGTGAGTGCACTGGAGCTAAAAGTAGGTTCTTAGGGCCAAACCAGACCATGAAGTACTAAGGGTCTGTGTATACTGCATGAGTGCACTGGAGCTAAATGTAGGTTCTTAGGGCCAAACCAGACAACAAGGTAGTAAGAGTCTGTGTATAGTGCATGAGTGCACTGGAGCTAAAAGTAAGTTCGTAGGTCCAAACCAGACCACGAGATAGTAAGGGTCTGTGTATACTGCATGAGTGCGCTGGAGCTAAAAGTAGGTTCTTAGGGCCAGACCACGAGGTAGTAAGGGTCTGTGTATACTGCATGAGTGCACTAAAGCTAAAAGTAGGTTCTTAAGGCCAAACCAGACCATGATGTAGTAAAGGTCTGTGTATACTGCGTGAGTGCACTGGAGCTAAAAGTAGTATCTTAGGGCCAAACCAGACCATAATGTACTAAGGGTCTGTGTATACTGCGTGAGTGCACTGGAGCTAAATATAGGTTCTTAGGGCTAAACCAGACCATGAGTTAGTAAGGGTCTGTGTATACTGCATGAGTGCTCTGAAGCTAAAAGTAGGTTCTTTGGGCCAAACTAGACCATGAGGTAGTAAGGGCCTGGGTATACTGCATGAGTGCACTGGAGCTAAAAGTAGGTTTTTAGGACCAAACCAGACCACAATGTAGAAAAGTTCTGTGTATACTGCATGAGTGCACTGGAGCTAAAAGTAAGTTCTTAGGGTCAAACCAGACCACAAGGTAATAAGGGTTTATGTATAGTGCGTGAGTGTGCTGGAGCTAAAAGTAGGTTCTTAGGGCCAAACCAGACCATGAGGTAGTAAGGGTCTGTGTATACTGCATGAGTGCATTGGAGCTAAAAGTACGTTCTTAGGGACAAAGCAGAACATGAGGTAGTAAGGGTCTGTGTAAACTGCGTGAGTGCACTGGAGCTAAAAGTAGGCTCTTAGGGCCAAGCCAGACCATGAGGTACTAAGGGTCTGTGAATACTGTGTGAGTGCGCTGGAGCTAGAAGTAGGTTCTTAGGGCCAAACCACACCACAAGGTAGTAAGGGTCTGTGTATACTGCGTGAGTGCACTGGAGCTAAAAGTAGGTTCTTAGGGCCAAACCAGACCATGAGGTAGTAAGGGTCTCTGTATACTGTGTAAGTGAACTGGAGCTAAAAGTAGGTTCTTAAGGCCCAACCAGACCACGAGGTAGTTAGGGTCTGTGTATACTGCGTGAGTGCACTGGAGATGAAAGTAGGATCTTATGGCCAAACCAGACCATAAAGTAATAAGGGTCTGTGTATACTGCATGAGTGCACTGGAGCTAAATGTAGGTTCTTAGGGCCAAACCAGACAACAAGGTAGTAAGGGTCTGTGTATAGTGCGTGAGTGCACTGGAGCTAAAAGTAAGTTCTTAGGTCCAAATCAGACCACGAGATAGTAAGGGTCTGTGTACACTGCATGAGTGTGCTGAAGCTAAAAGTAGGTTCTTAGGGCCAGACCACGAGGTAGTAAGGGTCTGTGTATACTGCGTGTGTGCACTGAAGCTAAAAGTAGGTTCTTAAGGCCAAACCATACCACGATGTAGTAAAGGTCTGTGTATACTGCGTGAGTGCACTGGAGCTAAATATAGGTTCTTAGGGCCAAACCAGACCATGATGTAGTTAGGGTCTGTGTATACTGCATGAGTGCACTGGAGCTAAAAGTAGGATCTTAGGGCCAAACTAGACCATAATGTACTAAGGGTCTGTGTATACTGCGTGAGTGCACTGGAGCTAAATATAGGTTCTTAGGGCCAAACCAGACCACGAGGTAGTAAGGGTCTGTGTATACTGCATGAGTGCTCTGGAGCTAAAAGTAGGTTCTTTGGGCCAAACTAGACCATGAGGTAGTAAGGGCCTGGGTATACCGCATGAGTGCACTGGAGCTAAAAGTAGGTTCTTAGGACCAAACCAGACCACAATGTAGAAAAGTTCTGTGTATACTGCGTGAGTGCGCTGGAGATAAAAGTAAGTTCTTAGGGTCAAACCAGACCATAAGGTAGTAAGGGTCTGTGTATAGTGTGTGAGTGTGTTGGAGCTAAAAGTAGGTTCTTAGGGCCAAACCAGACCATGAGGTAGCAAGGGTCTGTGTATACTACGTGAGAGCACGGGAGATAAAAGTACGTTCTTAGGGCCAAACCAGAACATGAGGTAGTCAAAGTCTGTGTAAACTGCGTGAGTTTACTGGAGCTAAAAGTAGGTTCTTAGGGCCAGACCACAATGTAGTAATGGTCTGTGTATACTGCATGAGTACACTGGAGCTACAAGTAGGTTCTTAGGGCCAAACCAGACCAGGAGGTAGTAAGGGTCTGCATATACTGTGTGAGTGTGCTGGAGCAAAAAGTAGGTTTTTAAGGCCAAACTAGACCACAAGATAGTAAGGGACTGTGTATACTGCATGAGTGCACTGGAGCTAAAAGTAGGTTCTTAGGGCCAAACCAGACCATGAGGTAGTAAGGGCCTGTGTATACTGCATGAGTGCACTGGAGCTAAAAGTAGGTTTTTAGGGCTAAACCAGACCACGAGGTAGTAAGGGTCTGTGTATACTGTGTGAGTGCACTGGAGCTAAAAGTAGGTTCTTAGGGCCAAACCAGACCATGAAGTACTAAGGGTCTGTGTATACTGCATGAGTGCACTGGAGCTAAATGTAGGTTCTTAGGGCCAAACCAGACAACAAGGTAGTAAGAGTCTGTGTATAGTGCGTGAGTGCACTGGAGCTAAAAGTAAGTTCGTAGGTCCAAACCAGACCACGAGATAGTAAGGGTCTGTGTATACTGCATGAGTGCGCTGGAGCTAAAAGTAGGTTCTTAGGGCCAGACCACGAGGTAGTAAGGGTCTGTGTATACTGCATGAGTGCACTAAAGCTAAAAGTAGGTTCTTAAGGCCAAACCAGACCATGATGTAGTAAAGGTCTGTGTATACTGCGTGAGTGCACTGGAGCTAAAAGTAGTATCTTAGGGCCAAACCAGACCATAATGTACTAAGGGTCTGTGTATACTGCGTGAGTGCACTGGAGCTAAATATAGGTTCTTAGGGCTAAACCAGACCATGAGTTAGTAAGGGTCTGTGTATACTGCATGAGTGCTCTGAAGCTAAAAGTAGGTTCTTTGGGCCAAACTAGACCATGAGGTAGTAAGGGCCTGGGTATACTGCATGAGTGCACTGGAGCTAAAAGTAGGTTTTTAGGACCAAACCAGACCACAATGTAGAAAAGTTCTGTGTATACTGCATGAGTGCACTGGAGCTAAAAGTAAGTTCTTAGGGTCAAACCAGACCACAAGGTAATAAGGGTTTATGTATAGTGCGTGAGTGTGTTGGAGCTAAAAGTAGGTTCTTAGGGCCAAACCAGACCATGAGGTAGTAAGGGTCTGTGTAAACTGCGTGAGTGCACTGGAGCTAAAAGTAGGCTCTTAGGGCCAAGCCAGACCATGAGGTACTAAGGGTCTGTGAATACTGTGTGAGTGCACTGGAGCTAGAAGTAGGTTCTTAGGGCCAAACCACACCACAAGGTAGTAAGGGTCTGTGTATACTGCATGAGTGCACTGGAGCTAAAAGTAGGTTCTTAGGGCCAAACCAGGCCATGAGGTAGTAAGGGTCTGTGTAGACTGCGTGAGTGCACTGGAGTTAAAAGTAGGTTCTTCGGGCCAAACCAGACCATGAGGTAGTAAGGGTCTGTATATACTGCATGAGTGCACTGGAGCTAAAAGTAGGTTCTTAGGACCAAACTAGACCAAGCGGTAGTAAGGGTTTGTGTATACTGCGTGAGTGCACTGGAGCTAAAAGTAGGTCCTTAGGGCCAAACCAGACCATGACATAGTAAGGGTCTGTGTATACTGCGGGAGTGCACTGGACATAAAAGTACATTCTTAGAGCCAAACCAGACCACAAGGTAGTAAGGGTCTGCGTATACTGTTTGAGTGCACTGGAGCTAAGCGTAGGTTCTTTCTTACTTCCTATTAGGTTCCTCTCTTCTTTTTATAACAATTTGTCTAAAGAGTTGCGTTTGGTACATTTTACAGTTTTATGGCTATGAGAGTAAATTTCACTTTTATGCCATGGTAAGACACTCAGCATTCAAGAGCTCACACGTAAAGCATTAACCTTTCTTGAGCAGTTTTCTGCTAAGGTACACTTTAATGAGTAGTAAGGGACTTAGTAAGCCAAATCAGGTAATAAAGGTTTTCTAAGATATTGATTGCAAGGGAGCTATTAGTGCTTCAGACCCAGTCCGGCTGTGTAAAATCTAAAATGGTGCTTGCCACAGGTAATATTTATTAACTTTGGGATTGGCTTAAGGTAATAAACAGGAAAGGGGGAGGGGAAACAAGAGTGTGGGCTGGGAGTTCTTTTGCTGTTAATGAGCCAGGATCCAGGCAGAGCCAAGTCTGTGTTTAAGAAAATCAATCAAAATTGACCAAGAACTGCTGTGAAGCTGTAAGTCATTCCTTAACAATTTATCAGGAGGAAAAACAGCATAACCTTTTATCTGTAGGCTACAGTGCTCTCAATTAAATTAAACACACATACAGTATTTGATCAGTTATGGATACTATTTGCTAATAGAAGGGAATAATAGAGACATGGAAGATGAGTGTATGTGTGTATGTGGGGGGCTGCTTACACGCCAAAGCTGACTGCTCTCCAGGGGATAATGAATATTAGCTCAAACAGGTAGACACATACTCAGAGTTAACTTTAGCTGTTTGTGTTTGCAGACAGTTCAGACCTGGACTGTGCTTTTCATATAACAGTGTATCTACTGGTCGGGTTAAAGATAAAGGTGTTGTTGCAGCCGATTACTTAGAGTGGTGTTGGTTACAAAGTTAACTTTAGCTGTTTGTGTTTGCAGACAGTTCAGACCAGTACTGCGCTTTTCATATAACAGTGTATCCACTGATCTGGTTAAAGATAAAAGTGTTATTGCAGCCGATTACTTAGAGTGGTGTTAGGTTGGAGAGACACTGAGCTCCTCATGGGGCCTGTAGCAGGGTGGAATGAGTACTCCATCTTATTGAAGTAACAGTATATAAATATTTCTCTCTTTGACCTGGCTGGAACTGTATTCTTGAGACACTTTCATTTTTAGAATGCTTAAGGTGTAAGGAAACATTTACTCTCCAAAATGGGGATAATTTATAAAGTGGTATGCGAAGGAACATATGTAAGCAACGGGTTTATTAGTCCCACACAGCAAACTTAATTGTTGGTGGTGATTTTGTGTACTCATAGTGAATCTGAAGATGATGGTGTTAAGGATTACATAAATCCTGTTGTAACCACTTCACCAGTTTTATAGCTGTCGATCTTGAAAATGATAACAGGACTCATAGAGACCGATCACTCATAATGCTTTGCAAGTTCATGCTAGTCCTTTCGATGTGAATGCAGATAGTGATGTGAATACATTACTTGTAATGGTTGAAGTTAGATTACGTCAGTTAATTTATCTCTGCCCTCAATTCTTATTACGTTACATGGAAAAGCATTAACGCAGCCCATGTATGCCTCTGTCCAGGTTGATACAATTTGATGACACGGACATATAGTTTTAAGTAGTAAAATTATACTTCCATTATTTATTCTGGATATTAAGGAACCTGATAGTATGATTGTTGCCATACATGATATTGTGATTTATGGTGAAGTCATTTCTGTACCTTTAGCTGAATAAAGAACAAATCAGTCACAATGTGATTTGTGGAAGGTATAAAACTGAGGACTTCCTAAAATCTTTCCAGTACAATTCTCACTCTCCTGTAGAATACAGCAGGCTATTGCTGTGGTAGGAGTCAACATTTTGTCTACTACAGCTTTAGAAGTGACTACTGAAAAAACAGTCAAAATTGTAGGAGAAGGGAATGCCAGCCACCTTTGTGGAAATTATCCTTTCAGTCAGGCTGAATAATCTTAGGGATGATAAAGCAAACCAATATAAAAACGGGTTCATGATATGTTCTTTGGGCAATAGTTTGGCTGTGTTTGCTTTAATGAAGAAATTGCAATTCAGAAAATACATACAGGATATTCATCTGTGGTTTGGCACCTGTGTCTCTAATGGGCACAGGCAATCTGTAAATGGTTCATCTCCCAGGCCCTAGCTTATAAATGTTTCATCTCCCAAGGCCCTGCTTGCACTTATCAAGGGTATCAGAACTTGTCAGAGATTTGGGGTGCATAGCTAGCCTTAAAAAGGCCCTTGTGATCGTTAGCCTAGTAAACACCTATGAACCTATATCCTTACATGTAAGCCACTTAGGAGACATATTTATGTTTACAAACTGTAACCAGTAATTACTCATGTTTGGTGGCAATGATGAAATCAATAGCTCTATCATAGTCTCCATGAACAACATCCTGATGATTTATTCCTTTTTTCCTTTAAGACTGAGATTTGTATCTCAGTGAATTCACTTTTAAAGTGAATATATTTAAGTACTAGAGGGTATGGGTGTACAGTGCCCACATTTGGAGTTAATTTAACACTAAACCATTAAGTGCTTTGCAGTCACTGTCTCACTCTCAGTTTAGCACTTACTGGTCGTACATTTGAGTGCTAGTCAATAATTTATCAAACTTTAGTCATGTAGACAGTCATTATGTTAGCCTTAATCTATGCATATGTAAATGAGTGAGCTTAAAACAATTAACTCTTGATGTTTCAGGCACATTAGTAAACATAGGGTAGCAGTAAGAGGTTGTTAATGAAGCAGGGATTTCTTCTGATATATCACCCATTGAGCCATGACAGGGCTATCTATCCGGTGGTGTGAACAACGGTTCTAGATGATTGTCACTGTTGGTGTGACACCCTGACCCCATGTAAAAAAAAGTGAGGAAAAAGGGATTGTAGATGGATTGATTAATTACCCACTGAAATCCCTGACAGTAATTATATAATTTATTCAAACTGTATTCAAAATGAATCAAGAAGGAGGCCACACTGCTGTCAGCCACCACCCATACAGCTGTACAACTGGTTAAATAACAGACACCTGGTATCACTACAGGTAATCCAGTATTAACTATAGGTGGCTTTTTTCATAGTACAGACTTACCTAGAAACTGGCTGGTTGTTTCTGTATACTATTACTGCACTTCTGGTAAGCACAAACACTAGTTTGATTGAAAAGAAACATTTCTGTGGAGATAAATTGGAAAGTAAATGTACAGCAAATCTATACATTCAGATAGACTTCACTAGTTAACTGCAATCTAGACCAAAACTTATATTTCCCCAGTCTGTATTTACAAGATATTAAATACTGTGATTGTTTTAACAGATACATTTCAACCCCTTCTCTGTGTTTCGTACTGAATAGACAACTTGGATTGCACAGTATACATTCATTATTTATTGTTTAATTGTTTGTCAGACGGAAACTGACTGTTATGAGGCAGGGTTCCAGGTCAGTAAAGAAGGAAAATCAGAGATATTTGCTCTGCTTCCCTTCAGTGAAAGCTATGTTTTTTTATTAGTATTATTAGGCTGTGCTATCATTCACCTGTGATCATACCTCTCAACCTCTTAGCCCAGGAAATCTGGACAAAACCTAAAATAATGGTAGGACAAAGGTCCAAAAATAAGACCAGATTTTAAATATTACTCTTATAAACTTAGAGAGTTGCTAGAATAACATGATTTGTGTTAACTTGCATTTTTCTGAATGATATGAAGTCTGAAACTCTATGTATGTCATTATTTAGTAACTTCAATCTTCAGTGATTTGCCAGAAAACCACATATTTTTGAGGAACAAGCCAAAAATATGAGGTAAGAATCTGGACAGCTGAGAGGTATGCCCATGATCAAATGTAGCTCCAGTGTATGTAGCTGGAAAGTGATTTGCTTAACCCTCTCTTGTGGCAGCTGGCCTCATTCTGTATGGACACATGAGATGCATCATGCACTGATCATTGGAAAGCATGCAGACACAGAAGCTTAGTCCATTTTGCTATCAGGTTAACACAGTTACAGGACAGTTCTGGGACAGTCATGATTCTGAATGCCATCTTGCAGAACATAACTCACTGAAAATGACTTTTGATGAAAAAAGGAAATCTGTGAATTTAAACATTTTGTGAGCACTGCAGCCTAACTGAGCAAGAAGAATTAAAACTGATTATATTGTATAAAGAACAGTATACAGTGCATATGAATTCACACTTCTTACAGATTCCAAAAATGGGGGAGATGTGCTGCACCTGAAACATTATTGACAAGATCATCTCTGCTTCAGGTCAGTCATTAGTCATGCAAGAAAGATAGGCTTTTTAATGACACCTATGAATTTACCTTCCTGCATCAATTTCCTACAGCAGAATGAAGTTAGAACTGTTTTTTTAAATCAAAATGAAATGGACATCATTTATCATTTAGGACAGATCATATTCTGGCTTTTCCTGTTGGGGTTGCCACAGCAGAACAAGGGTCCACAGAATGATTAGCAGTGGAGTTTTATAGTGCTGAGTTGCCAGCCCAGCACCCAGCCTTCCACAGAAGGTACACACACGCACACACTTACAACTAGGGCCAATTTAGAGTGTCCAATCCACCTGCAGCATGTCTTTGGAATGTGGGAGGAAACTGGAGCACTTGGAGGGAACCAACACAATTGCAGGGAGGACATGTAGATTCTACACAGAAGGCACCCCAGTTGAGAATCGAACCAGAGAACCTCTTGCTGTGAGGTGGCAATGCTAACCACTGCACCGACGTGGCCACCCATTTATCATTTAGGACAGATGCTGGACCTATTTCAGAAAAGCTTTTGCTTACCTCCAAGGGGTAGCTGCAGCTGTGTATAAGCTACAATGGTGGATAATAATTCAAATGGAAGGCAATGAGAATAAGTGAATTTCTGACCAGAAGTATGCCTCTGGCATTCTCATGATTCACTAAAACTAATGTCTTTTGGCTTTTCCCAGTTAGGGGTTGCCACAGCAGAACTTCGGTCTGCTAATGATTGACAGTGGATTTTTACAGTGCCAAGGTGCCAGCCCGACGCCCAACCTTCAAAGAAGGCACACCCATTTATGCACGCATCTACCTGCGTGCCTTTAAATGTCACTTGACCGTGGGGAGGATATGCAGACTCCACACAGAAGGTGCTCCAGCTGAGAATAGAACCGGAGAACCTCTTGCTGTGAGGCAACAACGCTAACCGCTGTACCACCATGGCCTATAAAAGTAAATAGCTGTCCATCACCCTGATCCATTTTTATTAACTAGGTATACAGACATCAGGCTTGCACTGTTGCTATATCCGCCCAGTACAGCTACATTTAATATTACAACTGAATATGAAGTTTGTGTAAAGTGCATAACTGCCCTTTACAGAGCTGGATATACACTGAGCTTGTCCAGGATCCATGAGTTCAGCCTAATGTCAGCACAACATCATGTTGCTGGGAGCAGTAGTAGCTCACTGATGTAGAGTAGCTTCCCAAAGTTACTTTGTATCTTAGTGTAACATCTGTAAGTGTCTAATTAATTTTTAATGAGGACTCCATGTGGAGCATTTTTAAAAGTTTGAGCCTTGCATAGTATGGTGCTAAAATTCAAGAAAAGGGGCAGGATTCACGAAGCCTCTGTGTAAGAGTTACAAGGCTTACACGGAGGCTGCAGTTAAACGGTGTGACGTCAGCATGTCATGCATATGCATGAGGGCATGCTGAATCACACCTAAGGCTAACACGGTCCATGGAAGACAGTAAGGGGCGTGTCCGTAGGCTGAGCCCTGCAAATGGATACGCCCCCAGAAGAGTAAAAGTCCCGAAAGTAAACCCCCACGACAGAGCCTGTGTAAATGTGAATAAACACAACACATGCTCCCACAGACTACGAACATAAAATGTACAAATGAACATCTTATGATTTTTTTTTAAATTGTAAAGATGTTTGCCCATGAGTGCACTTGTTTGCACAAAGTAAGCCAAGAAGCAATAATGTAGCAGTAGAGACATTGGCTGAAGAGCAGGCAGTCATGGTTCGAGCCCCCCCCCCAACATCAATTTTTATTTTTAGTGAAATAAGCACGAAACAGGTCCCTGACATATATGTACACATATAAAATTATATTTTATGTAAAATGTAATGAAATGGGCCATATATTTTGAAGAAATGTGAGATAATAAAAAAAAAAATGTCAGATGTGCCTATAGCTGAGCTACAGTGGGATGGGGCTCGTCCCCCCTCTGCAAGTGTGGCCGGAGGAGAACATCCACTCACCCTCCATAATGTCTGGACTGTGGTGCGTAGGGAGATCCTGGAAGCTGTTCTTGGGCCCCTACGCCAGCTTGAGGCACGGGTGGCACAACTAACGGGCGTGCCTGCTGCCCGGCCTACACAGCCCCCAGCACAGCCCCGTCCTGGGCAGTGAAGGCACAGTGGCAACTGCCCATGGGTGGGGATATCAGTTCCACTGTTGCCATCTGTGGGCTCATGGGCTCTAGATATCCAAACATCCATCCTCGTCAATTGTGTAACCCCCCCCACATGTGTCATACACCGCCCCTGTATGTGTCTTATTTGTCTTGTCTGTTAACCTACCCAACCTACCTCCCCAGCTATACCGACTTCCTGTACTTGACATACCACTCTCACCTGAAGAAAAAAGAAAAAAAGGGCACTCTGTACCCACAAAAAATTACGCCCCATACATAGCTGCCCATTTTGCACACATGTCTGCTGGACATGGAGACTGTCAATTACAATTGGCTGTACAACAAGTATTATTGTTGTCCTTACACTTCTCTCAGGGGTGGAAGATTTTAAATGTCACACCAAATTACAAACATATGCACAGCTGTTGCTGATGAAGAAATGGGCAGCTATGGGCCTTACCTAGATCCCTCCTGCAAAACCCGAGCTTGTTTCCCTACTGTCTTGCCCTCTTTGTGACCCCTTTTTCACCACTTTCCTGTCCCCCCATTTTCATTTCTTTCAAAGAAATTAGCACGGGTGTGCACAAGAGTAAGCACTTTTAAGCAGTTGTAAGTGGGTGTGCGCAGAGCTAAGCGCCAGTGCGCATGCGTGAGCTCCGCACAAACCAGCGCTAACCCGGTTACAACTGCTTAAAAGTGCCTTAGTCACTCTGAATGAGAAGGCCTGTAGTCTGCTCAAAAGCAAAATAAAATCCCACTGTCAGTCCCGAACCCAGGACCTTGGAAACAGTAGTCTGCATGACTTACCACTAAGCCATGACTGTTATGCAAGAACATTGTGCTCCAATAAATATATCATGTAATAGTAGGAATGAATGTAAAGGGAATATAGGATGTGTAGTACACAAAGCATGTCATGTATATTTACTGTCAAATGTAGGATTGTTATAATAGTAGTGTGTGAACAGAAACAGCCATGCTAGTTGGTATCTAGTAGGTAATAATGTCACTGTAGCACCTTGCAAGTCACACACATACTCACAGCAGGATAATCACTGCCCATACCCCACAACCTCTTACAGCAACACATCCGGACTAAGTAATAAAAAATGTGGAGCAAAGGCCCAAAAACAGGGACACATTCCAAATATTGCTCCAACAAACTTAGACAGTTGAGAGAGTAACAGGTTTTGCATTATGTTGGATGTTTGGAAGGGTAT
The DNA here is from genome assembly GCF_019279795.1 of Protopterus annectens. Classification (NCBI taxonomy): domain Eukaryota; kingdom Metazoa; phylum Chordata; order Ceratodontiformes; family Protopteridae; genus Protopterus; species Protopterus annectens. The sequence goes on from NC_056743.1 coordinate 1,586,058,866, forward strand.
GAAGTCTGAAACTGAAATGTTTGTCACTATAGTCTGACTTGAGCCCAACGTGATTTGCCAGAAAAAGCTGTTTATGAGATATGGACCAAAATATGAGGCAAAATGTGGACATCCTGCAAATATCTGTACACTTGAGAGGTCTGACACTGCCATATTTGAATAGTTAAGAGCCTAGACATAGCAACAGTGACTGAGTTACAGGGATGTCCCACAGACTCCCTGTGAAATGTACAAACAGTAGGCAGAAAGGTGTTACAACACATGCAATGGTAACTATGAAGTACTGAAAGTATGCACCACTTGCACGTCGGAAATAGTGTAGTAATACATATGCTCATGCTAACCCACAGTCACAACTGCAGAATACCAGGCAATTTAATGGGTGTACCTCACTGATATGTACCATTCCATGAGGCAGATAAAAGATGCACCTGAGAGTCTCTGGGGCCTGCTCAGCAGCATACTCAAATACCCTAATAGATGTCAAGGCCCACACCATGGCCAGACCACACTGCATGCAGTAACACCCTAGCAGATATAGCAAGCATTCCAAGGTGTGAATGTACATGGAAAATAGGAAAGCCACAGCAAAACACTACAGTCAAGACACTTAGCAGGCATACAAGTAGTGAATGTAAAGGGCAAATATTGAAGCCATAGCAACAAAGTGCAAGAGCCACTGCTATATACCAGTTACACCACATGTCCCACAGGAAAGCACACACACCCACATTAACAGTAGTAGTAGTCTTAGGTGTCAGTGTACATACACACACTTAGTACAGGAAACTGGAGAAATGAATGGAGAAATGTTAATCTACAACACAGCCAGAAATATGAGAGAGATACTAACCTTTACACTCACAGAACAGTGTCCACAGCATATCAGCATGGTCCCTACCCTTAAACTCTGAAAGGGCTATGCCTATCTCACATACCTTTTTATAGCACTGTCCTGGAATCACAGTGAGAACTGCAATCAGTACACAACTGGCTGCATGCAATTAGCAAATGCTAGCTAACAATTGGTGCAGAGGCCATCAAATGGACATATGCAGATACCTACAAAAGCATGCTGTACTCCCAGTCCACACATGCAATACTTTCATTGCACCCTCTGGAGGTAGGGAGAGAGAGAGAGAGAGAGAAAAAAAAAACATACACAAACAAAAGCACTCATCAAAACCCACTCGAAAGCTGACATCTGCCAACTGGAGCAGCAGCAGGACACCAAACCAAACGGCAACGCAAGCAGCTGTGACAAACACAGGTAATGTAAAGTAATACTTTAAAAGTCTACATACTGTGAACCCTCCATATGTGTCATTGGTCTGTATCCATATGTATATGAAGTTGTGCATAGGGCAAGGGACATACAGCAACTAACAGTGAAGGCTGTACATATATATGTATGTGAGGGCATCTATGTGCACATATCAATGTAGGTTGAATGTAGGTTGTAGTGCAATGTACAAAGTAAGTTTCACAGTTATGTATGCTTAGCAGTATGTTAGTGTGTGTATACAGTTTTGTAAACAAACATGATATACCTATTTATCATATGGATACGTATGTATGTCAATATATGTATGTATGTATGTATATATATATATATATATATATATATATATATGCATATATGTATACATAGACAGATGTAGATAGATAGAATATGTAGAAACATATATATGTAATACACACATACAGATATAGATATATGTAGATACATATACATAGACAGACAGATCTGACTATCTACAGATATGACTGTATATGACTATCTCACACTCCCCCTGTCCCACCCCCTCTGTCACTCTCACCCCCTCTCTCTCTTCTGCTGTACTTGTAGGGTGCTGACATCATCTCTGTGTAGAGATTGGAATATGCAGCAGCTGGTGTGTTGTACTGGTTGCCAAAAAGGTCAGTTCTATCACACATGTAATTGCACGCACCCTACTTCCACCTCCCTCACCACCACCACCACCACCACCACACACACACTTGCAGGATTCAAACCCCTACCTAACTATGTTATGACACTCAAGACGGGTGCATTAGCGAAGCGCGCTATTCGCATTACTGGGAGGTTTCCCTTTTCCTGCTGTACTTATAGGGTGCTGACATCATCGGTGTTTAGAAAGGGGAATGTGCATCCTGTAGTGTGTTCTCCTAGTTGCCAAAAGGGGCATTTCCCTCACACAGAATTGCACACACACTAACCCCCCTCACCCAAACACACACACTTGCCATTTGCAGGATTCAAACCCCTACCTAACTATGTTATGACACTCAAGACGGACGCATTAGCAGAATGCACTATTCGCAATACTGGGATTTTTCCCTTCTCCTGCTGTACTTATAGGGTGCTGACAGCATCGGTGTTTAGAAAGGGGAATGTGCATCCTGTAGTGTGTTCTCCTAGTTGCCAAAAGGGACATTTCCCTCACACAGAATTGCACACACACTAACCCCCCTCTCCCAAACACTCACACCTACCATTTGCAGGATTCAAACCCCTACATAACTATGTTATGACACTCAAGACGGACGCATTAGCGGAGCGCGCTATTCGCATTACTGGGAGGTTTCCCTTCTCCTGCTGTACTTATAGGGTGCTGACATCATCGGTGTTTAGAAAGGGGAATGTGCATCCTGTAGTGTGTTCTCCTAGTTGCCAAAATGGACATTTCCCTCACACAGAATTGCACACACACTAACCCCCCTCACCCAAACACACACACTGAGCATTTGCAGGATTCAAACCCCTACCTAACTATGTTATGACACTCAAGATGGACGCATTAGCGGAGCACGCTATTCACATTACTGGGAGGTTTCCTTTCTCCTGCTGTACTTATAGGGTGCTGACATCATCAGTGTTTAGAAAGGGGAATGTGCATCCTTTAGTGTGTTGTCCATGTTGCCAAAAGGGACATTTCTCTCACACAGAATTGCACACACACCAACCCTGCTCACCCCCACACACACACTGAGCATTTGCAGGATTCAAAACCCTACCTAACTATATTATGACACTTGAGGGAGATGCATTAGCAGAGAGCACTATCCAAAATTACTGGGCATCTGTTCTGCACCTGCAGTATTTATAGGGTGCTGACATCATTATTTATACAGAGGTATGTACATCTATTACTACCTCTCAGGTGGGGGATAGCATATATATGCATTTGCAGCCACCTACTTCAGGGTCAGATATGCACATCAGCACTGGCAGGTTATGTTTTATACCACGCTTCGTGACCACAGGACCTGTAACACACAACACAACCAGTTCAGACCACCCCTCCCACATCCGGGACACACACTTTGCTTCCCTGGGAACAGTGCCAAGATATGAAGGAGTTCACATACACCATTCCAGTTGTTAACATCAGGTACAGTTATATTGTGTGTGGGAACTACTCAGGCCTCTACAACATTACCCTACAGCCACTACAATTTGTAAGTTCATGTGCTATGGCAGGACCACTCACCACAGCCACAAGGGGGAATACATATTGCACCTGACCATCTGCAACATGGGTACTCACTGTTCCACACCAGAGGTAGACCACCATTGTTGATATCTGACCATGCCCACCTTTCCCTGGACATCCATATCCCATCCCCACCCCCAGGCAAGGTTGTCACTGCAAACAAAGTGTATTTATCAAAAGCAGACTTTGCACTTGTGAAGACTGGGGTGGAAGACTTCAAAGGACCCATGCTGGGGGAGTATACAGGCCACTCTGCATAATCCTTGACAATTGCATTCTATGAGCATGTGGAAGGTTTGCATTGATCATGCTATCCCAAATATACCCATGACTCCTCCACAACAGGACACCCTGTCAGGTGTACACCAGCCATATATGAGCTGTCCAACAGATGGAGTGAGCTAATACATTGCAGAGCAGTAGCCCACAGAGGGAGGACATCTCTGAACAGTACTGGCATGACACTTCAATCCCTCATAATCATCATGACAACGTGTTGACAGTGAAATTGTCCAGACACTGCAGATAAGGCTCCCCTCAGTCTGTTATTGATGCCCACTTACTGTTAGAGGTCCTCACCAACCCTTTTCCAGCACACACCAACAACATGGATGTGGCATAGCAAATTCAACCCCTGGGATCTCCACTGTGTCCTTGCTTAATGGAGGCACAGCACACTAGCCTCAAACGGTGCCTTATGTGACCTACTTTACAGTGGCACAGTAGCCTACTGTACTGGGGATGCAGATGCCAAGCACACTCTGGCTAAGCTTTCATTCCCTAGGGCAAACAGCCTAGTATTGACCTCTACACCCATATGTTTAATTGTCAGATGCACAATATTTGTTGCTGATAGGCTGTTTGCAGGTCTTTATTGCCATAGCATTCCCTGTTTCTATGAACAACTTGTGTATCTGTGGAAGATGTTTGAATATGAGTGGGATCCACTATATCACTTATGTCTCTGTAGTCATTTAACTGTGTGCACTGGGCAGATTGCTGTAATGTGGTTGGTTCCTGGAATGACACGTACAAATACCAGATATGTGTGGCCAACTGCTAAACTGAGAAGTGTGTGAGCATGCCCAGTGTGAGCTTTCCATATGTTGAACTCTGCAGTCCACCACATATGTGGATGAGTGTGAACTTCAACAATATCTCAAGTTTATGGTTGTGTGTTGAGTGTCATGTTGTGTACTTACTGGCCAACTGCTTCGTGTCTGAACACAACAGGGATTATACTGTGCCTGCAGGGTTTGCATGGGATACTTTGCATACATTTGTCAACATCCTTTCATACTGACTTAACACTGTAGTACCATATAGTGTACTGGTTCAGTACTTTCACTGTGGTGGACAGTATCCTGGGCTTTAGTCCTATCACTGCTTTAAATGTTCATAGTGAGCACAACAGACTGTTTAGGGGCCAGTTGTGCACATATGACCATGTTGCATTATGTTCAGATATGGACTACTTAAACCAGGCTTGTCCAACATTGGTAGTGTATTCCACAACATAGGTGGACATTGGCAAACACTAGCGATGTGCCCTAGGCCATTTCTAATGCTAGTCAGAGAGTGTGTTTGTCCTTCGACACACATTGTAACTGGAGTTTGCCATGACATATGTCATGGTTAGTATACTGTGCCTCCGTCTACCTGTGATATAACAGTGATATCCAGGGTAAACCTACCATCTCCCATCCACTCATCAAGATTCCTCTTGAGGAGAGTCGATGGGTGACTCTCTGGCTAACCTGTACTGGGAGTTTACTTAAGAGTGGGGGTGGCTTCTGTGTTATGGATCATTCAGTACAACTTGTCCTATGTATGTCAGTGCTGGGGTTCAGGTCTCTCATGTGCATAGCTCACTGCCATTCAGATTGTACAAGGTGCAGTATGTTCATTGATTCCAGCTTGGACATGGCTTTATACATCAGGCACAGCTTGCCTCTGGGTGGGCAGTATGGCAGTGTGTGGAGCTGCAGTTTGTTTAATCAGGCAACACATGGCATCTGTTCAAGCTCTTTGATACTCCTGGTGAGGTACTTTTGGGGTCTTTCCAGTTGATGGAAGTGTCTGCTGAGGTACATCCCACAGGGACCATTGTAGTCAATTGTGACGCTGATGAAGGATGACTGCAGTGCCACAATGACCTCCCCTGATCTAGATCTCACTACCTTCATGATTAGGAGGGTATATGGTATGTTTCTGTAACCACTACAGCCACATGCTTGTCCAATGCAAGATATCTATCAACTTGTGTCCCCAGGTGTCTTATTACATCTTAAGTACTTAATGGGTTAACACCTATGTGGTAATTAGTGGGCAGTTACTGTATATCCACAGGGGTTGACTATACACTTTTCTGCAATTAGCTTGCTGACATGGCTATGGCACCAGTTGTCTGTTTCTATGTGGCCCTTTTGTGGGATGCTTGTGTCAGCTGGAGGGTCAGATATGGTGGCCAGTTTGCAGTCCTCTGCAAACTTGTTCAGACACAGTCCTTCCATGTTGGCCTGTACCTATGGGACATATATACCAAACAAGGGAGGTCCCAGGACCGAGCCTTGTGGGATGCCAGTTGTATCTGGTTTGTAGTCTGACATGGCTGCAGCATTTCTGACCATGTCAGTTCTGTCCTTGGTCTGGTTTGCAACCCCTCTACTGACATAGGGGTTTATATTTAAGCTGGTGAGCTTATCTATAATGAACACGTGGGGTATTGTATGAAAGCCTTTTGCAAGGTCCAGCTAGGCTGTGTGGACCACATTCCCCTCATCAATGACCTTAATGACTGTTTCAAATGAGTCAAACATGTTTAAGGGGCAGGAGCTGCACATACGAAAGCCACACTGGGAAGGGTCCAGTGTCAGTAGGTCCCCAATATCTTTATGTCTGAGGTACATGCTGATCCTTTCCATAGCTTTGCAGACCAAGCTTGTCAGCATTCTGGGGTGGTAGTTTGCAGTATCCATTCAGGCAACACCTTTGTGGAGAAGGACCACTATTGTTGTACACTGCTCTTTGTGTACATATCCTGTGGTAAGGCTGACATTGAGCAGTAGTGTTATTGGGCATTCCATTCTTCTTGGAGTCCAAGTTGGACTCAGCCCAGGACACCATCTCATACCATTGATGCTGTGTGTTTTGCTTTGTAGATGCTGGCTGTTACCTCAGCATCTGCAATGTCAGGGGGCCAGCACTCTGCTGGGATAGATATTTAGCATTTTTTTTTTGGGGGGGGGGGGTTGCACTGCACCTGTCAGTTTGGATGTTGGCAATATGTGTGTGTGTTTGGTATGTTGTTTGTAATATTTGAGTGATTCAGAGCATATCTGTGAATTCCCAACAAGGTTCCTACCATCAGTTAAGAAAGCCTTGTGATTATCCTTAGTGTCCTGTACAATTTGTATCTTCATAGGTTCATAGGTTCATACTAGGCTATGCGCCCTAGGGCATTTCTAAGCCTAGCCAGAGTGTGTGCCCCTTGCTATGTGAATATTATGGCCATTTATGATTTACTTTACTGTGCCTCTGTCTGGATGTGACACAGTGAAGACCCCCAGTGTACATCTACGATCATCCATCCACTTGGCAAGATTCCTGTTGAAGAGAGTCAGTGAGGGTCTCTGCCTAACATGGAGTGGGATTCCGTTCCAGGGTGTAGGGAACCTCGGGGTTATGTATCTGTCCCTCCAGCACATCCTATTTCATTATGTGTTGAGGTTGACATCTCTCACTCTCACAGCTCCGATGGATTTGGGTTTTCTGGGGTGGAGCATGTCCATTACTCCTGTGTTGGACATGGCCTTGTACAACAGGCATGCAATGCCTCTGCATAGGCAATATGTGACTGCATACAGCTGGGGTGTCTACAGCCAGGCAGCATATGACAAATATTTGAGACCCTTTATCCTCTTGGTGAGGTACCTTTGAGGTCTTTCTAACTGCTGCAGGTGTCGGGTAAGGTACATCCCAAATGAGGCATTGTACTAGATGGGTCTGATAAGAGAACAGTATAGGGGCATAATGTCTTCTGTTGACGTAGATGTGAATCCTTTCATGATACGGTGTCCAATATAGACAGTCTTCCTAGCCACATTGGCAATGTGAGTGTCACATGACAGGTTACTGTCTACTTGTGTCCCTAGGTCCCTGATTACTCCTTCCATACATAATGGTTTACCACCTATGTGGTAATTTGTGAGTACCTTGTTTGGTATTTGGTGAGACATTCATACTGTCCAGTGTCTTCAGGATGGCTGGGTGGGGTTCCTGTGTGTGAGAGTGTGGTCTGTAGCATGCTACAGACTGTACAGCAGTTTTGCCTACGGTTAGTTGCACATGGGTGGTCTCCGATGCTTCGTGCATTGTCAGTTACCTGGACGTGTTGGTGTCTGTGCTGAATATGGATACTCCCCCTCCTTTTATGTTTTGGTCCAGGTTTTGGGGCCATAATGCATGATATGAGGTATAACCTGGTAGTGCTGGTGTGCTGTCAGGAGCCTTGCTGCAGGTTTCTGTCACTGCACATACATCGATGTTCTCCATACTGGGGAGGGCCTCGGGAGCATGCATGTTGAGGTTTACACGTCTGGCATTGGGCAGCATTACCCTTATGTTTCTTTCCACTTATGTTTTCTAGGGAGGTGGGTTAGTCTTTTCAGCCTTGCCTACGAAAGGCTCTATGGAGGTGGCAAGAGTCTTAATATCCAGATGCCCAGGGGTAACAGGTGCAAGCCATCCTTGGCACAGCAGTGTGGCTTGTCAAGCATGACATCCCAAGCAGACAGACATTGGATCCCCTTGGAATGACACCAGTAACTGTGCCACTTGTTAAAGCTGATCATTCTGTGTTTATACTGTGGCATCATTCTTGGTGAGGGTAGGATGCTGCACACGGTCAGTGTCATACCGGCCTGGACTACATAATCGGAGAGCTCATCTATGTCTCTTTTCATGTAGTCTGGGAAGGTACATCTCAGGTCATTCACACCAGCATGGACAATGACTGCATCATATTTCTACTTGCTTTGGGGTGACCTGCATACTTGTGTTATGTGGCGTATTGTAGCAGCCTACAGGCAGCTTACTGTACCCTTTCCCTTGTTCAGTCTGGTGAGCGGGACAGCAGTGTGTCTGACTATGGAGTCACCTATTACAACTGTATCAGGCATGTTGTTTCTCCTTCGGGCCTGTGACTGTTTGGAACACCAGCTTTGTGTGTTATGTGTTGCATGTGCTATGTTTGGAGGTAGTGGTTGCTTGGGTGTCTGCTATGGAGGCCTCTGTTGATGTGGTGTGTTTGTAATTAGGGCCTCCAGAATGTTTTTCTGTGTTTATGTCTTTGGTTTGCAGTTGTGATAGGTCTATGTGAGACTGGGTTTGTGGTGTGTGTGGTTACCTTCTCCTCCTGACTAGTTTTGACAGTACTGAGTTGAGAGAGCTCAGCCTCCGGTTTGGATAAATGGTTGCATCTCTCACATATATTTGTATTTCTTGGGGGGAGGTGACGGTTGTCTGTGTACATGGGGCAGGTGCAACATTGCCTCAAGATTCACAGATTCAACTTGTTGTGGCTGGCCTTAGTGGATTGTATGAGTGGACATATTTTATTGCCATACTACTGATCAGTGATTACTTCCCTTTTTATGTTTGCTCTATCATGCAGTAGCTTCCTCATTCTCTTGCATGGTTTGGTAATGGCTGGAGTCCACCATGCTAGATGCCCGCGTGTATGGCATTGTGTCTTGGTTTTATTTGGGATTGCATAATCCATGCATTCCTGGCAGTATTCATGGAATGCCTGTATAACAGGTTCTGAGGAGTGGCCCATATTTTGCACCTGCACAGGGCCTTTAATGGATTCCACATTAGTTTGGAGGAGTGCAACTTTTGCTTTACACATGTTTTTCACTGTGGTTTTCTGGCCAGGGACTATGGTCAGGATGTGTATATCCGGTGTGATTACTCTATGGTCTGGTCTTACCAGTGAGGGATACACTTCTCATCTTGCCATCCAGTACCCATGTTGCTGATTTTCACATCCAGTATGCTTACCCCTCTTGTGGGAGTGGTATGTTGTTCCTGGGCATTTTGGTTTATGGATTCTAGGCACTTTTATCCTACAGTGTTGGAGCTAGAATAATGCTCCCAGTCTATGTTTGGGTATTTTCAGTCACCCAATATAATGTGGTTTGGAGGGCTTAATATATTCATGTATTCCAACATAGGCCAAGTGCAGTTCCTGGTGTTAGGACAGTAGTCTGTAGCAGGCTATAAACTGGGAGGCAGTTTTAGCCGCTGTTACTTGACCATGGCTAGTTCATGCTGCTTCTTGTTGTGGTACCAACATGGGGGTGTGGTTATCCTTGACAATTATTGCTAGTCACCCTCCTTTTGTAGCTTGTTCCATGTTTTGAGGCTGTACAGCACAGTATGAGGTGTAACCTGGTAGTGTTAGGGTGCTGTTGCGAGCCTTGACCCAGTTTTCTGTTACAGGACAGATATCAACATTCTCCATACTGGGGGAGTTTAGACTGCATGCATCTTGCTGTTTAGACTTCTGGCATTGGGTAGCATTACATCTAGGTTGTTATCCCTTGTGATACCTATGGAGGTGGGTTTGTGTTTTGAGCCTTACCTATTCAAGGCACGCTGTGGGTAACAACAGCCTTTGCCAGTATCCATATGGCCAGGACTGATAGGTGCATGCCACCCCTAGCAGGTGGAGAATCATGTCATGCTCAGCATGTCATCCCAGGCTGGCGCACATTGGATCCCCTTTGACTAACAGCAATACTTCAGCCAATTATTGCAATTGATCATCTCATCGTCATATTGTGGCATCATGCTTGGTGAGGGTAGAATGTTAGTCAGGGTCATCAAGTTTGCATGTACTACATGGTGTTACATTGCTTAACACATGGCATTCATGCCTCAGGTGGTGCTGCAGGGCTGCCTCTGTCGGATGCACATACTACACTCCCTGTACATGTTTGAGAGCAGGTTATGTCATTTTAGGCATCCCTGTTATTATATGAGTGAGTCAGAGAGGGGTATCATTCCCAGGGTTCCTACTGAGCCAGTGTATGTGCTATGCGTTGCCTCTTTGCCAAGGCCAGGGCATACTGGGCACGCCTCCTTCTGCCTACTGGGGCAGGCTCAGGTTGTTCCTCCTCTGAGTCACGCTCTGCCTGTGATAGCCTTGGCAATGGTGGGGGGCTGTTTGCCCGGCCCTGTGCTGCAGCTGTTTTCACAAGATCATATTATGTAGCATAGCACATACCATGACAATTTGGGTACATGTAGTTGGTGAGTACTGCAAGGCTCCACCAGATGTGTCCAGACACCGGAACCGTGACTTGAGCAGCCCAAACACACGCTCTATTACATTACGTTTGTGCATGTGCCTCATTATGGCGTTCCTGTTCAGGTGTGTGTGCGTTTCTGATGGGTGTCATCAGCCACGGCTCCAGTGCATAACCTGCATCCCCCACTAGGTGTCCATGTGGGATGTCCCCATTGGCAAATGTCTGGTACAGCTGCATCAAATGCCAGATATGGGAATCATGGTAGCTCCCAGGGCAGCCAGCACACACATTCATTATTATGCCCTGGGCATCACACATGACCTGGCAGTTGATGGAGGGGAAGCCCTTGCGGTTTATGTAGGCCCTACCCCGCTCACCAGCTGGTGCTTTGATGCATATGTGCATGCAGTCTATTGCACCCACTACCTCAGGGTATTCCGCTATTTGCTGGAAGAGACACATATTGCTGGCCAATAACTCACGGGCATTGGGGAAATATACATGATCACTGACATGTGCTGACATGGCATCCAGGAACTGGTGCAGTACCCTGGAGGCTGATGCCTGTGATATCCCCATCATATCCCCAGTTGGTCTCTGGAAGGTACCTGTTGCTAGTATTCTTAGGCCAACACATACCTTGGTTTCCACTGGGATGGGTTCCCCTCTGTTGGTTCTGTGTGTAAGGTGTGGCCTGCACAGCTCAACAATTTGCTGCAGGAGGTCTCTGTCCACTCTATAGCGCTCCACTATCTCCAGCTCATGTAACCCGTGGTTGGTGACCCTGGGCCTGTACACTCTTCTCTGTCTCCATACTGTGGGTTGTCTGGCACCATTTGCATTGTCACCACCCTCAGCAAGTAGCCTATGTCTCCTTATGACAGCTATGGCAGCCCCTAGCATTTCTGCTCTGAGTTCAGCTTTTTCAGTTTTCACTTCTAATAGCTTACTCCTGTCTTGCAGTGTCTCTTGAGAGAAACATCTTGCACTGCTGTTTGCAGAGTTTTAAGTGCTTGGCTGGGCTACTATTCTACCTGTGTAATTGCCTGCTTCTAATTGTTTTCACCTGCTAGCTCCAGCAGTATTCCCTGCTAGCTTCCTACTAATTCTGTTGCTTCCTTTTTCCTCTCTGTTTCCTCAGGGGGGAGCAATGCGCATACCAGCAGAAACACGCTCACAGTGGCTTACACGCGCGCACACAGGCTTACACGGTTTAGAATCTTCTTATTTGGGTTACAACACACGCACACCAGCGCAAACAGTCTTACAAGTCTGCCAACAGGCTCCCACATGCTCAGTCTGCCTTACACGTGCGCACACTGCCCTACTCGCGCCTCATGGCGCGCACACGTGCGCATGCACGCCCAGCAAGAAACTTTGGTGTAAGCAACAGTGTACACCTTCCATTTCATGACTTTCCCATGCTTATCTTGTGGCACTCCTCTTTCCATAATATGTGTCTGACATCTGTCATGTAACACTGACCTCCAATGAACTGCATTTCTTTCTGCCATTCCCCCCTGTGATGTTACCTATCTCCTACTCTGTTCCTCCCCCTTATGTAACTTTTACACTACTCAGAATGTGCTCATTTGCTATGTGACAGTGGGATTCAGTATCCTAACACTCATTTACATCAGATTGCCTACTAATGCTTAGTTACATGTCTTAGACTCAGCTTCCCCCCTTAGCAACCACTAAACGGTGGCCATGTTGCTTTTAGTCTGCTGGTCCCTGCATTGTAAATCCATGTATTGCATAAAACCTTCATTTTTATGTATTATATAGTGCAGCCCGTTTGCGCGGGGCTGCACTGCGTTTAAACATCGGGGATCGCCGAAAAAAAAAAAATTTAATTCTCATATTTGCATTGGGGTACCTTGCCAAATTTGGCCATTGGCATGCTGCCTGACACATATGCACCCTTTATTTGGAGCTGACATGGCTCCATTGTGTTTTTTGCAGATACGTACTCAGTTGTCAACTGAGTACATTTCTGCAGCTGAAACGGCTCTTACACGGGCTGGTTTGGGCTTCGTGGATCGCTAATCTACCTCATTTGCATGCCTTTCGGCTGCAAGTGTGGTGTTTAACATATCCACGCCCACTCTGTGTAAGAGACGTTTTAGCTGGTCTCTTACACGGAATTTCAGGCTGTTCCTGGATCACGAGGGATGCATGGAGTCTTACACTACTCTTAGACTCCGTGCAAGCCTTCGTGAATCCTGCCCAAGGAGTCATGAGGTATAACATCCATTTTCTGAAGCAGTCACAGGTTCTTTTTTTCTCCATTTTTTCTTCTTCTACAGTATAAATAATCATGGTGGGAAATTGTTTTGAAAAATGAGCCTTGAAATAAAAAAAACAGTCAGGTTCAAGACTCAAGTAGAGTAGCTCAGTGATTAGAGTGTTATTGTTTTGTGATTGCCACTCGTAAGTACAGTCAAAAACAGGGCATTAGTTAAACAGGAAGGAATTTTAAGTTCTAAATCTTCACGGGGAAAAAAAAACATTACAGCAGTTCCTCCCCACACCCCAGTTATTTATATATACCAAGTGTGAGATTACTGTGTCCTATGGAAAAGTGAAATCCTTGTTATGCCGCAATCTCGCTCTTTGACAAAATCCTGGAGTCACATACTGGGAAATATTTCCTAGTGACTATACAATACAGAGCTGATCACTAGTGCATGGAAACCCAACAGAGAATTTTTTTTAAACACCTTTATTAATTTCACATATATTTAGCCTAGGTACACATACATTAACAGAAAAGAAAAACTATTACAAATGTTTTCTTTTTCATGCATTATACATATATCTTCTGTTTTTTAACAATTATCCCCATGGAGAATTTTTGTCAGCTGTCACCATGAAATAAACATTTTGAATTATTCTTCCAGCTATGAAGATACAACCTGACAACTAGGGCAAGTGTTCACAAAACCTGTGACTTTATAAGGGTAATAACTTTTTTAATAACTTTTTTGTGAATTAGAGAAGTACAATACATTTTACCAGAATGTCATGCTATGCTTTTTGCTAAACTTATTTTCATATTGTGATAATTGTGCTAAGCTGTTAATAATAATAGTCATGGGTTCACCTCATTCTGAATGAACCAAGCAACCTTTATCAGCCATTCTGTGAAAAATGTAGCAAGTTGTAGGTTTTATTTACTTAAGATTAGCTGGTGTTGAATTGATGTCCTTGAATCACCGAGAATCAACTGGCATTTTTTTAAGCTAACATGTTTATTTTTAACATGCTATCTGTAGAACAGACTTAAGGCCTTGCTTATGTGTCTCAGTGGTGTTATGAAATGCCTGGAATAACAAACACCACATTGTGCAGTCACGCTCTGCAAAAAACAGCAACAAAAGTTATTCTGGATGAAATTTATTGTACTTCGGAAGTAACATAAAAATGCAATTTGGCTGGTGTGTGTGCTTAGACAATTCTCCATTTATAGCCCTAATATGTGTGAACATTTCCTTTTACATTTACACTATTGAAAACATGGGTGGGAATGCCTACAGAGTCACACAGACTGGTAAGCATATAGGTAGATGATGTATTTGTAAAGTTCTGGTTTATATCATGAGTTGCACGGAAAACATTGTTATAATAGGGTGTTATTTCTGCTAATAAAAAGTTTGGGGTTTATGTTAAAGCAATCTGGAAAAGTTCTAGGACAGGCTGGGAAGTAATCTTTATTTTCTCATACACTGCAGTGACTGCTGCTGGCTAGGAACACAACTATTCTAGTACTATAGTGTGGAACACTTCATCTTTGCACATTCTTCGCACCATGTGGGCAGACATAGTTTAAACCAGTAACCATTTGTTTTGAAGTTGTTATTGCTGAAACCAGAAATTCACTGCAGTCCTGCACTGGATCACTGTATACTACCAGAAACTGGTGAGAAAATGGGAAAAAAAATGTAAAGGAGATCAGAGCATATGCCTGCATCTGTGCATGTATTATATAACTTCATTTTCCCAGTAAGCCCATTCACATACTTTTTTGACATTCACTACATCTGAGCTGTCATTGTGCCTTGCTTTTAACATTGCAGTCTCTGGGAAGCACCTGTCTTGTCATTGCACAGTAAATAACAATACTTTTTTTTGTCATTCATAAAACTGTGCAGAATTAAAACAAGACTTCCACTGACAGTACAGGAGAAACTTGAAGTCACGTTCACTGAGTAAAGTATGCTGTATGTTGAACTATGCTGGTATATATGTGCCCTTTCGTTTTGGCTTCCCCCTCATACTTTGCTTAGGCACAAAACCTGCTGTAGCCAGTACGTTAAGTATTGTGAGTATCACCTCTGTTAAAGATCTAGCTTATGTACACAAAGCCAGTTTTGCTCAAAGGCATATTTTTTGAGTCTAACTTCAAAGCTGTTTAGTAACTATAGCTACACAGACCACACTCCCATCAAGCTTGTGACAGGCAATTCTTATATTAACTGTTAGGTGTGGTTATTTTCAGAGTCTCACTGGAATGCGTACTGGGATCAACTAAGTAAAAATTAAACTTAAACTTCCCTGCAGTAAAACAGCTGCATGTATTACCAACCACGCTGCTTGACTGGCTGCTGTAACTTGTTTGCATGTATTATATTTACTCTTTCCCTTGTAATTCAGGTCAAAGCTGAAAAGAATCCAAAAGGACCTTTTGACTTACCTCGTTAACCAACAAACAAAATGAGAGCAGTTCTCAGGCCATGCAACACAACCTGCCTTAACACTGAAGTAGTGATGTTTTCAGGTTGATTTGTCAGTTTCAACAATTTAAGTACCAAAACTATGTTTTTTAAAGATAAAGATGAAACAAACAAAAAAAAAAGTTTTGCCGTTTTCTGATGTTTAATTATTATGCAAATATTCAATCTTCGCTGTCATCGTTAACTTCGTTTTATAATTAAAGGTTTTGCTCCAAAATGGCATTGTGGTGGCTGCTACTGTAATGTGGTTTTGTTTCTCAGCCACAAAACAACAAAAAAAGCTTTATGTTCTCATACTGTACTGCCCTTCTGTCTCACCACTGATTTTAGAATTCTTTTGTCTTTAATTCAGGCAAAAGGTCTTGAAATCCTTGGATTTTTGTTAGATACAGCTGCTAAACTGAGTTTTATGATCTTTTTATGGGTCTATATTATAATCTTGGAGGTTTAAAACTTCGAAACACTAAATATCGAACTTTAGTGATCGAAGTCTTAAACCACTGAAACAAACAGAAAATACTAAATTTAAAAAAAAAAACTAAATAGTTCACGTGGGGGGCTGTGCCCCCCACACCCCCCTACTTAAATATACCAACTCCGAGAATGCACTATATTGAAGTAAACGAAAATCTCCCCCTACAGAGATTTTCCATTTAAACGTTTGATATAGTGTGTTTTCGCTATTCTTGTGTCGACAATATCGTATTCGATTATAATATAGACTCTCTTTTTACTTAGTCATTTTCTTGACATGACAAGTAACCCTGTAGTGTGTTCTTTCTCATTATATCTGACCTTAGTGACTATAGCTGGTATTCCTTCCACAACTTATATACTTATAGCTCTGAAGCTTCATTGCTATTTCTTGTTTGTGATGACTGCTTGTCTGTGACTTGACAGATCCTAATAATCAATTTCCCATGAACTATATGGTCCATGTAAGGAAATTTATCTAAATGCCGCCTGCTAGTAATGCAACATGAGCAGAATATAATAAAGAATAAAGAAACTCCAAAAAGTACAAACTGAAACGGCTGAATGAAACAAAAAAAACAAATCCAACCTACTACAAAAACAAATTTAAATTTATTCAGTATACATAAGCACTTTCATCTCAGTCTGAGATGAAAGTGCTTATGTCTGCTGAATAAATTTAATTTGTTTTTATAGTTGTTTTGCTTTGTTAAAGTATAATAAAGGCTCTGGGTAGATGGCAAACAGTCACATGCTTCGAAGTGCACTAAAAAATTAGTATTAAACATGAAAAGAGGGTGAAATGTAAATAAATGCAGATTGCTTCTTTATTCCATTTTGAAATAATTCACTGTTATGAATCATCTGCCATACAATTAGCTTCATTTTTTAAAGTTTCTCTTTGATCAGCTTTGTAGTGAGAGAAGTAGTGTAGGTGTGCCCAAGCCCACTCAAACGTTCACACAAGGAAGATGAAGAAAAGTACATCTTTTCCCAGGATGTAAGGCAGGTAAGATGAGATGCTTATATAGCTGGTTGTCACTCTTGCACATGATGGTCTGCCCCAACCCAGCTGTCTGTCTTCATTAATAAACAAAACAAGTTTCAACTTACTGACACCAGAATAATTCTTGATGGAGTTTTTGCATTAGACATATTGTGTTAAATGACTACAAGTCCAGTTGCTACACTAGAATGTGAACAAAATGATAGCTAAAGTGATATTTAAACACAGTTACTAGAAATTATATCCTTGACTTGTATTACTGTAATAGCAACTGTTGGGGAGTGAAATGCCCTCATTAATTTTGATATCTGGTTTACATAAACTGTCCAGTGCAGATTATTTACTTTACACAGCACATGGTGCAAATAATTTAGTAAACATATTCTTGTATTTTCTTCTCTCCCTTAGCCATGCTAAATATAATTTACCCAGAAACTGTTTCTTCAGCCTGGGTGAGCTAACACCAAAGAAAAAAAATAAATTTAGCAAAGTTTTCCTTTCATGAAGACCCTGTTTATTCAGTCTGTGTGAGCTAACACTGAAGAATAAACATTAAATTAAAAAAAAATCCCTTTTTATGTGAATTCTGTTTTACAGCCTGTATGAGTTAAAGGGAGAAGCAACATTTATTTACTTTTTTATGTATATATATTTTTTTACCAGGGTGGTGCACTGATCTCAGTAGACCATTTACTGGCACAGCCCAGGTGAATAGAACCACATAAGTAATGAAAAAAAAACATATTTACAAATACAAGGATATGCTATAAAGTTTGTGTATACACATATATAATATATACAGATGCAAAAATAAGCTATTTAGTTGAAGAAGTAGATTCCAAAGTCAAAACATGGATAGAAAAGTGGAATTATGCTTTGCAGAGCTCTTTGGATAAGATGTAGCCATAATGAGTGAGATAGCTTATGCTACAAGAATATCAGCATACCATTATATAGTGAGGTATGAAGACATTAGAGGGGGCAAATGAGAATAGTTGCAGGAAAGGATACCATGAGGATAAGACAGAGAAATTGAGAGAGAGGCGTACAGAGGGAAGAGGAATAGAAAGGAGAGAGTGTGAGAGATAAAAAGACAAGAGGGAAGTAGGATGAATGAGAGGCAGTAAGTGAGGGGATGACAAGATGAGATGAAGGATGAAATAGGGATAAATGAGTGCATGAGAGAGCTGCAGGGTTCATGTAATGTGAACAGTGTGAGTGTAGCTGTACTTTGTTTGGGTGAAGAGGTGTTCCCTGATCTGTTGTCTGAAGTCTGAGCACATTTGGTTATCTTTGATTGAGAGTGGAATGGAGTCCCATAGTTTATGTGCTAGGATGGAGAATGCATGGTCAGTGCAATGAAGTATAGTTTTTGGAGTTATTAGAGTTGGTTGAGATTGAGAATTACCCGAGATTATATGTGGGGGTTTGGTGAAAAGTTTATAAGTGAGAGGGAAAGATGTTTCAGGGAAAGGGCGTTGTGAATTAGTGATCCTAGTAGGAGGTTGACTGTCAGATGTACTGAGAGCCATTTAACTATGGCATCAGTTAGGCAGTTGTGTTCATTACTGGGGGAGTTAGTAATGAACTTGCCGACTTTACTGTAGATAGTTTGCAAGATGTTGCCATTTTTCTTTAAGGTTGCAGCTATTAAACATTACATTTATGAAACTGCCAAATGGGCTTAGGAAAAGCCAATCCTCTCTTTGAAGTTGGTAGATCTAACATTGGGGATGGCTTTATGAGTTGGTAAAATGATTTTCTTAGCTCAGTAATTTTTTTTATCTTTCATTCCCTGGTATATTACTGGCACAAACCATGGTACCATGTCAGAATAGGTGATCATTCCTGTCCTCTGAACTACTCAGTTTTTTTTCTGTTGCTTTCCCAGTTTGGATGTTAATCCTAATGTTTATTAAGGAAAGTTCCCATGTTCCTTACTTAGAAAGAAACCTTCATTGAAGATGTTCCTGGGGCTGGAATATTGGAAGACAAAACCACTATCTGTAGTGCTTCGACAATGAACATTGCATCAAACCCATTAAACCTGATCAACCAGTGAGGGAAACACATAATTTGCAGAACAGATACTCTTGATGTTTCCCAGTATGGTGATCATCAGGATGATCATCTTTGTGATCCTTTGCTGATGCAGTAATATTAGGACAAAGAAAAGGAGTCAGACACTGGACATTGGTCATACCCTGCTCCAAGTAAGTCTAACTTAAAGGCAGCCTTCCAATTCACATGTAATGGTAGCCCCAACAGAGTAAACACACTTGCTCCCATCTTCTGTGGGCAACATTGGGCTGTAAGATGTCCAACCCTAGCAATTGCCTTGGAGGATATGCTACAGGGTGTCTGCACTGCCTTTCCAAAGACTGACTGACTGATTGGATGATACTTGAGCCAGATCGCCACCTGTGATGTGGTCCTTCACGTCCCTGGTGCAGACACAGTGGGTGATGCCAGAATTAATGGCTACTCTCCCCAGACTTTCCTATCTCTAAATTTAGCAAGGCTTCCTGTCCCAGGTTAGAAATTGTTCATTAGGTCCCCCAACAACAGCAGAGCCTGCAAGACAAAACACTGAATCTTTTCCGGCAGTTAGATGCCCGCTAGTATTTGTTCTTGTAGTGCAGCACACACCCTTATGAACATGGATGTTGCTGATTCTAGGCCTACATATGTATCTCCAGACCTGTTACTACCTCTGGCAAGCCCTACCTCCCTGGATGTCATCTCCATTGTCTTCCTGACAAAATGATGAAGGCAGATGCATATTATACAAACACAAGCTCTGCATCCTGAGTTAGCATAAGGAGGCAGGTGTTCTGTCTCTTTTTCTGTTGTGTAGTACGGGAGTTCAGAGGGCCCATAGACCCTTTTCTCAAAGAAGAATTAAAATAGTGAGCCTTACTCTCCCTACAACTTTCATCCAGATAACCCCTTTCTTTGGAGAGAACCTTAAACTGATAAAAGTCCTTCATGGTCTGACTTGTGTCTAATTACCCTCCCAGAAGAACATGAGTAAGTGGACTGAGCAAGAATAAGAAGTCTGAGATCATCATCCTGCCCTTGGATTCTGTCCCATAGGATGGCCTTTTACAACACAGAAGCATCTAGATTGTACTCACTCTGGTCCAAAGATGTGGTTGCCCTGTCTAAGCTCCTAGTGGAGTAAAATGAAGTCCTGATTAAGGATTCTAGGGAAGACTTCTGTGTGATTTCATTAGATGAGTATAAGTTCTTGTGACTGCATTACCTTCCCAACTTACAACCTGCTAGGTTTTTGAGAGTGTAGTCTAGAGGAGTTTCTCACTTGCCATATTGAAGTTGAAATGTCTCTGCTATCTGTTTCACCTGTCCAGGTTCTGGTCTTCTTAATGAACTAGGATTATAGAACCTGGCAATTACTCCTACTCTGGGTTCAAGAAAGATCTAGTTATGTCCTTTACCATGGCATTCACAGTGGGGTTTTATTGGGCATTCACAGTGGGGTTTTATTTAAGTATCTGTCATTCTGCTGGGTATGGTGCCATGACCAGTAGCGAAGACTCTGATTTGTGCCTGCACAGAGTGGCATAGTGGAGGCTTTCATCATCAACCAAAAATAACTAGATTTATTAAACAAAAATTCTCTTGAGAAGTTGATACATAAACCTACTA
The DNA here is from genome assembly GCF_019279795.1 of Protopterus annectens. Taxonomy (NCBI): domain Eukaryota; kingdom Metazoa; phylum Chordata; order Ceratodontiformes; family Protopteridae; genus Protopterus; species Protopterus annectens. The sequence continues at coordinate 1,586,079,564 of NC_056743.1, forward strand.
CAGGGCATAGCATTCTTGATCTGATTCTTACAAATATGTCTGTCTCTTACACTCTACTCCTCTGGTATCACCTTTCTCATTGAAGTCTGACCATAAACTTGTTGAAAAGCTCCTACAGCAAGCCCCACTGAATTTAAGAAATACAGACATGTCAACCTCAACCTACTCTGTGACAAAATGTCAAAATTCAGTTATGACTGCAATTCCCTGGACCTTAATCCAGCAGCATGCTTTACTAAGGAATAATACATCCATTTAGAAAAATGCATAGAGGTAGTCGGACCCACCTGAAACAAGTATCATGAGAGATTAAAAAAAAAAAAAAAACTCCCTGATGGTCTACTGCCATAAATAAACTATGCAACAAAGTAAAGAAACTCATTCAATTATTTAGCAGATATAAACCCCCTCTTCTTAAGGATAATATCAAAACCATTAAAAAATGAAGAACACTATCAGGCCAACAAAAGGAGCCCATACATTTAGGATGGCCTCTGAAGCCAAAAATAATTATTAATCCTTCTTTAGTTATGTTGTAAAACTAAAAAAAAAAACAGTACCATACATTGCTCAGAACTTATTCATATGACGTTGCCTATTCTGACCCAATACACATTGCCACGTCAGTGTGCCATCCTCACCCCAAAGACTTATATTCGAAGACCTGAAATATATGAATTTATTTCTCCCTCAATTATCTCTAAATATCATTTACTGAAATTGCCAACCAAGATCAAAAATACTTCCTCCATGAGACCTCACAATATATCTGGTTGCTTAATTAATAGTGTTAAATATACCCTTGCAGACACACTGTTTAACCTAAGTTTAGCTACTGGTTTTGTCCCTGATAGGTGGTGCACTGCAGTGGAGATACCCCTACACAAGTGTGGCCTTACTGACCTGTGTAATTATAGACCTATCAGCCTTACAAGTCTCATCTGCAAAGCCATGGAATGTATTATAACTGACCTAATAAAAAGTGTTATCAAGAATCCTTTTAGACTTGACCCCCTACAGTCTGGCTTCGTCAAGGGAAGATCCTGTCCATTTAATCTGGTAAACATGTTATTCATTTATTGCTGTTTATTGACATTTTCCATTCTAGCATCATGTAAAAGGTGTTTGCTTTAAAAATCGATCCACATGTTGTACGATGAATAGCTAAGTGGCTGAAAGTCAGAATCCATACAATGCAAATTGCAGGTGCCTCAAGTGAAAGTATGAAACTGACCAGTCATGTCCCTCACAGCTGGGTAATGGGACCTCTTCTTTTTAATATGTACTTCTCAGATCTAAAAGCAGAGTACCAAGATCTTTGGCTTTCAATATATTCAGATAGCTGTAAACTGAGGATTGTTGTTAAGTCACCATTTGACACCCAGACCCTACCGAATGAACTCTCCCTAGTAAACAATGTACTAAAATGAGCTCAAACTAAAAGTTAAAAAGTGTAGTAACATCACTTTTTTGTACACAACCTGTCCCGTCATCATAGTGTATAGGCGACACCATTAGTAAACAAAAATGTAGTCAGGGATCTAGGCCCTTTGATTGCTAGCTGCCTCTTTTGACCATCCTGTAACAGTGGTTGACAGGAGGTCCTTTCATTTAGCCCAGCTAATTGCCAAATGAATATCATCACGGTCTAAAGTGGTAATTACTCTCTTATACTCAACATTGAGCAGTGTAATTATTGAGGACAATGCCTCTTTTGAGCTGTATTTTATTCAACATGTCAAACAATTCGAAAGATCCCAAATGTTCCTAACCAAAAAGATCACAGGCCTAAAGTCCCTGAGCTATCAACATAGGCTGGAAGCACTGTCACTTTATTCAGTGTCTTATAGACTTTTAACAGCTCTCTGTCTCTCTTACTGTGCCATTAGAGACCCAAATGTCTTGGACCTCCTGTATGTTCACAAGACCAATATTTCCAACAGTATTAGAACCAGGGGGCTAATCCTTCACCAGCAGATAAATAAAAAATGGTGAAGGGACAGGTTTAAACCCAGTGCCTCGAATCATCTGGAATAAACCTCCCCTACATGTTTAGCATTGCAACTCACTATGAAACATTACACTATTAAACATAAACTGAGTGGATGGGTGTCCACAAATTTACTCCGGGTTTAACTGGTATGACCCTCCTGGAGAAAGGAGATGTGGCCTGAAGGAGGGTACTGGCAAGGACTGTGTGGTCATAAGACTGTGTGGCCTTGGAATATTTGTATAACTTTTTAAAGATGATCTCAGATAGTCCCTCTTGCATCATCTGGACTTGATGGTAGCCACAGCCTAAACACAGTTCCACTGAAACACATGAAGATGCAGGTGTCACAGTGGATGGTGATGATGCCAGTGGCTACAGAGCAACCACTGTCTTATGTTTCTTCTCCCAGTGTTAGACCATATCACCTTACTTTGGAATGGTGGACAATCTCCACCAATGTCAGTCCAGGCCTTCCTTTCTTGCAGAAGACTCTAGTACAGGTCCTGGTGATGGATGTTTCACTAGTGGGGTTGCAAACCTACTTTGGCTAGTAAGTAGATAAGGGAAAGTAACTCAGACAGATATATAGGCAATGTTTCTTACTCTAATGAATATGGTAAGGGAACTAAGATGTGAGTACCTCGTGTGCTGGTTGAACAATTAGTCCATGGTGTGGTCTGTGAACAAACAACATATCACATACTGGTATCCACTCTGTAAAGATATGACACATGCCTGACAGTGGTCCACAGAAAGTGGCATCACTCTTTTTACTTTCTTGAGGAAGTGGTTATGTTGTGGACTCCTAGATCCTTCTCTTCTGGAGCTCAGAATTTGAGAATCTTGTGTGATTAGGGTCTTCTTTGAGTGGTACACCCCAGAGATTAACTTATTTGTTAATTGAGGAATGTGTTCCTCCCCCTAGTTTCCTTCATCTAGCAATGAAATGCAGAGAGATGATGATGGATGCATTTTCTTTATCCCTGTCTTTGTCTTTCTGTATTGGAAAGGAAGATTATAGGTTCGTAGGTTGGTACTAGGCTATCAGCCCTAGGGCCTATACAAGCCTAGCCATTTGGAAATGGCTTTGGTAAGGCTCAAACCATTTACGACTGCTTGCAAAGCTTATACTCTAACCACTACACTATTAATCTTATTGTATACCTTCCACCATTCCCTTTGATTCCATGCTATATTACAAAATTCAAAGAAGATAAAAAGACTCATCGACCCATTCTTACATTCTTTGATGACTGAAAAGTGGGTAGTTTCAGGTTCTCAGGTCCTGGCAGTGTAAAAAATTTCACAATGCAAACCAAGTAAGTCCATGCCTGCTGACATGATAGCTGTCACTACATCATGGCCTGGTTCATCATTTATATTGCTTACTCCCATTGGATCTCCCAGTGAGAGTCTTGAAGATGACTTAAGTTTCCAGGAAGCCTTCCAATCCTCAGACCTATAAGAAGAAATCCTTTTTGCACTGATAGGTATCCTATGTAGCCATTGTTTTCTCTTTTGCAGGTGATCTTCGCCTATTTCCCACAACTGTATGACTTGGATCACATTTATTCTGTGGTCATGGCACATATCTCTGGCATCTCTATTCATCATAACTGACAGGAGTGCAGAATTGTGACACAACACTAGCTGGGTAAGCAGTTCATTTAAGGAGTTCTGTATCTACACCTTTCCTTGAAGAATCCTCTTCATCTTTGGAACCAAATTTATATATTAGAATATACTTTTCTTTGTGACTTTCACAACTGCTCAATAGTTCGTGGACTTGCAAGTTCCTATTTATTGAGAACCACACTCTTCTTTTAACAATGACTGGGTGTCCATTCTAACTAATGTAAATATCATCAGTTAGGCACCAAAGTGCCCTCATTGTGCTACAGTCTGTCCAGAAACCAAGCTGTTTTAGGGAAAGGACATGGTATTGCTGAATGTAGCTTGAAAGCTGGATATAAGTGATTTTTGTCTAGCACCTTGCCAAGAGTAGGTAAGAGTGAAATAGGGCAAAACTGTGAGGTGTTTTGAGGTTTAGATTGTTTGAGTAGGGGGTAATGAGTGCTGTTTCCAGATGTTTGGCATTATATTTTGTCATGCAAATGTTAAATATATGATAAAGAAGTTGGGTTAGAAATTCTCTGCAGTGATAGATAAACCCAGGAAAATGTAGACCAAGCCTGGAGAGGTGGGACATGTTTTCAAGTAGGTTGCTGATTTCTTTATGTGAGATTTCTTTGAAGTAAAAAGGAGAGGTGAAGGGAGGGGGCTATGGGAGAGAGGACAAGGGAATGGAGATGCTAGTTTGGGCAGGATGGCTAAATTCTCTGACAGAGTCAGAGCAGATGATGTGTTTGTCTCATCAGCTAGTTCTTGCAGGAACTGCAGTATTGGTCACATTTGTTCCTTCTGTGATGGATCAAAGAATACAGTTTCATCAGATTACCAGTTGCCAAATGGCATAAAGTGTCATGGAAATACATGTGACAGAAGAACAGCAAGGAAGCTGAAAAGTAAGTGTTATGAATAGTCCTTTTGTATGGTACAGAAACCTTGGCATTGAAGGAAGGACAACTAAGGAAGGCTTGAAGTGATGCAGATGAAGTGCCTGAGATGGCTAGTAGGGGTCTATGTTCACGCATCAAATACAGAATACAGCAAACGGCTTTTAATCGAATGTAAAAGAGTCATTAAAGTATTGAAAATGCTTTAACATTGTAAAATAATTCATCAAATGACCATAGTTGGCCAACAACCAGGAAGTACCGTGATGCATAAGATAAGTGAAGGAAGCCTTTTTTAAATTTTTAAATTTGCCCTTTTCCCCACTGTAGTGCAATCTCGAAGTTGGTATATAAAGTTAGGGGAGGTGTGGAGGGCAAAGCCCCCAAATTGTTTGATTACGTTTGCAATGTTGGCCAGCTATGGCCATTCAATTAATTATTTTAGGATAAGTGTTTTTGGTACTTCAACATACTCTTTTACATTTGATTGTAAGCCATTTGCTGTATTCCCTATTCAATGCGCAAACATAGACCCAGCTAGTAGGATGCACACTATGGGATGGATGAAGAAATAAGGAAATCACAGCAGGAGTAGCTCCAATTTCAGATAAGACTAAGAAAACAGATTATTCTGGTTTAGTCACATGCAGAAAAAAAGCAGGACATAATTTCATAATGCAGATTTGGAAGAGACAGTAAGAATACAAGTGGAGCAGAGGACGTCCAACCAAGAAATGAATGGATTATGTGACTTAAGATGTGACGCCAGTGGAAACATAGGAGTAGCTCTGAATCGCAAGAAGTGGCAACAGTTGATGTGACACCCCTAACCCCAAGTGAAATAGGAAAAAGCGGGTTGATGATGATTTTATGCTTTCTCTGTGATGTTTTAAACAAACTCCAGTTGTACACCTTCCTATCTTACTCTGAATTATTATAATATCAAATGACTGTCACAGATTGCCAGGATCATATGGTTAAAAGGAAAGAAAGCAATTACAAGCAAACAAAAATGCAGACAACCGATCAGTTACTGGGAAACAGATAACTCTTCCCTTACACAGTTATATGTGGTGCAGTTTTCAAAATAAAAAAAGGTTACAACCTAATGCAAATGCACATTACTGATGAAGTTACTGAGCAAAAGGCAGCTTTCCTGACATAACTTGCCATTCCAGACCCACAGTTATGTAAGATGCAGTTTTTAAAATAAATAAATAAAGCAAATAAGATTACAAGTTAAGGGAAGTGCAGACAGTCAAGGCACTACATGAGCATCAGACAACTCTTGTCACATAGCTTGTTATTTGGGATCGCCCAGTTTAGCAAGCTCCAGTTTGCTCCATTAATGTCCATACAGCTGATTGATAGAATGGATCTGGATCATAATGTACCCCAGCTAACCCCTGAGCAGACTTTCACATGAAAATTATAACTACACAGGAATAATTATTAAGAATTTCCTTCAGCAGCAGCCTGGTTCTGTTACCTGTCCACTTCAGCAATTCTTCCAGGGGCTGTCCTTCTCCTAATAGTGAAACAATTCAAGGACAGTCATGGCTGGAGCTTAGTCCACAGTTTTTGCATGTAGCATTGTATCAGGAATAGTCAGGACTATTTGGCCAATTGCTTCAGGTTTACCTTTCTCAGTGAATGGGTGTGGGAGCCCAAATATAGCCAAGAAGAGTCATAAAATCAGATCCATTTGTGGTTCATAACTTATCATCATTTTTACCCTGTTAAAATGGGAATGTACCACAAATTCTGATACAATTGAGAGCACAGTTGTGATATGTTGGCCTTAGTTGATTTGATGGTACCCTCAGAGCAGGGCTGTGCAGATATGGGCATGTCTGTCTTGACTCTGAGATTGTTATAGCTTACTGAGATAAAGAAGTATTTTAGAAGAGCTTGGTATCATGTGACACAAGGGGGCTAATACCACCCTGCACCCTCCTGCTGTATATACAGGATCAACTCTTATTAACAAAAAAAAAGTAACTCCTTAGCTTCCATTTGCATTCTGAATATGTTGAAAAATAAAAAGCCTGCCAGTCTGGAAGAAGGTGGGATTTGGGCAGGATTTGCTACTGTGCATTACTGGGGTAGTACAAGTAAGTATAGCTTAAAGGTCTAGGTAGCACAGAAAAATGGGAGAGCTACACATGCTCAAATGCACATCTTTGAAAGCATAGCTCTGACATACTTCTGACTCTGCTGCAACATTCTCAGTTGCGTAAGCCTTGTTTTACTAGAACTAGCTGCTTTCATTTATGTTGTGTGACCACGAAGGAAGGTGGAAGCAAGCTTACCTTCTTATAAAAAAGAATGTTTTAGTGATTTTTTTTTTCCTGATCATTCAGAGGGTGTGCATTTGGGGAAGCTTGCCACAGACAGGAATTTTGATTTGGATTTCTTACTGTGGACTCCAGAAGATCCCACATATCACAGAAACTCTTTTATTTGTGGGGACTTCCTTATGTCTCAATCCATAAGAGAAAGCTTTCTCCAATATTTTTACAACATACTGGAATCTGTTTCTGCTTCAAATCAGAAAGGAGCAAAATTCTGCTAATTAACAAACTCAACTGAATTAATATTTAACTGCCATCTATGAAAACATGTGCTTTGGTGATTTAAAGTTTGCTTCTCTGCAGAGTTTTCTTTATAAGGGGATTTGAATTTCTTTGTAATCTTTAAAATGTGATTGTGTATTTTTGAGTAAGATGACAGTTCTCATGTCTTGTAAGTGTTAAAAAATATGTTATTAGTAGTTGTTGCATTTCTGTCTCTTTATATTTTAAATATTCCTTCCATTTTCTCTTGTAGTTGGTTTGCAAGTCTTGGAGCTGGAGCTGTTATCTTGTACTTATATCTTATTATTCCCTTTTTAGGATGTTACCTTATGTTTCTTGATGAATGCATTAACTGCGTAGGGCCTGGGTCATGTCTGAAAAGGGTGTTCAGGCCAGCCCACTTATATAGTTCCCAAATAAATACATATATATTTTTCTGACACGGTTTGACCTTATAGAATAAAACTGCTATCTCCCACCATGGTAGCAATATTGAGGGTATTTCTGTAATTTCTGCACTAAGTGTAAAATACCAATTGAGTGACCACACACACACACACACACACACACACACACACACACACATTAAAAGCACGAGTCACAGAGTGGCCCCACAAACTGGAATAAGCACTACAATAGAAAATTCACAGTTATATATTAAACTTAAACAATCAAGGCAAGCATTTTCCATACCCTCCCCATGCCTTCCAAACACCATTTACTTATGTATACATACTCTGAGCGTGTATAAGCTAACACAATGGAAAAATGTGGTACTGTTTTATACTGACTATTTCCTCTGCTATGCATTCATGAACTATAAAGCAGCTATTTCTTCTGTCAGTTTGAATTGTGTAAGTGGTACTGCTCAGCAAATTACACACTCGGTCATCAGCAATGGACACACTCAGTCATCAGCAGTACTCTGTCAATGGCACCTTTGATGAGGAAGATTTGCTTAGGGAGGATTGCCTCATTAATTCTTCATTGAGGTGTCCTGACCTTCCTGTGAGAGTTTACTACTTTTTTTCTGTTTTAATTAGGTAATTCATACCAGTCCACACACACACACACACACACACACACACACACACACACACACACACACACACATTTCAGGTGGCTATTACATCTCCATTGGCCATATTTGTACTTCTTCTCAGCTTATTTATTTCCTTTCCCTTTGTATGGTTGCCCAGCCTTTCAGAATTATTAGTAAATACATAAATGCCAACCCCCCCCAAACACATGCAATTTTCCTGTGGGTTCAGTAGTTGTAAAATACCTTCTTCCCATCTAGTCCTGTCTTTTCTTCTCTCTCTGCTTCTTTCACCAAATATCCCACCTTTCCATCTCACAGTTTCCAACCTCACTCAAGCTTTTCCTCCCTCAGGTTCTGGCCATCAGACCTGAGAATTATAATTTCCAGCTTTGAAACTTGTAGCAATCAACTGTGATGGATTGCAACATAACTAAGACAGAAAGTGGCCAAATGCACCCTAGCCCTTGTGATAATAGCTATCCTTTAATCAATTTCTTTGCTTTCTAATGCCCCCACCCCATTCACTATGAGCTTACAATTTGTATATACTCGTCAAGGGGAGGTATCCTTTAATCATCTTGCATATATTCCTTACTTTCCATTACTAAGGTAAGCCCTTTCTTCAACGTGTTTTATTCCATATTCCCTATCTTTGATGTAGACTTCCCAGTTCCATCCTGTACCCATTTTCATTGTTTTTCTATGACATGTTTTTTTACCCTCACTGTATATAAAGCCATCTGTTACACTGCCTGCCATGCGTTGTCAGTAATATTGTAAACACAGTCTATAATGGAGTAAATTAGACATCACATAACTGCAAGTCCAGGATAGCAAGTGATGTGGTTATACAAGCATAAAGAGTTGTATGTTGCCTGGTAACCAGCCGTGGCATTTTCCCCACATGGTCTGACACTGTTTTACTTGGGTAAGTAGGTAGACAGAGAGACAGAGCAAAGGTCAAAGTTAACAATAAAATAGCAAACTACATGTTTGCTGTTGCCAGTTATGTTTGTGTTGTACATGCTTTTCTAAGTCTGCTCTTTGGTCTGTGAGACTTCAATACATTTCCCAACTGCAGCTTCATATTCTGAAACCTCTCAAGAGCAAGAAAGCTAACAAAATACCTCCTTTCATCCAGTCTCTGGAGTGTCAGAATGATACAATGGCTATCATACTAAGCTTCTCTGTAGATAAACCAGTGGGATTAAGTGTTTTCCATTATCATTAACACTTGCACATCATTACATGTAGCATTTTAATAGTTTTATTGCATTCCTTTCCTTTATCCCCTCCTTGTTAAATCACTCATTTATGAAACCTAGAGAACAGCCCTTCTTCCCATGTCCACTACACTGTTAGTTTAATGCCTCCTTATCATCCTGTTTTTAGCCTCCTCCTTTATAATCTGAGAGAGCGAGTAATAAAAAATGAAGCAAGTAAATATTATATAGCAGTCAAATTATCACATTAGTCCACAAATTTGCATTCAGCAAAGCTTACATTATCAGCTCAAATATTCTTTTACATACTTTTCTGTCTCCCGCTGATCAGTTAATCTTCTACAACACCATCCATAGTGATCTTTCCATTTCCCTTCCTCGTTTTTTCTGTTTCTTCTTCCCCTTCACTTGTCTTACCACTATCCAACACTTCATTCCTAATATCAGCAAGCCAATCCCTGTCCTCCACTGACGCCTTCCTTTTCTAGTTACTCCAGGCTGAAGTTGTATTTTGACTGTGATTTGTCCTTTTTTTTCTACCTAGCTCACCTGCTGTTGATTTGGATGATGAGTACACATTTATCTGTCCTCTGTCTGATGAATAATGATTCCATTAGTGCCTGCTCATCAGATTCAGTCTTTTGTCTTGATGTATCTGGTTGATTTCATGAAATCAGTTATCTCCTCAACCATGGGGAACATCCGTGTCCTGCTACCATTCAACAAAGTGAGCTTGAATGACTAGACAAACCAGGAATGCACTTACATAATTTTAAATGCTGCCTTAGCTTATTAAAGGCCTTCTGTCTGCATAAGTCAGTACTGCAGGAGTAGTTGTATAAAATCTTCATTCTTTCTCCATTGGCAATCATTCCTTTAGTAATCCTAGACTGCATTATTCATGTCTCCATTTTGTTATTCACTTATATGGCAAGCCATGCATCTTAGGGCCTGTCCTTTCTCTCCCCTTTTACCTTTTAAATCTGTGAGTATGATCACTTTTATTATAGAATCTGCATCCAGTTTAATGTTTGCGTTAATCCATTTCTGTCAGAGCTGAACTGGTTTTATCTTCAGCTTTCATTTTAGTATAGACTATGGTATACATATTCATTTGATTTTATTTATTTTCATGGTAATCTATTTTAATTATCCAATATTCCATTTTATTTGTGAGCTTTTTATTCTGTGATAGTTCCTCAAGAAACCACTTTAGTTACGTTTCTGCTCTGTGCTTTTTTAAATTTGGTCTTTCATACCTCTGAACCTCTTAGAGCAAGAAATCTGGACAAAGTAATCAATAATGGGGGGACAAAGACCCAAAAATAGGGACTCTTTTTAAATATTGCTCTTACAAACTTAGAAAAATGATAGTACAACAGTTTTTTATTAGCATGAATTTTCCGAAGGTTATGAAGTCTGAAACTGAAATGTCTGTCATTATTTTCTGACTTCAACCCTCAATAATTTGCCAATGATTTGCCATAGGAACAGACCCAAAACACGAGGCAAAAATATGGACATTCTGCAAAAATCTGTAGAATTGAGAGGTATGCTTCCCAACTCTAGTTTCATATCACAGAACAACAAAAAGCTAACATACTGAGGATATTATGATCAGTTCTTGCTGCTTTTTCCAATTCACTAAGTTTCTGCTACTGCACTTATCTATTACATGTGCACTTCATAAAAGTTTTTTTAGCTTTTCAGCTTTTTCCTACAGTAATATGCAGCACTAAAACTGATTCTACTGGAAATTATAAAGTTGTTACTTTGTTTTGGGAATTACTAATGTCCCCTGCCTTAACACTGTCCCTCCCATTTTAGTTGTATATATGATTCCTTCCCCAAAAATGTCTTTCCTTGCCCTTGGCTGCTACAGCTTTTCTTGTTCTTTGTGTATGAGACTCATTGCATCCTGTTTCTGGTGTGATTCATTCTGACCTCTGAACAGTTTGAAATTGAAATGGCTGCACTTCTTAGACATAAAATCAAATTACATTTGACTATGTTGCCCTCTTATGTCCATAACAACAACAGTTGAGTCAGTGCTCCTGTGTGAATTAAAAATATATGTGTTTGCTTGTTAATTTAATAGAATTTAATTTAATAGATGGGTCCTTTTCAGTGATGACCTGGGCACTATGATACAAAGAAATACAATGCCCACAGAAATGGGCAATTAATGGATAGACATAAAGCAGTTAGAAGATAATAACACTTGTTACACTGAATTCTTTGTTAACTAATTATAGAAAGTAGTTTTCTGTTACAAAGATAATTAGCCAATAGGAAGAAAGAAAATGAATTAGACAGAAAAATATAAAATGTGTTATAGTTACCATGGTAAAAGAATGTGCAATATATAGAGTAAGATCACACCTTATCCATTTTCTCTGCAGTAGCCATATTTGTAAAAGACAAACCAGACAAACTGACAAAAGTAGGCAGCCTCTCAGGTAGCATAAGTGATCACATACCAACATATACCATTAGAAATCACCATAACCTGCATAAACATATTATCTATAATCAAATACAAAATATAACCAATTTCAGCAAAGATTATTTTCAATGAAACACTAAAACAATACAACTGGAATGTACTTAGAGCAATGCCACTAGATACTGCTGTAGAATACTTTAATAACATATTCTTACAGACCTTAAATAATCTAGCACCAATATATAATAAAAGAGTAAAATCCAACCCTGCACCATGGCTGACAAAAGAAACAAAAAAAAAATCCTGATAAAAAGGGATAAAACCTGGAAAATCTGGTATAAAAATAGAACTCAAAATGCCTTCCAGCAATTTAGACATCTTAGAAACTGTGCAAAAGTCCATGCAAACAGGATAAGCAAACATACTATATAAAGCTACAAGACAATCATAAAAACAACCCAAAACTTTTTTTGGTCATCACTAAATAAACTACTACACCCTGGCAAGATCACCACTCCCTCTCCAAAAACAGACAATACCTAACATATTCACAACTAACTACAGCACACAAACTCATCATCCAGAAAAATGTCCTGCACTGCAAAACTTATTACTGCCCTACTGTCCAGAAAGGGACCTCCACTCTGGTAACAAATTCTTATTACTTTCAGATAAGTCAAAGAATGTTGCAGGAGACTCACTTTACTCCCAACATGTTGCTAAACTCTGGAATAGTATCCACACACAAATAAAACTCTCCAACAAACTCAATAGTTTTAAACCACTGCTTAAACATCTTAACTAGTACTAGCCCTGCACATGCTCATCACAAGGTTAAGGCTTTGCGTTCACTGTACAATATTCACTTTAAACAGAATACTCTCAACCTCTCACAGAAATGACAAAACAAATTTTATACACAACTGCTGCCTGTACAATCCACTAAGCTGCATGTGGGCTTTCTGATTTCCACCTCTGTAAAATCTTAGAATGTATAAATTTAACTACTGTTTGTGTAGAAATGTAAATAGAAATGTAACTACTCTTGTGTTTAACTGGAACTTAGTATAATGCAAGGCAAGCAAATGGAGCTTTTCTCCTCGTTCTTCTGCTGAAAATGGATATTACCCAGTCAGACTTTCCCAGTAAACAAAGACAAACAAATAAATAAACAAACAACAGACAAAAAGTTTTCTGCAAAAAAAAATTTATAATGAGCCTTCTTACTGACATCACCTGGGAGATGATTCCAATTAACTATAGTGGTTTTGCTGAAGTCCTTCTTGGTTTCACTCTAATGAAGTTTGGTTTCTTCAATGTTACAGTATCCCGCACTTGTGACCTAAGCAGGTAATGGAAGCAATTCATTTATAATTTATTTGCCAAAGGAAGACAATATTCTAAATGCAGCAACCTGAAAGTCAGTGATACTAAGAGAATGAATGCTCTGGTTATAACTTGAGGGCCTCGCCACCCCTGGAAGGTCTGTTATTTTCCCAACAATGTTTACCCTGTCAGGCATTATTGCATTAAAAATGTGCTATTTGTTGAATTGGTTTGTATTTGTTTTACTAAAAGAATATAATTGTTTTAATATTTTTGATGTATAATAGTTCTTCTGACTAATGTTTAATAGTATCAATATGATATGTAGTTGCTGTTGGAGGACATATTTTACATCCAAAATATACACTATGGAGATATTTAGTGTCTGCGCAAACAGACACATGTACACACACTAACAGATGCAGAAGCAGAGAGAGAGAGAGAGAGAGTCTCTCACACATGCAGAAACTTGCACACCCTCACCAACTTACAAACGTGTAGCATACCTCTCAGTGCAAGAAATCTGGATAAAGCCAGAAAGAATGGGAGGACAAAGGCCTGAAAATAGGGACAGAATTTAAATACTGCTCCTATAAACTTAGAAAGTGGTTAGAATAACACATTTTGCATTATTGTGTACTTTCTGAAGGATATAAAGTCTGAAACTCAAATGTCTGTCATTATTTAGTGATTTCAATCTTGAATGATTTGCCAAAAAAACACAAATTTTATGAGGAACAGACCAAACATATGAGGCAAAAATCTGGACATTCTGCAAATATCTGTACAGTTGAGAGGTATGACGTTGTGTAGCAGTACAGACAGACTCGCACACATATACACAGAAAAACACACACAGGCACACACACATGCACATATGCCCAGCAATTACAGCTACTTTCTTGACTACCCATACCTCAGATTCTTCAGTGACATCAAGTGGTTGAAAAAATACATATAGAGCAAAGGAATGCATGTCCTCTCCCACAATCCTCTCAACTTGTCCCCATTATTTTGTAGACTGTCCCTGATTTTACCACATATTTTTGCTCTGTCCCTTGAAAAACTTTGAGTTTCATACCTCTTATTGTTCAGAAAAAAGATGTTGACCCAAAACCTAGTGCTCTATTAATATTTTAGTGTAATATTTAAAAATGTCCCTGATTTGGGGGCTCTGTCACAAATTATTGTAGGCTTTATAACACACACACACACACACACACACACACACACACACACACACACACACACACACACACACACACTTCCTTCCAATGCAGTTAACTGAACTAGTTTTATTTTATTTATTTTCCAAGGCTCACCAAACACAGCTTTTTAAGAACTGTGGATAGCAGGGAGAAATTAAAAGCAGAATCTGTTTGTAAATGCTTATTGCAATTACTTTTGTTATTTTTCTTTTGCTTGTAATTTATTTTTTAACTGATGCTCACTAAACAGTCTCATGTTGTCAGTTTAAATAACAAAGCACCCATTTGCCTTCAGTCCATGAACCTCATCTTTTTGTTTCCCAACAAAATTTGAGCCATCTATAGAAACAAAACATTTTGTGGTGCTTGAAAATATAATTATAACTAATATTACCTAAACAGTTTCAGTGATACTTCCCAAACCTCTTAGCTTTAAAAATCATACCACTGGCTTTTCCATATCATAGCTGAAGATCAGTAACAGGATCACTTTATTTTATTTTTTTAGAATAGAAAGCATTCATTTCAAAGATTACATATAACTAGTGATTAGGAGCCTTTGTATAGACTTGCCTCATTTATCCAATAATGCCCATACTCCTATCTAGTCTACTTTTGTGAAGAAAGTCAATACATCTTGCAGAAGCCCAGAACAACAAACAGTACTGCTGCGTCTCCTGCCCAGTCGCCTTCTCCTGCCTCGAGGTATGCCAACAAGGTTATTGTTATTGTTGCTGTTTTTTACTGAGAAACTTGTCTAGATGAAAATTACTGCAAAAGACTTTAATCTATAATACTGTGCTTAGTTTGAACTTGTTTATATGACACGTGCATTGTGTATCACTATAATCCTGTGCTTAGTTTAAACTTGTTAGTAAGAAACGCGCAATGTGTATCACTCTAGCGTTAGCGTGTTTTAGATTAGAATAAGCTTACATCTGTAATCATAGTGGTGTTTCTTGGAAGCGCTTAGTTAAACTTGCTTGTAGAAACGTACATTGTGTATTATACTAGCGTTAGCGTGCTTTACATCTGTTCAAGCGCACCTCTTGTACTCATACCTGTGTTTATAGTAGCGCTGTTAAATAATCTGAATATAAACTCATTCCTGCATGTTAATTAAATAAAGCAGGCTGAGGGTTGTGCATGTAGTTAAGAAATGTACCTTTGAAGAAGTAGCCCTGGTGCTTGAAGTTGTTTGTTCGAACTATAAGCTGTGATAGATTTTCTGTTAAAACTGACACTGCTTAGCTAATACCAAGTGTAATAATTTATCTCCTAGGTGTCTGTCCCTTACACATGAAAGAGAGTAGCCCAATAGTGCTAGAAACCGAAAGAGGAAGAATATAATTGCGGTGCGAACGCACATCCTGCTCCCGGTTCTCAGCCCTATTAAATAACATCCCAAGGAAGAAAGGGTAATAACTATACCCTGGTCGTTGTTTTCTTTGGCTTTATACCTATGATAGACGATTCTGGGCAGGCAGAATAGCAGTACTTGCATATAGGAAAAAGTACTATCCCACCCAAACTGAATCCTTGCCTTTTTCTTAAAATTTAGGCAACAGAATTAAGTAAAAGTAGTCTCTATTGCTCACCTTAAGCATAGGATCTCTAGGACCCTGAAAGCTCTTAGTTGGTGTATCCCCGCTCCGCTTCGCCCTCGCTTCGCTCCCCTCCCTGCCCCCTTATCCCACCCGCCCCCATTATCTCTACTTTTATTTGACCATAAACCACTCCCCTCTTAGCCCTAAGCCAATTGCAATCATTCAATTATCTAACCTATCTCCTCCCTCAACTTCACCTAACTGCCTCTATTACAGTACCACTTCCAGGTCCTATATACCCTGTTAGATTAATCCTACACTTAAAATGGGTAAAGTAGTGAATCTTGTTATTCCACTTCTATTGCCTCTTTTAATCACTCTTTACCACTTGTCAATGTATGAAGACCAAAAACTCAAGGGATCCCACTACCCAAAGGACCAAACCTGTAATGTCCTACAATATCCCTGGAAAGAGACCTCTTCTGTATCCTACATAGATACCCTAAGCAAAAAAAGCCTATATCTTACCCAACCATACACAAAGGCAACAATATCTAAACGTGGACTAAAGGTACTATACAAGCTCCAAAGACTCCTATTTCATTTGAAGAAATGTATCACCAAAGATGGTGATATACATCCGAACCCAGGCCCATCCACTCATCCTGACTCAGCCTCTTCAATGTTAGCCCAAAGATCAGCTAGCTCCCTCCTTATCTTCCATCTTAACCTTAGAAGCCTTAACAACAAGGTTCATAATCTTCATGCCTTGTTAGCCATGCATCTCCCCGACATTATGTGTCTTACAGAAACCTGGCTCAAACCAGTCACAAAGGATGAAGAGATCCTTCCACCTGGGTATAATATTCTCAGGATAGACCAGGGGAAAAAAAGGGGTGGGGGCATAGCTGTCATGTTTAAAAGTACCCTTAATATCATCCTGAATCCTATCCAGCCACCTAAAATAGTGAATGCAGAATTAATTGCCCTAAAAATATGCTTAAATAACCAAAAAGGTATCAATCTTTTTGTAGTTTACATTCCGCCAGGGAATAATTTAGAAACTATGGAGATAATACTAAATTGGATCGCCGCAAATTACCCTCAGGAGACCATTGTACTAGGAGATGTTAACATTGACTGGGCCCAATGCTCCACACAGACCAACCCCATGCCTATTAATCTACACGGCTTCTCTCAAAATATTGTCTCACCTACAAGAATAGGAACTGCTCTCCAAAAAGAAAGTATAATTGACTGGATACTTACTAATAAAGAAGGACACAAATATACAACTGGGACCCTCCCGAATGATCTCAGTGACCACCACATCACCTATGTAATAAGAAACAAATTGACCAGCATAAATCCCCCTTTATATAGACTTGTTAGAAATAAGAAGAAATTTGTACCAGCACTATTCCTAACTGAACTTAGATCCTGTAACTGGTCCAAGCTAAAAACCCTGCCCCTTGAAGAGAGCGTGTCTTACTTTACTGACACATTCCTCAACATTCTTGACTCCCACGCACCTAACAGACGCATCCGTACCAAGACTCGGATAGCACCATGGCTAACTAGTGAAACCAAATCTAAAATCAAACTAAGAGATCAGGCCTGGAACAAATGGCGAACTACTAAAGCACCTCTAGATCGCATTAAATTCCAGGAACTTAGAAATTCAACAAAAAAAGACTCCACCCTAGATAAAAAGAACTACTTCTGTCACCTTCAAGAGAAACACCAGAACAATCCAAAGAAGTTTTGGGCAGGCTTAAACACCCTCCTCCACCCAGGGAAAGCAACTACTCCCACCCCAGAAACACTTATTGGAAAAACCCAGTAGAGATTAAGTAATACTTTTAACTCCTTTTTCACTGAGACCATTCAGGCCCTGGCCAATCAACTTCCCCATCCTTCCTCCCCTCCGACCAAGGTTAATGATGAATCCCTAACCCTTTTTACTATCCAGCCAGCTCCCACCTCCTATATTAGATCACTACTGAAGAAACTTAAGCCAACCACCCTGTCGGCCGACCGACTCCCAGCTGAATATCTACAAATAGCAGCAGATGTCATAGCATATCCCGTCTCAATTCTAATTAACCGAACTATAACTGAGGCCACTATCCCCTCCATCTGGAAGGTAGCCCATGTCATCCCACTTCATAAGGGTGGCACCTCTACTGACCCATCAAACTATAGACCTATAGCAATACTGTCGCCAATAGCCAAAATCTTGGAAAGATGTGTTCATAAACAACTCCTTAGCCATCTCACCCTAAATAATCTACTGTCCAAATCTCAGCATGGTTTCAGACCCCACCATAGTACGACCACTGCCTTACTTTCATTTACCGACTCAATCAATAAAAACCGTAATAACAAAAAAATTTCCTCAGCCCTCTTTCTTGACTTGTCAAAAGCCTTTGACATGGTCAACCACCAACTACTACTTCACACTCTTGAAACCTTTTACCTTGATTACCCGGCTCTTAACTGGTTCAAAGCTTACCTCTCTGGAAGACAGCAGGCAGTTCGATGGGAAAATAAGATTTCTCAACCATTGCCAAATACCATAGGGGTCCCCCAAGGCTCTATACTTGGTCCTCTTCTCTTCTCTGTATTCATAAACGACCTTTACTCAGTCATCCCTAAGGCCACCTGTATCCAGTATGCAGATGATTCCACATTGATTTGCTCGGATATCTCCCTCCCTGACCTACAAGTAACAACCCAAAACTGTTTTACCATAGTTGAAAAGTGGCTCTCAGAACGGAAACTCATTCTAAATCCAAAAAAAACCAAGTTACTAGTATTTCATCCCACCTCAGTTAGTCCATCAGTCCAAACCACAGCCCAATCCAATAATTGTCCATTCTTCGTGCAATCTATTAATGGTATCATGATTGAGCCTGTTACCAACACTAAACTATTAGGAGTCACCATTGATAGTAGGCTTAGATTTGATATGCATATCAGTCAAACCGTAAAGACTGTAAATAAGAAACTTGGTTCCTTGTATAGAATTAAAAACTTTCTAACCCCTACTGCCAAACTAACCATCTCCCGTACGCATCTACTTTCCACATTACTGTATGCCTCTCCTGTGCTTTCATTCCTTAACAAAAGTGAGATCAATAAACTCTCTGCTGCCTATAATCACATCGCCAGATTTGTAGTAGGTGGTCCTTACAGAACTCATCACTGCATTAACCTAAGGAAACTTGACTGGCTAGAATTATCTAATCTTCTCAAACTAAACCAACTCACAGAAGCGTTTAAAATTATTAAGCAACCAGATAAAACCCCCTCCTTGCAAAATCTTCTTACACCATACTCTAATCTTACCTGTCTTCGCTCCTCACATAGAGTCCTGGTCCAAACCATCAAATCCAACAACTCAGCCGGAGAAGCCCTCTTTGCTAACTCTATAGGAAAGTCTGGAATTCCTCCCAATAATTTAAGACTTACTACATCCCAATATCTATTCAAAACAATCTTAAACAATTTTTAAAGAACATTGGCTGTGCCCATGTAACAACCCAGACTAGTTCTCTCTGACACACAACTAGTAGTATTCTCCACCTGTTTGACTAGGTGTTTTTTCGTCCCCTTAATCCAAATAATTTGTAAGCGCACACCCCCTAATTCCACCATCATGGGTACCTATGAAGTCAAGCTCCCCATTGCCTGACTTGACTCTATAAGCAATGGGATATCAACCTAGAATATCAACTATAATGTATCTAAATACAATTGTGAAGTATTTATGTGTATCACTGATTCTGTTTATGTGAACCTCGAATTTTTATGTATTTGCATTAGGTAGTGTACTTATCTGTATATAAATGAAAGTGTAACTTTTTTCTCTGTGGAGCTTTTCTCCCCGGGCCTCCGCTGAAAATGGACATGTATCCAGTCGGACCATCCCGGTCAACAAATGTAAAATAAATAAAATAAATAAATAAATAAATTTGAGGGCAATAATAATAATTATACAATTCCTAAATCACAGCATCAGAAATTTGTTTCCAAAAGGCAAATGGTTTTGAAAATGATGTATGTTTCATGTCACTGTCCATGAATTAATGCAGAACATATCTGTATGCTGTAACTTTAGTAATAAAACTAATATTTTATTGCTTGTAAATTGTATCTCTGGCTTATATGGTAAATCACTGCTGCATACAAAACTTCATAGTGTTTATCCCATGGTGTAATTTCTGGAGAGTTGCATTCTGGCTCCATATGCACAGCACTCGTTAGCTCCGCTTTCCATGAATTTGTCCATCCTCACTATTTGAGTCATTCAGCCTTCTCAGAACCACTTTCTGTTCGGGGTCTAGTCTCAATCCAATTTTTGTCCTGCATGCAGTTTAACCTAGAAGTGAAAACGTCAGCAACCAATCTTCTTACCCGGCTATGTCAACAGATGCAGTCTGACCTATAACAGCATTTACAGTTGCACCTGCCATCACATCTCTGTCCAGTATGCCTTCTTCATTTTCCCTACTTTACTGCTGCATTTGGCATTATACTTAGTATGAGAGGCCTTTCTTTATTTTGGCATAGAACAGATTTTGTCCAAACTATTTTGTTATGTGAGCTTTGCAAACTACTTGCTGTATCTAAAGACCTGACATCAGGTTAACCAATCTTCACTCCAGTGCTAATATAATTCATTCATGATGAAACTTAAGGTTTCCCCCTGCTGATAAATAAAGGTGTTTTGCTAGTAATCAGGCCCAATTTCCACCATTTGCTATAAATGTGACTTCTGAATAATTGAAAAAGGTCACTGGGGCATATGCTTTCCTTTTACTATACAAACAAAAAAATCAGTACAAATAAATTATATCAGAAGTGCTGGAAACATTTTCCTCAGAGAAAAAGTCAGGGATGCACCCCACTTTTGTTGTAAGTAGCTAGAACCTTGTAACACTAAACTCATATAGTTTTCTTGTTTCATTTTGAGTACTATTTTTTCCTGGTGACTTTAATAATGTGGGTTAACTATGTTATATATAAATGACTCATGCATACCATCAGTTCTGAGAAAATACTGCTGTACATTGCTGAGTTTCACTTTATTACATTACACTTGCTTGATAAGGTCTTGTCCTTTAAGCACATTTAATATTCTGCCTGACAGCTATCCCTACCTTCTTTCTTACTCTTTGTCCATCTGTCCCTTGCCTGTCCATTGATTTTGCCTCTACCCCCCATTCTGATAGTACATTCCAGGGATACATAACACTCTATGTGAAGAAGTATTTTCAGAGGTCCATGGAGTGGTTATTCCCTGCCATCTGACTGCTCCTTACAGCCCTTCTTCCTATGTTCTTTCTATTCAGGATGACTCTATTCATGTTGTCTAGACATGCTGTTATGCTCCAAAATCAAGTTCCCATATCTGTTGAAAAGAGCTTCAGTTCTTGTAGTTTCTGTCCTATCCTTCCCCTCCTTACCAAGTACATTTCTGGTCACTGGGAATGTTTCAGTAGGCTGATATTCCATTCTTTGTAAGGCCTGTACAAAATATTCGCTGTGTAGACTGACCAGAGCCAAGTAGAGTAAAAGCATTGTTTCTTTTCTTCTGGAAGTTACCCCTGAAGATACATCTCAGATTCCTATTTGCTACTGCAGCTGCACTCTCACTCTGCTTGTGGTGGGTTGCAATGGTCCAGCCCAGATGTGAGCAATAATCCCAGGTCCCTTTTTTGCTCTAGTGTTATCGGTTCCAATTCCCCAGATGGAACTTCACACCAAGGCTTTTTTTTGGCCACCTATCTGCACTGAAACTCAAATGGTACTTTTCTGCCCACTAAGTCAGCAGTTGCAAATCCTTCTTTAAACTCTTCAATCATCCTCTGTTGCAGTACATATCTTTGTGCCATCAGCAAAGAGGTTAGTTCTGTTTACTGTTCCCACAAATACATTTGAAAAAAATATATTGAAGAATACTGGAACCAGTTCAGACTTCATCAGTACTCCATTAATTACTTTCTTTATTCCTGATTCATGTTTTTCACCACAAGTCTTGTGTTCTACCTTTCATATATTTTGCAGTCTAGTTCTTTAATCTTGATACTAGCCCCAGTCCCTCAGTCTGAGATTGATTCAGAGGCCTTAATGGTGTCCAGACATATCATGTCAACCAATACTCCATGTCCAGTTCAAATATAACTGAGTCATAAAACTGGATCAGGTTTGATTGACAGCTCCTTTTGGCCATGATCCTGCCTTAGTTGCTAACCTTGAGATTGTAATCCACCATGAAAGCAACCAGCCTTCCTCTCAGGATTGTGTCCCCAACTTTCCTTGCCAGTGCTCTTAAGTTAATGGATATGTAGCTGTCTGAGGTTTTCCTGCTCCCCTTCCTCTTCTTCAAGAATACCACACATGGTGTGCACCAGCTCTCGGGCACTTCAGATGTGGCCAGTGATCTCTTGAAGATCTTCTTCTGAGAATCTGCTAGCACCCTGGCCAGATTCCCATTGATACTGAGAGGTACTGTATCTGCTTCTTATGATTTATCCTTCACAGAGACAGCTAGTTCATTGTTCACCTCCTTCCAATCTATCTTGGAGTTTGTTCACAGAATTGTCACTCTGCCTTACCTCTCACTCATCACATTACAGCCCATTGTAAATTAAGAACTGTCATTGAATCTCACTCTGACAAATGTTCTCCAGGAAGGGCTGACACAGACAAATAACTTATGTCAGAGCCATGGACTAAAACTAAATGCCAAGAAATGCATAACAGCATCCTTTGAGAAGTCATCCATTCCTGGTAACTATCATATTGATAACACACCCTTAGAGTTGACCCAGTAGTAAGGGACTTAGGGACACATAATAGACAGTAATCTAGCCTTTGATCATCACGTGTCTACAGTGGTGAGGAAATAATTTTATGCTGTGCAACTTATAAACAAAGGTATGATATCTAATTCCAAGGAAGTCATTGTTCCATTGTATTCGGCATTCATCAGACCTATCATTGAGTACAACACACCCTTGGGTCTGTACCTAACCAGGCATATCCAACAACTGGAACGTCCACAGAGGTTCCTCACTAAAAGAATACAGGGCATAAGTAATATGTCCTATGCAGACCGCCTCAAGGCCCTATCCCTGTATTCTGTTTCCTACAGGCTTTTGAGGGGAGATCTATGCCTGGCATACAGGGCATTGTCAGGCTCCATTCTGATGGACCCCCTGCATATCAACAAAACAAACAGTACCAGAATTACCCATTCTGAAGACTTAAACCTTGCCTGTGATATAAATAAGACCTGCTGGAGAGATAGGTATATATATCCCAAAGACTACCCCATCTATGGAACAGGCTCCCCATCCATGTGAAGCAGAGTTCCTTCCTAACCCAATTCAAGTGCAACTTGGACAATTGGATGGGAAACCAGAAATTCATCCCTGGTTTGGTACCTATGTATGTAATGCAAACAGGTAAACTGTAAATGGCTCATCTCCCAGGCCCATGCTTACACTTAGGATATCAGAACTTGTCAGAGATTTGGGATGCATGGCTAGGCTTACAAAGGACCTTGTGGCAGTTAGCCTAGTAAACAGCTATGAGCCTATGAACCATTGCATTCCTGTGTGAAGAATGAGACAAAGCATTCAGTACCTCTGTGATTTGTATTTTCCTGTCTTCTATCAGAGGTCCAATCTTACCAATGAGGACAATACACTGGGGCATGGTGCAATTCTCACCCATGTTGGTAAGTATTATGTATAGAATATTAGAGTTCCTAGTGGGTGTGCTGACCAGCTTTTCCAGAGTATTTGCATTGACAAAGTCCAAGATCCTCTGAGCCTGCATGTTAGTGGTCGTGAGTGTTCCCCAGAAAATGGTAGGATAGCTAAAATCACCCATGAGTAAGGTACTGGGCTGTGTGAGTGATTCTAGCAAGTTTAAGTATTCTGTATGTCTGTTTTGGTTCATGGCAGGAAACCTATAGCTGGCGATGATGTGGTGGGGGATTTTGCCTCTAGTTAATTGTACCTGTAGTATTTCAAGAGACTTGTATCATTTGACCAGTCTTGAGATGTACTTTTCTGTCATGAGGATGTATACACCTCCTTCTTTTGTTCTTTCTTGGTCAGATAGTGGTCTGAATGTATGAAAGGTGTTTTAGCCTTGCACAGCTGTGGTGCTTTCCATGGCTTTGAACCATGTTCATATGAGATGCAAAAGGTCATGTGACCTACCTGAAATGCAAATTGTGACTTTGTGATAGCATATATAGTCAGCAACAATAAGAGTCCAACTTTTGTGGTATGACTTACAATCATGGAGCACAATGCATCATACAGGAGGTTTATGATAGAGTACTGAAAAACTCTTCTCAGTGATATTGATTTTAGCTATACCATACAGCTGACAGACCTCAGAGAATGCATCACCATCATCATCATCAACCCCCTTTTTCTCATTTTCTACATAGGGTCAGGCTTCTGTGTCAACTGTTGCCATCGCTCTCTATTCAATGCCACTCTCCTGCCTTCTTTGAAACTCATGTCTGACTGTCACATGTCTTCTCTCACACAATATATTACCACCTCTTTGCTGGATGCTTTCATTTCCTCTTGCCTTCTTCCTGTCTGTCCCAAAACGTCTTTACCAGATTGTCTTCTGCTTTTCTGCTTTTGTGCACAAACAACTGTAATCTGTTCTCTTTGACTTTTTCTGCAACTGGAACTACTTTGGCTTATGCTCTTATGTCCTCATTTCTTCATTTGTCCTACAGTATTTATACTACCACCTATCTCAGGCACTTCATCTCCATCACCACTAGCTTCATCAACTGCTCTGCCTTTACTGCCCAGATATCTGTACCACACAGTACAATACAGAAGTACTGGTCACACCATTGTTTTGAACACCTTACTTTTCAGATTCTTTGGCATTCATTTGTAATTAACTACACCTGACACTTTGTGCCAGTTGGCTGCAGCCCTTCTGATTCTTGCTTTGATCTCCTCACTCAGACTTCCCTTCTCCTCAACCACTCCTCCCAGATATTTGAAGCTATTAGCCTGTTCCACTATTTTCCCTTCAATCTCAGTTATCAGCTTCTTCTGAAATCCACCATTTGCTGCCAGTACAACTCTCTTATCTGTACTCAGTTTCATCCCATGTGTCTTCAGTTTTGCATTCCATTCCCCTATCCTTTTCAGAAGTTCTTGCTCAGAGTCTGCTTGTAATGCCACATCATCTGCATACAGCAACTTTGTTGGTCTGCCACCTTCAACTTGTTTGCTAAAGTAGATATCCAAAAATGGTTTATTCTTTAGCGCTTCGGCTGAACAGCCTTTAAGGACTTCAAACTCCTGGAAGGATGTTTAGCTGAAGCACTAGAGAATAAACTGTTTTGGATATCTGGCTTGCGGTTTTTTTCTCCAATAGGTTTGTGTTTTTTTTTCCTGTTGTGGTTGTTTGCCAAAGTAGTCCATCACAAATATGAACAGCAGTGGGCTTCAAGTTGATTGCTGGTACACACCTACACCTACTGGGGCCACCTCTGTGAGACAGAACACTGTTTGTACTTAAATCATTGAGTCCTTGTACATAGCCTACAGTAATTCTTCCAATGTTTCTGGAACTTTGAACCACCACTACCCACATCTTGGTACCTTGTCATACGCTTTCTCCAAGTATTGGAATGCCATCTCTAGCTTCTTCTCAACTACCTGTCTCACTGAAACATTAGGATAATTTTTCTGCATCCTGATCTGAATCTGATCTGCTCATCTTCCATCTTACTTTCTACTACTCTGTGTATTCATTTATCAAGCACCCTGTCCAGGACTTCCATACAATGTGACAGAGTTTGATACATCTGTACTGCCCACAGTTGTGAATGTCCCCTTTGCTCTTGTACACTGGCATAAGTATGCTTATTATCCAGTCATCTGGGATACACCTTTCTCTCCACACTGCTATTAATACCCTCAGAAGCCATTTTCCCCTATCTCACCCATCATTTTTATCATATCTGCTGTGACCTCATCTGAGCCTGATGCTTTTCCCTGGCTTCATTTTCCTTAGTGCTGTTCTTATTTTTTCTATGGTGGGCTCCTCTTCTTCTCTCATTGTGTCTGTTGTAGTGCAACTTCTGTGAAATTTTCTTCATTCAGAATCTGCTGGAAGTATTCCTTCCATCTGCCTTTGAAGTCCTGTGGACTGGAGAACAGGTTGTTGCTGTCATCCCTTATGAAGAGTGTCTATCTTCTTTATCTTTCTGTCTTTGCCTTGTAACCTGACATAGTTCCTTTATGCCATCTCCTAACTTATTTTCCAGAAACTGGTAGAGTGCTTGTGATACCTTGTTCTTTGCTACCCTGTTCCATCTTTTCTATCTCCCATGTCTGACTGCACACTTTCCTTCTTTTGATAACTTCCCGAACTTCTTCATTCCACCACCAGTTTTCCTTATGTATCTTATTTCCATACCTGGCTTGGCCGCATATCTATTCTGTAGTCTTCAGACATACTGTTTTGAGATGCTGCCATTCTTCTTCATCTCCATCTATTTCCTCTTCTTCTTGAGGTGCTAGAGCCCTGAGTAATTCATTGAACTGTTGTGCTTTCTCTCCAGTCAACTTTCAGATCTTCAGTCTGGTTTCTGTTGACCTTATAGTCTTTTCTGACCACTGCCTGCAGCTGATTGTGGCAACCAGTGGTTTATGCTGTGGGCAGACTGTTTCATTGAGAATGGCTTTGCAATCACTGATTCTACCCCCATGCCCTTTCCTTGCTAGGAGTAAGTCTACCTGACTTGCATGTTGGCCACTCTTGTATGTGATCTTGTGATTGCCTTTCTCACTGAACCACGTGTTGGACACTATCAAGCCATTTGCCAGACTGAAGTCTAGGATGGCCTCTCCTTCTATATTCCTGTGGTCCCACCCATGTAGATCGAGGCAGTCCTCATATCCTGTTCTGTCTGTCCCACTATGTGCATTCACATCACCCAGTATTAATACCAATTCATGTTGTCCTTCTTTATCCTACAGTTTCTGTCTGAATGCATGGTTTCATGTAAAGCTCAACATGGGACATTGACTATCCAGCTTTTTGAAGGCCACTAAGACCTAAGCTGGTCAAAAGCACATGAACTTACAGTTTAAAAAGGAAATCTGAGAATAACAGATTGGCTATGCTTAATAGCTGAGTTACACAGTCATTGTTATAGTTAAACATTACAACTAAACTCCAGTGTTACAGTGGTTTTGTTGCAATCTAACAGCAATCTTATCTGAGAACTCTGACAGGAACATGCTTTTTGCAGCCTTAGAGAGAGAAAGAAAGATGCAAGTACTGCAGAGGTAACTGTATACTGTAGTTAAACATGATGTGAAAAGTAATGTAGTGCTTCATCTTTTTACTCAAGAGTTAGTGAAAAATCCAAAATAATGAGGGACAGATTCCAGAATTAGGAACGGTTTTAAAATAGTGTTATTTCCTTCAGCAGCAAAAAGTCAACTAGCATTCACAGAGAAAACAGCAATAATTAGAAAAATAGTTCTCACAAATTGTTAATAAAATTAACAATAAAAGGAATACTTTTTTCAGATAAATTACCAGATGAGTCATAAATATTATATAATGTGATAATTGTCATGCGACTAACAATACTGCAGTCAAAATTCAGTTACAATCCAATCCATTAATGTTTAAAAAATCAGTTTTGAACGTTTTGTAATGATTTTTGTCATTACTATTTTTAAATTGATTTGTTTATACATTTGATTTTTTTAGCATTAATGTATTCATAGCATTTTGAAAAAGGATTTTTAATAGCAGAAAGTCCTTGTTTTCTTTTGCATCTGAGAACTGTGTTTTCCTATTCCCTTTAAAATCAGAATAGCAGGACTTGTTTTAAAATGTATTTGGGAATAAGACATTTGGAGGTTTAGCATTATTCAGTGACCATAATCCTGAATGCCTCAAAGATTTGACAGAAAGCTGATAATTTTAAGAGGAACCGAGCACACATTTTTGAAAAAAAAATGAAGCGTTCTGTAAAATCAAGGACATTTATGAGGTATAAACTGAAAAATCAATACAGTAAAATGGTGCTGCAAGTGGAGTAACTGAACCTGTATTATTTGGCTCTAACATTGTATATGGTAACTTTTCCTAGTCTTGAAAAGTGTAGCTGCACAAGGCTTTCGCTGTATTTCTGTGTATGTGTTTATAATTCACATAGAGACATTCTGCTTTGCTGTAAAGTTTGCTTTGTAATAGAAAAAGCATGGCATATTTTCATTAAGGATTTTCTTTTCTCTTTTTTTTCATTTTTCTCCCTTACTGTCAGGAATTAAAGCACTGAAGCCAAAATAGATGCTGGAATACTATAAAGTATAGCATCATGGAAGTACTATGAAGAGGATTAAGTTCCAAAATGTACACTAGCAAACGTTTAACACAGTATGTGATGTTTTCATTGTCTGTGTCATTGGTTGCATTGCAGACAAATGCAGTATGTATTACAATACTTAACATAACCTCTGTCTGCTATGCATCTGGTAAGTTTACTTGTAGTGAATGACTTAGCTATTAATTTTGTCTAGTTATGTGTATGGATTTTTAGGTATCAAGTCGCTCGCCAATTAACATTGCACTGGGGACAAGTTTTAGAGATGTTTTTTTCGTTTAAAATGTTTTCTTTTACTAGCACATTTTCTAAAGTTATATTGTTAATTTGCTTGAATGAATTTAGTTTAAATGTTTAATAGTTTAGTAGTTTCCCTTTGCTATAGGGCTTCGTCTGCTAGAAGAGTCGCCTGCATGCTTTGAGACAAGGTGCACTCATTTACTAGTCTGTAGCCATCTGGCACAAATACAGATAATGACAGATGCTAGGGACTTGGCTGTGTCCATGCAACAGGAGTTAAGGATGAGAATCATGATGCCAGAAAAATGTTCCCAACAGGAACCAGTTTAAAATAGAAGGATGGAATACTATTACAGTTATGACAGCCATCAGACATTGAATCAGCTAGCTTTCTGCCATTGATACATGAACTAGATTAAAGATAAGACTCTTCAGTATCCTAGAAATGAAGACACAGGCCCTTTTCAAAACTTTATCCTTTTATTCAATAATGTGTGTGTGAACGTACCCAAAGACTATTCAGACTATCACTAATTCACCTATATTCACATCTTTCAGATGTTGGAGAAAACCAGGGACCCAAAAAATTCTGGGAAGACATGCAGACTTGGACAGGAGGCACATCAGCTGGATACTAAACTAGGAACCCAAGTACTGTGAGGCAGTAACTCTATCTGATGCACCGATGTGTCACTGAATGTAAGTATTTATGCAATGAAGTAGTGCCACAGCTTATAGTGTAGGGCATAGTGTGGCATAATACATTTGTTTATTCTGACGTACATGGTCAGTTCTGCATATACAGGATATACAGAAGGACTGTCTAGGAGAAAAATTAGGTCTGACATATTATCATAGCTGTACATATGCATAACACTTTTGCATTTACCACTAGCACAAAGAAGGCATCACAGATGCAGTTTTTGCATTGTCTTATTTTGCCTAATAATGCCTGCACCTGTGAGTAGACAGAACATAAATGCACTGCACTATGGCATTGTACATCACATGTGAGTCTGAATGCACAATCATGCCAACAAAAGGAGGCTACAGTTCTATTTTAATATGTCTGTATTTTGCAGCTGGCCCTTGGTTAGTGTCTCTCCAATTCATTGCCACCTTTATTCCCTGTCACCACAAAAATTAAAACATTTCTGTTGGGATTAGCATCTCATTTTTCACATTACCTTTTTTTATGCCCCTACCACCTTCTCTGTGAAATACTACTTCCTTACATTTATTATAAATCTAATTCCATTTGTCTGCCTTTTATGCCCTGCTGAATTATTCCTTCCTTAATAGTTCTGTTCTTCTCATCTTTCCCCTTGTTAGCCTTTGTGTGTCATGTTCCCTCCTTCTCTTCTCAAAAGAAAATACTTCTAGCTTCTGTTACCTCTTTTCATATTATATTTCTCAGTTTGGGTTATAATTTTTATAGCCCAGCCATGCACTTTTGCCAACAATGTAATTTATTTTTCCCTAAATGCTTTCCAAATTGAACCTCACCAACACTGTGTACAATGTAATTACTGTTTTAGCATCTCTGGAGACTATTCTTACAACTATAGATCCCAAAATAGTTTTGACTTTTGCCACTGCCATCTCCCTTTATTCCTGGCAATTCAGTTTAGGTGTGATTAAGATTTTATGTCACTTCCTTCATTAATGGCTGCCAACAAGTTTCCACCTATATTGTACTTTATTTTAAGAATATTTGAATGAAAAGCAGAGCTTTTCACTTACTCACATACCATAGTTAAAGAGGTATAAAATATGTAACACTGTTTACCTCTGTATACCTATCCACCACTGCATACACATACATACCTATAAGCATACCTCACAACTGCACAGCTTTTCACAGAATGTCTAGATTTGTGCCTCATACTTTTGGTCTGTTTCTCATAAAATTCTGTTTTTCTGTCAAGTCACTGGAAAATCATTGGGGGTTGAAGTCAGAAAATAATGACAGACATTCAAGTTTCAGACTTCATGTCCTTCAGAAAATTCATGCTAATGCAAAACTTGTTATTCTGTCAACTTTCTAAGTTTGCAAGAGCAATATTTAAAAAGTGTCCCTATTTTTGGACTTTTGTCCTCCATTACTTATGGCTTTGTCCAGATTTCTTGCTTTTTAATTTTTCCAAGTCTTTTGGGTTTCTAATACCATGATGGGAATGGACCCCATTCCTAAGTCAAAGTACGATTAAAGTTCATTAAATTAGTATTGTTTCACTCTTTGATGTTAGCTAAAAGTGCTTTTCGCAGCACCCGCAATGTGCCCAGTAATGAGTCCTTCTGCAATTCGTACGGTGTTATATGAATTGGTAACATATCTAAATATGATTGTAAATTATTTTTTATAAGACCAGTTGCTCTTACTACTGTTTGAACTATCTGGGTATTTTTCTTCCACATGACTCTCGTTTCTACCTGCAGATCGAGGTATTTTATGACTTTGTGTCTCTCTGTATGCAAGACACTGTAGTCACTAGGTGTGGCGATTTCAGTGATCAATGCTACTTATGTCTTCTTTTCTTGGACCACTATATCCGGTTTTCTAGCATCGATCTTTTGGACTGTTGGTATTGGGTGATCCCATGTGATGTAAACTTCATCATTTTCTATGTTTCTCTGTGGTTCATGTTTCCAGTGTTTTTCAGCCACTTCGATAGCATAATGTTTGCACAATCTCATAGGTTCATAGGTAGGTACTAGGCTATCTGCCCGAGGGCATTTATAAGCCTAGCCAGAGTGTGTCAGCTTTCGCCACCCCATTGATTAATTAACTGATCCTCTGTCAAGCAGAGCCAATGAAGTGATCCCAGGGGTGTATTTTCTGTTACCCATCCACTCATCAAGGTTTCTCCTGAAGAGTGTTAGTGAGGGGCTCTGCCTGATGTGGTTTGTAATTTTGTTCCAAAGCATGGGGAGTCTCTGTGACAGGAATCTATCCCTCCAGCATGTTCTAGTTATTGTTGTGGTGAGGTTTAGCTCACTGGAGCGCATGGCTCACAGTGACTTGGATTTCTTTAGGTGGAGCATGTCCATCAATTCTGAGTTGGACATGGCTTTGTAAGTCAGGCAGAGATCACCTCTGAGTAAGCGATATGCCACTGAGTACAGCCAGAGCTTTTTCAGTCGGGCTGCATAGAACATATGTTTGAGGCCAGTAATCCTCTTGGTGAGGTACTTTTGTAGTCTTTCCAGCTGTTGGAAGTGTCTTGTGAGATACATCCCAAATGGAGCATTGTACTCTATGATGCGTCTAATGAGTGACGGGTAGAGGGGCACTATAACCTCTTTATTTCTAGATGTGAACCCTTTAGTAATTAGATGGGCCACATAGAAGGATTTCCTAACTAATTACCCACTCCGTTTGCCCTGCGGGCTCACTCCGCTCCCCTACCCTACCCCCAAATCCCACCCACCCCAGTGCACTTGACCTTATACTTTTCTAACCACACCCTCAGCCCTAATCTACCAATTACCTCTCTTCACAAACTCCA
Organism: Protopterus annectens; assembly: GCF_019279795.1. Lineage (NCBI taxonomy): Eukaryota > Metazoa > Chordata > Ceratodontiformes > Protopteridae > Protopterus > Protopterus annectens. Next base: position 1,586,111,602 of record NC_056743.1, read on the forward strand.
TATCAATTAACACACCTGTTCACCTTTTACTTAGCCATAACCTTCCACACCCACTCTTATCTATTTTCCCTAAGCACTCCACTTATCATAACTACACTTCAAATTTTCTTTTTCTTTTTTTAGCCAAACCTCCACACCCTACACCTCTAACTATGTATAATCATCATCAGCCTTTTTTCCCCAACATTCTTTTCTTATCCACTGGGCTCACCTTATTACTTACAACTCATTGCCTTACTTCCTATGAATTCTCAGCCTTTGCTACATTTTTTCATCTCCCAAGACAGACTCACCCTTTCTCTCCTAGCACCTCTCTTACACACTGTAACATAACATCCTATTCATCCTTCATTCTACCACAGTTTCATAGACTAACCCATATTAAATACCTATAAATGAAAAAAGGACACCTCTCTCTTTATAAATTGTTTAAACTATCACTTAACCCTCATAATTGCTTACTTCTACACGGTAACGTTCACCCAAACCCTGGTCCTAATTTCTCCACCCCAAATACTCTATTAGCCCCTACTACCACTCCCCTAAATGTCCTAAAAAGCCCTAACTCTCTACTTATATGTCAACTCAATATAAGAAGTGTTAATAACAAAATAACCCAACTACATGCCCTATTAGACATCTATTCCTTTGACATCTTATGCCTTACTGAAACATGGCTTAAACCTACAACAAAAGATAATGACATTGTCCCTCCAGTCTATAACATTCTCAGACTAGACCGTTTAAATAAAAAGGGAGGTGGAGTAGCAATACTGTTCAAATCTGAACTGAAGATCACATCATTAGATATGCAACCTCCTCCTCTTAATAACTCTGAAATTTTAACCTCGAAGCTCCAAATTAATGCTAAAAAATCAATATACATTATCTGCTTTTACATCCTCCCTGGGAAAAATATTAGTACTCTCGAAAATACACTAAACTGGCTTTCAATATCCCTACCACAAGAAACCATACTCCTTGGTGACTTTGATATTGATTGAAATAGCTGTACATCTCCCACTCCCACTACGCATATAAACCTCTTTGGCTTCCACCAAACCATTACCTTCCCAACCAGGATCCACAAACCTAACAAAAAACAAACTACCTTAGATTGGATTCTAGTAAATAAGGACCCCCATCTTTATCAAACAGGTATACTCCCTGACAATATTAGTGACCATTCTTTTACTTACATCACTAGGCAAAAGACCCACTTTCATAATCTAATAGCTTTTAGAACTACCAGAAACAAAAAATATTTCAACCCAAGTAATTTTCAAGCTGAGCTTAAAGCTTGCAACTGGTCACCCCTAAAATACCTACCTCTTGACAAAGCAATTTCACACTTTAACAAAACATTCTTGCAGATCCTTGAGCAACATGCTCCCACTTGTACTGTCAGAACAAAAAATAAACCAGCCCCCTGGCTGTCTAAGGACACAAGGCTAAACATCCAATTAAGGAACAAACTCTGGTCCAAATGGAGAAAAACTAGAAACCCAGTAGATCACCTAAACTTTAGACAAATTCGTAATTCCACAAAAAAATCCATAATCCTTGACAAAAAAAACTTCTACCTCAAATTCCAACAAAACCAACAAAATAATCCGCAAAAGTTTTGGTCAGGTATCAACAAATTACTCCACCCAGGACAGTCCAAAACACCTATTCCCTCAAACCTAACCCAAACCTCTCCCAGCCATATAGCCAACACCTTTAATAAATATTTCTCTGAAACAGTCCAAGCACTAGCAACCACCTTACCACCTCATTCCATCACTAAATTTCCCTCACTAACCAAATTACCCCAGCCTTTTAACCTTCAACCTGTCCCAACATCTTTGATACACTCCTTGCTTCTTAAACTAAAACCATGTACACCATCAGCTGACCTGCTCCCAGCTGAATTCCTGCAAGTCGCAGCTGGTGTACTTGCCTACCCTATTTCTATCCTAATAAACAGAACCATCTCTGAATCCTATGTCCCATCCATCTAGAAAATCTCCCATATCATCCCTCTGCATAAGGGAGGTACCTCAAATGAATTATCTAACTTCCGCCCAATAGCCCTTCTCTCCCCCCTTGCAGAAATTATGGAGTGATGCATCCATCGGCAATTACTTCAGTATCTCCTACAAAACAACTGTCTAGTTGACTGCCAGCATGGTTTCAGGCCTCACCATAGTTCCACAACAGCTCTTCTATCCTTTACAGATAGCATTAATAAAAACAGGAATACTAACCTTCTATCTTCTGCTCTTTTCATAGATCACTCAAAGGCCTTTGATATGGTTAACCACCAAATACTATTAAGTATACTTGAATCACTTTCCCTTGATCATCAACTAGTAAAATGGTTCCAATCCTACCTTGAAAACAGGAAACAAGCAGTCCTGTGGGAAAACAATCTATCTTCTCAGCTTCCTATCACCCTTGGAGTCCCTCAAGGATCCATTCTTGGACCTCTCCTTTTCACAATTTTCATTAATGATCTAAAAACTTCCCTTCCACAAACTACATGCATACAATATGCTAACAATTCAACTCTGGTATGTGCCATATCCTCCCCTGCTGAATTACAGGCTAACACACAAACTGTCTTTACTTTAGTGGAAAACTGGTTCCATCAACGTTGACTCCTCCTGAACCCTAAAAAAACTAAATTACTGCTATTTACTCCCACACAGAAATCCCCCTCTATCAATTTCACAGTAAAATCAAACAATGGCACATTAATAGCCCCTGAAACCACCACCAAACTCCTCGGTGTATTAATAGATAACCATCTCACCTTTGACTCACACATTAACACTAGTATTAAATCAGTAAACAGAAAACTTGGATTCCTCTACAGAATCAGACCATTTCTTACAGAGTCAGCAAAGATCTCTATTGCCCAAACCCACCTTATTTCCACCCTACTCTATGCCTCACCTATATATACCAACCTATCCAAAACTAATCTAAATAAACTAGCAACCACCTACAACAACATAGCTAAATTTGCCACTGGTGCCCCCTTCCATACTCACCACTGCCTTAACTTTAGACATCTCGGATGGCTGGAAGTACAAAACCAACTAGTTTACCAGCAACTCATTTTTATTCACAAGATTTTACATCATCCTTCAAACACTCCCATACTATGTAACCTAGTAAATTTTTATAAAAACCTTCCTACCTTAAGATCAGCTAAAACACTACAAGTCGCCACTACCAAATCCTTTAACAAAGCTGGAGACTGCCTATTCTCAAATGCAGTTGGCAATTCCTGGAACAAACTTCCAACTGAGATCACATCCCTTACTTCCACCAACCTTTTCAAGAATCAGCTGAAAAACTTCATTAAAACCAAATTGCTTTGCCCCTGCTCTCAGCCTGACTGATACTTATTTCTCTTCTTTCTACTCTAACTCTCAAACTGGATTTCTTTTGCTGAAACTCCTCTACCTTCCATATATGGCATGTTTTAAACTTCTTGCTCTCTTTTTTGTATCCCCCCACTATGCTATTTTTATTTTGTATTTTTATGCTTACTGAAACAGAACTAGAACTATTTTTTTTTCTTTTTTGGCTGTCAAAAAAAAAAATTTTATTTTACTGGCAATCAATTGTTTACTCATATAATTATTCTTGTATTTAACTTTTTTTCCTTGGGGACTATATAATTATTTTTTTATATTTGCTATTTCTTGCGGATTGTTTGTATAAATGTTTCTTTTTTCTGTCCTTGTTATTGTCTCGGAGCTTTTCTCCTCGGGCCTCTACTGAAAATGGACATATATCCAGTTAGACTAGCCCAGTCAACAAATGTAAAATAAATAAATAAATAAATAAATAAATAAATATGATTGTCAAAGGAAAGATTACCATCTACCTGCATCCCCAGATCTCTTATTACCTCTTCTGTATTAAGGGGGCTGGCTACCACCTATGTGGTAATTTGTGGGTGTTTTTTTTCCCAAATGGGATGACTATGCATTTTTTGGCATTTAGCTTGAGGCCCTTTTGGAGGATGTCCGTGTCAGCTGGATGGTCAATTATGGCTCCCAGTTTGCAGTCATTGGTGAACTTGGTTAGCCATAGTCCTCCTGTGTTTGTCTGTACTTCTGAGAAGTATATGCCAAACAATAGGGGTCCCAGGACCGAGCCTTGTGGGACACCACTTGTGGCTGGTTTAGAGTCGGACCTGGAGCCTGCTATTCTTACCGTGTGAGTTCTGTCTGTAAGCCAGTTGGCAACCCATCTCATGACATAGGAGTTTATGTTCAGGCTGGTGAGTTTTTCTGTAATACCCAAGTGGGGAATGGTGTTGAAAGCCTTGGTGAGGTCAAGGTAGGCTGTGTGAACCACCTTTCCCTTGTCTATGGCCTTGGTGACTGTCTCGAAGAAGTCAACCAGGTTTAGTAGGCATGATCTGCCCTTAACAAAGCCGAACTGGGTTGGGTCAAGTGTTTGGAGGTTCCCAATATGTTTGTTAATGAGTTCCATGATGATGCACTCCATAGCCTTGCAGACCAGGCTAGTCAGGCTTATGGGGCAGTAGTTACCAGGGTCAATTGTGGCCCCTCCTTTGTGGAGAGGAATAACCGTTACTGTGCACCATTCTATGGGCACATAGCCTTTGGAGAGGCTGATGTTGAACAGTGTGTTTAGGTGGGGGGTTAGTTCGTTCTGTAGTTCATGCAAGATGCAGCCTGGGACACCATCTGGTCCCTCGATGCTGTGTTTTTGGCTTTTGAAAGGGCTGTTTTCACCTGTGCGTCTGTGATTTTTGGGACACTACACATTTCTGGAATTGTTGTGGGTGAAGTTTGCACTGAGTCTATCAATCTCGCCACATTATTATGCCTTTCAGTATACAGTCCCTCTGCCATTAGAGAGTCGCAGTCAGCAGTAAGGTGTGTGACTGTTTCCAATTCGGTTCCACAAAACCTACATATGTCTGTTTTTCCCACATGTTCAATGGACTTAGTAAACCAGTCTGTACATAGCCCGCTGTCTTGGGCTGCCAATATTAACCTTTCATTTCTTGATGTAAATTCACCTCTCCTTAACCATTCCTGCAATTGTTCTTGGTCAACATGAGGCTCTTCCAGAAGTTTTTTATACTTGCAACTATATTTATGTTTTTTCCACATATATTTGCCTTCTCATCTGATCCTTCACCTTATATTCTTTCTTTTGTTTTTTAGCACATTCAGTTGCTGCTTGATTTTTATCCACTTCTGGTTTGATTTCCATTCCTGCTTGACATCGATATGCTTCTGCTAAATTAAGCAGAGATGTCATCTTAGATTTATTCTCCTCATGTTTCAAAACTTTCACCACATTTGGATCTTGTGAGCTCAGTAGATATGTGCGGAGTCTCACAATTTCAGATCTATACATGTAATCAATTTCAAGGAGGCCCATCCCACCTTCAGAACGGGGGATATATAATCTTGGTATATACACTGATTTTTATAAATCATTTGGTGAGCATGAAGCATCTTTCTTGTTTTAATATCCAATCTATCCAACACTTTTTGGGGCCAGTCAATCACTCCAAAACTATAAGTTAGGACAGGAAGAGCAAACTGATTTATAGCTTGGATCTTGTTCCTAGATGTCAATCCTGTTTTCATGATTAATTTAAGTCTTCTAAAGTACTCCTTACTAAGCTTTATTCGCATTTGTTCATGTTTTATTGCTGAAACTTTATCAGTCCCCAAGTATTTATACACCCCCTCTTGCTAAAGTTCTTTTATATCACATTCTTGTCCCAAACTGATGTTTTCCTGGTGCTGCAATTTTCCTTTTTTAAAGGTTGCTTTTGCACATTTATCAAGACCAAATGACATTCCAATATCATCTGAAAAAGTTTTGACAACCTGTAGCTGTGCTTTCAATTCCTCATCTGATGAGCCATACCATTTTAAATCATCAACAAAGAGAAGATGAGAAGTCTTTGTTGTTTTCTAGAAGCCAAATTATAACCATGACCTAAGCTGTTAAGTAAACAGCTTAATGGATTAATGGCAAGGCAAAATAGCAATGGTGACAGGGAGTCACCGTGGAATATCCCCCTTTGGATTTTTATCCCTGGGATAATCTGTCCTTTATCAGGGCTTAATTGCAAAGTGGTCTGCCACTGTTTCATGGTTACTGTAATGTAATCAATCAGTGTAGGATGTACCTTATACATTTTTAAGCACTCTTTTATCCATGAATGTGGGATACTATCAAATGCTTTTTTATAGTCAATCCATACCATACTTAGATTCTTGCCTTTCTTACAGTTCTCCACTATAACTTTATTTAACAACAAATGATCCTTTGTTCCATATGACTTTCTTTTATTGCCCTTTTGCTCTATTGCCATAATTGAGTTTTCTTCTAAATGACTATAAACTCTGTCGGAGTCAATCCCTGTGTATAGTTTATATGTCGTCGGAAGACAAGTTATTGGTCTATAATTTTTAGGGTAGCTTGCAGGTTCACTCTTAAGTAAGAGCATTGTTTTTCCTGTTGTTAGCCAATGCTATGTCTGTTCGGGGTGTGCATATAAATAGTTCTTACTCATGGCTAGATCCTCATATGAAGAAGTTAATACTTTAAGCCAAAAGTTAGGTACTGCATCTGGGCTGGGGGTTTTCAAATTAGAGGCTTTTCTCAACTTTGTTTCAATATCTCTGGCTGTTATTTTATCCAATTTCATATCCTGTAACTTTAAACTTCTTATTCTTTCTTTTACTTCTTCTAGCCATTTAGCATCTTTGTTATGTTCCACAGGATCTTCATAGATACTTCTCCAAAATGTATCTACTTCCTCTTTTTTCGTCAGTCTATAAATTCCTTTTACCTTATTTCCCAATTCTCTATAAAACTTTTTTGGATCATCAGTAAATTGCTTATTTTGTGTTTTTCCCTTATATTTATCTTCGTATCTTCTGAGTCTTTCCGCCTGTTTTGAAATTTTTAGTTCATCTTCAATAGTGCATAATAGATCCTGGTCTAGTCTAATACTGTGCATTGCTTTTATCACAGCTATCTTTCTTAATATTTTTGTTGATCTGTTCCCTCTTCCATAATCTTCTAACAATGACACTTCTTGTCTTACTGCTTTATAGTTTTCTCTATTCGATATTTCCATGATGGTAATTCACTTTCACCCCCCCCTTTCCTTCGCTAGCCTATGTTCCTGTGGTAGAATTTCATCAGTTATTAATTTAGCAGCACAGTAATATATTCTATTTACTTCTGTTATATCGCATGGATCTCTATGGACAGTCCTAATTACTGTGCTCATTTGTTTTATCAAGCTTCTGACTTTTGGGGTTTTATTAACCTTCTGCAGTCTATTTCTGTCATTGATCTTGATATATCTGTCTTTGTCTGTTAAATCAAGCAACTCTTCTCTTAACTCCTTTTCTTCCATATTGAAGGCACATCCCTTGTTTTCCATTTCCTGCGGGGATTCTATAGAAAGTTCTATAACATCTTCTTGTGGCACATACTCTTCAATTTCATCCTGTGTCATCTGTTGTTCTGTCATATGGGAACTCACTGGCCTATCACTCCTCAACATTGACTGCATCAGAGTTTCCACAGTTTCTTGTTTCTTTCCTTGCTGCCTAGCTTCAAATTAGGTTTATACTGGTTTCCTGTGGAAGGCTCCAAAATATCTTGATATGGCACCTGACCAGTTACTTCCTGTTCCACTGATTTCCCCTTAATTTGGATGTCCGTTGCTCTATCCTGTTGTGGTGTTTTCTGTATTTGATTTTCTACACTGAATCCTTCTCTTTGCAGCTGTTCCATTACTTCAATTTCTATTTCTTTGACTTCTCCATTACTAATCTCTTTTTCTACTTTTCCTCTTAGTCGTCTTATTTTTTGTATTGTAAAGTTTTCTATATCCGGATTCCTTTGCCTATATTTTTCTTCAAATATCTTTGGTACTGCTCTTTTTGTATTAGTTAGTTTTGCTTTCCCCTTTGCATAAATATTACACCATATTAAATCTATTTTCCTTTCCCCTGTCCATATTTCTTCTTCACATGTCTTCTGATCTTCTTGCTTTTCCTTATTCTGGGGACTCACTCCATCATGCTGTGACGTAGTCTGTTTTAGGCCTTCTACATTAAATCCTTCACTTCACAGGCACTCTATAACTTCAACTTCTATTTCTTTAACTTCTACTTAACTAATCATCTTTTCTATATTAAATCTTTGTGCTTTTAATATTTTTATTATGAAATTTTCCATATCTGGATGCCTTTGCCTGTATTTTTCTTCGAATATCTTTGAAACTGTCTTCTGTATATCAATTAACTTGGCTTTCTTCTTTGCATAAATATTGCACCATATCAAATCTCTCTTTATTTCCCATATCCATATTTCTTTTTTATATTTTTCAAATACCTCTAGATTTTGGTGTGTATATTTTCTCACTTCCTCAGAGGCTTCTTATTCCAAAGAGATCAACATTTCTTGATCTAGATACTGTTTTTCACAAATCTGTTGCATCAATGAACACAAGTTTTCATTTGACGCTTCTGACAGTTTTTCCAGCGGAAGTATTTTTCTTTCCTCTAATTTCTCTCTTAATCATTATGCAAATCTTGTGTCTGGAAATTCTGAGCTTTTTGCATAATAGTAACAATACATAATTTCTTTCTTATCCTCAATAGTCCACTCTGTCGTCTTTATGGCTCTTCTTTGGCCAATCAATTTTTGTCATTTTTGTGGACTACTACTTCCTTCTACAACAGGGGGGGGCATCCTCCCCCTGAGCCTGGCCTGGCCTGGCCCCATTGTAGGATTGTTTCTCTATTTTGAGGATTCAACACTGTCATTTTTTCCAGTCCTGGCACCAGTGCGCCTACCAGGATTGGGCAATTTTTTATCCTGGGTCTTGTGCACCCAGCTATCTATTTTTATTTTTAATTTACTTCTGTCCATGATATGTGCTATATAAATACAGTCTATATATCAGTGTCGCATTGGTGAGATTTTGTGAAAAAACAGGGTCCACCTATACATGTGTATCAACCACTGAAGCCCTGAATATGTACAATCTGTGCTATGTCATTTGTTAGTGTTAATCTGATGACTTGATGACCATATATATTGGTGGGGATGGCATAAGGGTTAAGGTCTTTACCTCACAGATATAAGGTACAGAGTTTGATTCTGGCCCCTGGTTATAGGCTAAATTTGTAATAATCTGCAGACTAATAGCCTACTGTTTACCTATGAACCTATAAGAAGTTACTGCCATGTGTTGTACAGGAGATGTACAGTTATGTATTGCAAGCATAACATGTCATCAGCTCCTGCACCAGTGCTGGGGACTCAGACACATTGGCTACTGGACATCTCAGCCTGGTATGGAATTGTAAGTTCCACAGTTGTAACATACTTACTTCTACATGCTGTTTTGTATTCTAATATATGCAGTTGTAGATGTGTGGAGTTTACAGACATTACTGTAGTCCCAGGGGGTTTGTGAAGTAGTCCCAATGTTGAGTGTCTTAGAAGTCTCTGGGAGTACAATAATGCCTGTATAATGAGAACATGTTATTCCATCAATGACAATTTCATTAAAGGTATTTTTGTTGAAGTAATTAAACTGAATGACAGTTTCAAAATGTTTTTTTTTTCACGTTTTTGTTGAAAACTATCATTTGATTTATGTGCACTGTATCTAACTGTTCAGTTTAGAAAGTGTTTGAATGTTTTGAAAAGTTTGAGCTATGTTTGCAGTTCAATTTCATTTTATCCATTATCAATATTCTGCAAATGTGGATTGGAATGGTAGCTAAAAGACAATAAATGCATACTCCTACTACCTTTACACACTTCTCCAGGTTACCATACTCTTAGTAAAAAACAACTTTTAATTTGATAATTAGAGAAAAAAAAATTCTCCAAAGTTTCTGCAGCTACATGGAACATGATGCCATAACTATTTCTCATTTAGGAAAATAATAAACAACTTGTGGAACATTTAAAATCTGAATATGAAAGCAAACATTATAGGGGAAATAGCTAATAAGACAGTTGTGATTTATGCTGTGTGCAGTCATTATTACTGAATAAGCATATATCGACATTTCTTGGATTTTATCCTTATTATAGGTGAAATCCATTTCTTTATACTTTAAACATACATATCAACAAAGTTATAGGTCAGATGCACAAATATGTTTCTGCAGAGTGTAAGGTTCATTAAATATACTACAGTCATTACAATGTAACTGTAAAACATTAGCAATTGCATGAACACAATCACCCAACGAGTAAACCAACTGCCAAGGCACAAAACTCCAAGTAGAATACTACAAACGATGATGGCAGCAGGATGCACAGCATTCATAAAAACATCGAACAAAAACTGTAGAAACGTATTGACACTTTAATAAAATACGCTTTCACCAAACAAACAAACATTGGCTTCATCAGTCCATAATGATAGTAAAACACACAGACATACATCATTAAATAATCATATGATTAGTTAAGGCAGTTCAAATCTACCAATAATGTGCCCCGCAGCAATTCCCATCTTCATAAGCTAAATACGTATGTCCTGATGACATCATCACTTATTAAAAAGACAGATCCCATTACTTAGAAACTTACACATAAAACTCTCATAAAACACCGTATAATAAAACAAAAAACAGGAGGTAGACTCAACTAAACCAACTGGCAAGTACATCCTACCTAGGTATTCCCCTCTTATCAAGTATCGGTCTAATAGAGACCGTACTATTCAGACCGGATCCTTTATCGGCTCTCAGCTTAAGGATCCATCTAAGTTCCGCCTCACTAGTTCTATTTTCAACTTTACCCAACCTAACACCTACATTCAAAACCTCTATAGCCCTAAACTTAAAATGATGGATCTGATCACTAGTTGCCACATATCTAGCAAGGGCATTCATAGTATTGCCCATTCATATACTATAGGAGTGCTCCCTCATACACTCTTTAAGTGTGCAATTTGTCTTCCCGACATAAAATTTTTTACAGCACCTACACTGTGCCAGGTACACCAAATATTTTGTTGCACATGTTGCCCTTACATTAAATCTAAACCTCCTATTAATGTCAGGATGTATAAACACATCATCACTATTCTATTAATGTCAGGATGTATAAACACGTCATCACTATCTATTAAGCTACAGAAGTTACAAGACCCACAAGGGTGTGTTCCATATCCTCTTTCACATGCTCTAATCTCCCTGTCTGGGTAGCATAACATCATCTTAAGTGACTTACAATTTCTGTATCCAAACATCGGAGTCTCCCCCACAACTTTACTGATCTTATCATCCATCATCAAGTGGGACCAATGACTCTGGAATACCCTCTTAATTGCACCAACATTGCTGGTATATGCCACCGGAACCTTAACCCTCTCATTAAAACTGCCAGACCTCCCAGCACCTCGTTTTATCCCAATTGAATCCTGGGGTGAGGAGAAATAGGGTTTTGCTCGTCCCCCCTCATAGAATCAACATCCACCATGATGGAGCCCACCTCACTATCCTTATAACCCCTATGCCTCAAGGACTGCCTAAGAGTCTCACGACCTTCCCTATAATCTGTGTCAACATTGTGCAACTGAGAAATCCTCATACTCTGTCCTTTCACTATGTTGTTAAAGACCCTATTGGGGTGCATACTCCTATGGAGTATCGAATTTCTATAACACTCCTTCCTGAATAAACTGGTACCAAGTCTATAATCTGGCCATTTACTTATCTGTACATCAAGGAACTCCATAGATGTACTCTATCATTTATGAGTAAATCTCAGAAAACTGCTAGATTCATGCAATTTCATCACAAACCATTCTAAATCTTTGGGGGTCCCACCCCACAGCAAAAAGACGTCATCAACAAAACGGCGGTAAAAAAGCAAATTCTGTAGATACAACTCCATACCAAATACCTCCTCTAATTCCCATTGCACCATCACAGCGTTGGCATAACTGCTGGTGCAGCAAGTCCCCATCACCACACCATGCGTCTGCTTATAGTACTAATTATCCAACGCAAATATGTTGTTACTGAGTACCACATCCATAAAGTGACAAATCAATTCTATAAGCCTGTGCTCATACCCACTCTGTTCCCTTAAATATCTGTGCATATATTCAATCCCTTGAATATTAGGGATACCATGTCTAGAGTAACCAACATAAAATCTCTAGACTTATCAAAGTCCTCCATGAATGAGAACAAGTCTTGTAAAAAATGTTTCGTATCCCTCAATATAGTACTGGATTTATCCAAAATGGGCCTAACATGCCTTTCAACAAAAATGGAAAAGGGCTCCATAACCTACCCTTTCCCAGCCACTATAGGGCTAAAAGGAGGGGCTCTGGGGTTCTTGTGTACCTTAGGCAGGCCTTAAAACAGGGGTACAACAGGAGCCTCGACCGTAAGGTATTGTGCTAACTCCATAGTTATTGAAAAACGCAACATATAATCATTCAAAAGTATCACATCTCTTTTATTAAATCTTGTATGCACTTAATATCTACCTTCTCATAAACCAATCCATCCATCAACATACTATTAACTGAATCAAATTAAAAACTCTTTTCCATGACCACAGTCTTGCCCCCCCCCCCTTATCCGCTGGGTGTATTACTATTGAGGTATCATTTTGTATCATATTAAGTGCTTCCTCCTCGCTCCTACTCATATTAAATAATTTCTTGCCAGTTGGTTTACTATCAAAGAGTTTGTACAAATCCTGTTCACATATCTTACAAAAAGCTTCAAGAATCAGATGATTCGTTGGCACCAAACTGGTAAATTTTCTAAAACCACATTGCCTTAAGTCCGCACCACTATTCTCATGGGTTAACCTCAGCATTACATTCCTTGCAAATATTCTCAGGTCAATAATAGAGTTGGATACATTAGCTGCCTGTGCAGGGATAAACAACATACCCATATCCAGTACCTCAGTCTCAGTAAGGGTCTCTGTGAGAGATTTAAAATGAGCGATTGTATGGTTCCCACATCTTCTTGATGGTGGGGTGGTTTGTAGCCCCCATCGATCCTCTCCTCTTGGTACGCCCATGACTCCTCTAGCAACTCGCTGTTCTGTCTCTCTTTTGCCGAATTGGAAAAAGTGATCTGGCAAACCCTTGTTGTAAAGGGTTACCCTGTTCTTTCTGCCATACGAACACATCCTGCGTCTTACCCACTACATCAAACTGGGCATCCTGTGAACATTGCACATGTACTTCCATCTCCCCCTCAGCATCAGGGGAATCCCTCACTCATCCCTCATATGAAGAGCCATTCACCACACTACTGATCACAGTAGGTGTACCTGTCCAGCAGCACTCCTTATAGAAAGTGCTTTACTTGTATCAGACTGAAGCACCTCTCGAGGGGGCCCTACAATCCTCATTGGGCCATGAGAAAATGTGTCCCTTCTTAAAATCGGACCAGTCCTTGTCCAACCTCTTCTCCTCTTCTTTTGAGTAATGAGTCTTCTGTCATACATCAACACACTGTCCACAACTCCACCAATAGCTTTATCAATCACACACAGTGGCTAGGAAGCATACAACATCTCCTGCTGCTCCCCTATGGCAGCTATCAAATTGTCCTCCTCAGGTTTAAAGAACTCATTCATCAGACACATGTATCCAAAACTGGTCTCAAGATTCAAATTCTGCCACATAGCAAGGAGCTCCGGGTACTGCATGCCATATGTAGGCATCTTCAGTACCCTCAAACCCCTCGGTACCACACTAATGTGGAGACAGGCCTCAAAATGGTGGTGTTGATATTGTAGTTTCTTAAGTTTAAACTGTGTGTGAAACAACTGTCTATCATAATCATTTTCAGACACAGTACCTTCCAACACCATCTCTCCATTATACCCAAACAATGGGGTTATCACCTCCTTGAAGCAAACTCGCTAGGCTATTCTCCCTCTGGATACCATCTTGGCCAGGTGTAATAGAGCACGAATCACTCGTATAAACTCCACGACCTTCTGCCATGCTCCCATGGGTAACCAAAATAAATAGAAATTGCACAAACAGTCACCCAGCGAGTAAACCAACTGCCAAGGAACAAAACTCCAAGTAAAATACTACAAACGATGGCAACAGTATGCACAGCATTCATAAAAACATCCAATGAAAACTGTAGAAACGTATTGGCACTTTAATAAAGTATTTGCAAGTCAGTAAGCGCTTTCACCAAACAAACATTGGCTTCATCAGACCATAATGATAGTAAAACACACAGACATACATCATTAAATAATCATATGATTAGTTAAGGCAGTTCAAATCTACCAATAATGTGCCCCGCAGCAATTTCCATCTTCATATGCTTAATACGTATGTCCTGATGACATCATCACTTATTAAAAAGACAGATCCCATTACTTAGAAACTCTGATAAAACAACATGTAATAAAACAAAAAACAGGAGGCAGACTCAACTAAACCAACTGGCAAGTATATCCTACCTAGGTATTCCCCTCTTATCAAGTATCAGTCTAATAGAGACCATGCTACTCAGACTGGATCCTTTATTAGCTCTCAGTTTAAGGATCCATCCAAGTTCTGCCTCACTAGTTCTATTTTCCACATATCTAGCAAGGGCATTCATAGTATTGCCCATTCATATACTATAGGAGTGCTCCCTCATACACTCTTTAAGTGTGCAATTTGTCTTCCCGACATAAATTTTTTTTCTTTTGCCGAATCGGAAAAAGTGATCTGGCAAACCCTTGTTGTAAAGGGTTAACATGTTAACCTACATTCAAAACATATATAGCCCTAAACCTAAAATGATGAATCTGATCACTAGTTGCCACATGTCTAGCAAGGGCATTCGTAGTATTGCCTGTTCGTATACTATAGGAGTGCTCCCTCATACGCTCTTTAAGTGTGCAATTTGTCTTCCCAACATGAAATTTTTTACAGCACCCACACTGTGCCAGGTACACCAAATGTTTCATTGCACATGTTGCCCTTACACTAAATCTAAATCTATTAATGTCAGGATGTATAAACACATCATCACTATCTATTAGGCTACAGAAATTACAAGACCCACAAAGGTGTGTTCCATATCCTCTCTCACATGCTCTAATCTCCCTGTCTGGGTAACATAACATCATCTTAAGTGACTTATAATTGTAAAATGTTAAAATGGCGTGATGGTGCAATGGGAATTGTCGGAGGAATTCGGTATGGTGTTGTATCTACAGAATGTGCTTTTTTACCGTCATTTTGTTGATGACGTCTTTTTGCTGTGGGGTTGGACCCCTGAAGATTTAGAACAGTTTATGATGAAATTGCATGAATCTAGCAGTTTTCTGAGATTTACTTATAAATGATCGAGTACATCTATGGAGTTCCTTGATGTACAGATAAGTAAATGGCCAGATTATAGACTTACTACCAGTTTATGCTCTACTACCTAACTCACATTCATTTCATCCTGTAGCTGTTGTACCTTCACTACCCCTCTGTTTGTTGTGCCTGCACAGCAATTTGCACGGGTTTCTTTCCTGCGTGCCCCCCCACCCCCACCTAGGATTAACTGCATAAAGCGATTTCTGTCTTCTCCGCTGAAGCTGGCTATCTTGACTAAGTAAAACCTCTGGGTAGCAAGAACCTGACTCCCTCCAGCTTTTGAATTGTAATAGTTTGCACTGGTTTCTTTCCTGTGTGACCCCCCCACCCCCACCTGGGATTAACTGCATAAAGCAATTTCTACCTTCTCCACTGAAGCTGGCTATCTTGACTAAGTAAAACCTCTGGGAAGCAAGAACCTGACTCCCTCCAGCTTTTCAGTTGTAATAGTTTGCACGGGTTTCTTTTCTGTGTGACCCCCCCACCCCCACCTGGGATTAACTGCATAAAATAATTTCTACCTTCTCCACTGAAGCTGGCTATCTTAACTAAGTAAAACCTCTGGGAAGCAAGAACCTGACTCCCTCCAGCTTTTCAGTTGTAATAGGTGAATTACAATTTAGTGTTTGTAAACTGATGAGGCTTAAAGGTGTATGCACAACAGTGAAGGGATCCAGCCAATTGCCACTAGATTGGGCTGTAATACCTTGAATCAGCATTACACTCACACAGTGTTCCAATCCCAAGCATTTACTTTTTAATTTGGTAATTTGGTAAAGTTTTGCTTCTAGGCTGTCTCCGCAGTAATTTGGCTCCCTCCATATTGACTAAATTTGCTAGTTTACCACTAGGATCCTATTAACATTAGCCTGAAAATTGGTGTAAAAATAAAAAAGAATAAAACAAATTAATGTACAGCCAAAAACATTGCTTACATACAATCATACAAACCAAACCAAAAGCCCAAGGTAACTCTTGGAGTCAGTCCTCACCTTACACTGATAGTTTTACAGCCCTTCTATCTGTGGGGGAGGGACCCATATGTTCCTGGTTAATCATGTCCTGACTGCTCTCTACTCCATTCTCCCTATCTGCTACTCCCACCCCCATCCCCTTCTCCCTGTGGGGGAGGGATCCATAAGTTCCTGGTTAAACCTGTTCTGGCTGCTCTCTACTCCATTCTCCCTATCTGCTACTCCCACCCCCATCCCCTTCTCCCTGTGGGGGAGGGATCCATAAGTTCCTGGTTAAACGTGTTCTGGCTGCTCTCTACTCCATTCTCCCTATCTGCTACTCCCACCCCACCCCCTGATTATCTTCATTAGTCAGCCCCCTCCTAGGGTGCCATCTTTAATCAAACTCTCTACTACCTAACTCACATTCATTTCATCCTGTAGCTGTTGTACATTCCCTACCCCTCTGTTCGTTGTACCTGCACAGCAAGTAAGTTGAGCAGTATGACATGTATACTACGGCTAATTTGCATTACTGTCCTCTTAATTACTGTTAGCTGCTGATTTATTTGGTTATTACTGTTAACTACTGAGTTATTTGATGGTTCTGAGTTGTAACTGCTGTTCAGAACTCCTATATGTTTTGAGAGCTAGCTAATGTTCTAACTTACAAACTGCTTGTTTTTTATCTTGTTTTATGAAGGTACAGCTTTAATTTCTGAATATCTGCCAGGCATCCTGCTGTTTTGCAGAGGTTATTCATGTTCTGATTACATTTGTAAGCATTCCTATGGCATGCTATGGTACTTAGAAGACTTACAGGCTGGACTTTACAATTGCTTTTATAGAAGGCTAAGTGAATGCAGTTCATGTTACTGTTAGTTCATACTGAATAACATAACTCTAGAATTATTGTCCTAAAACAGCCATACTTTGCTTTGTGCATTATATCCTGTGTGTATTCACTACTGAATTATACAGCTGTTATCACTGGACTTAGAGGCTGATGTTACTGCTGTTAGTCTGTGGTTTTACAGAGCTGATATTTTATGCAATATAATCAATTTTAATTATAATGTATGCAATATAATTAATTTTACTCTCCATCTCTATTCCTTGCATGCTCTCCACTTCACATTCTTCTAACCTTTGCACTAATTCTGCCTTATTTACCTTTATTTTTCAGTTTGCATGGGTTTCTTTCCTGCGTGACCCCCACCTGGGATTAACTGCATAAAGCAATTTCTACCTTCTCCACTGAAGTTGGCTATCTTAACTAAGTAAAACCTCTGGGAAGCAGGAACCTAACTCCCTCCAGGTTTTCAATTGTAATAGGTGAATTACAATTTAGTGGTTGTAAACTGTTGAGGCTTAAAGGTGTATGCACAATAACAGTGAAGGGATCCAGTCAATTGCCACTAGATTGGGCTATAATACTTTGAATCAGCCTTACACTCACACAGTATTCCAGTCCCAAGCATTTGCTTTTTAATTTGGTAAAGTTTTGCTTCTAGGCTGTCTCCACAGTAATTTGGCTCCCTCCATATTGACTACATTTGCTAGTTTACCCCTAGGATCCTATTAAAATTTGCCTAAAAATTGGTGTAAAAATAAAAAAGAATAAAACAAATTAAAGTACAGCCAAAAACATTGCTTACATACAATCATACAAACCAAACCAAAAGCCCAAGGCAACTCTCGGAGTCAGTGGTAGCTCCGCTCCACTCGCCTTTGCTGTGCTCAGCTCACCCTCCGCTCTCCTCCCTGCCCCCAAATATCACCCGCCCCCAACAGTGCTGAATTTAAACCAGACTTTGCCACTCCCTTGCCACTCCCCTCCTGCTAAGTACCAATCAAAACATCACACATCATTGAGCAACCCTGACCCCTTAACCGATTTCCTTGTCTTCCATTGTTTCACACCCTGTTAGCACAGTCAAACATCAAAATTTGGCCCTCCCGCCCTAACAAAATGCAAACTAACAAAAAAACACTAATTACCCAAATGCCTATACTGTTTCTATTTTACCATCTCACTGCCTACGAACAAACACTTGACCATGGTATTCAATACCCAAATGGTCAAACAGACACCCATGATTTCACACATAACACCAAACACTTTACCATCCCCAGCTCACCGAATATACCACCCTCTATAAAATACCACCCCTGTGCAACCACAAAACATATTCCTAAAGACAAAGACTATATAAAACTTATAAACAAACTCCTAAAGCTCAGAATATCCTGTCACTATAACCTTATAACACATGGAGACATTCATCCCAACCCTGGCCCACCCACACCCAATAACCTCCACTCCCCTACCACAACCCCCACAGTCAAGCTACCCATGAATACTCCCACTAGTTCCCTCCTAGCATTTCATTTAAATATTAGAAGTATTAACAATAAGATTCCCAACCTACACGCCCTCCTAGCAACCCACTCCCCAGACATTGTGTATTACAGAAAAGTGGCTAAAACCCAGTACTACTGACAATGAGATACTACCTCCGGGATACAATATTCACCAGTTAGACCATGCTACAAGGAAAGGAGGTGGGATAGCAGTCCTTTACAAAAATACTCTAACCATTAATAGAGACACCATTCAACCTCCCCAATTCAATTATGCGGAACTCCTCATAACCAAGCTACAGATTAACCAGAACAAGCATTTGAACATTGTCTGTGCATACATTCCACCAGGCAACAACCTAAATACCCTAGAAGATCTCCTTTACTGGTTATCCAGTACCTATCCCCAAGAAACCATAGTTCTTGGTGATTTTAACACTGACTGGCACCCCTGTTCCTCTAACCCCCCCCCCATCACCCATATAAACTTATCTGGGTTTAAACAGACCATAACCCCTCCCACTAGGATAAACAAACCCACCAACAGGGAAAGTATCCTAGACTGGATCCTAGTTAATAATCAACCCCAACTGTACATAGCTGGTACTGTCCCTGATGACCTCAGTGACCATTGTCTAATCTATATCATAAAACATAAGGCTGGAAACCCTCACCAGCCCAATTATAAAACAGAAACAAGAAAAACTTTGACGCTGCTATATTCCAAAATGAATTAAAAGCAGCTGACTGATCAAAACTAAAAAAAATCTAACATTAGAGGAGGCCATAGATCACTTTAAATTCCTAAGTATTCTTAATTCCCATGCTCCAGCACGTACAATATAAACTCGATCAAATACAGCACCATGGCTCACAAAAGATACCAAAGCTAAAATCAAAACTAGAAACAGAGCCTGGGCCAGCTGGAGAACAACTAAAGCCCCACTTGACCATCTAAAATATCGTCAAATGAGGAATGATACAAAAAAAATCTATTTTATTGGATAAAAAAAAAGCTTCTACCAAGATCTCCTACAAAAACACCATAACAACCCTCAAAAGTTCTGGGCAGTCTTAAATCAACTACTTTGTCCAGGTCATTCCACCACCCCACCCCCGGCTAATTACACCCATAGTTCCCCAGAGACAATAGCTAGCGCCTTTAATAACATTTTCACTGAAACAATCCAATCCTTAGCAAATCAACTAACCCCCTCTAACTTAAGCCACATGCCTAATCTACCCAATAATCACCCTGAATTTAGCTTCCAACCAATATCCACTAGTTTTATCAAAACACTTCTAAAAAAACTAAAACCTATCACCCTCACTACTTACCTCCTCCCTGCAGAGAGTACCTACAAATAGCTGCAGATGCCATTGCATATCCCATATCTATCCTCATCAACAGAACCTTATCCAAAAATGCTATCCCCTCCCTCTGGAAAATATCTCACGTCATCCCACTCCATAAAGGTGGTAGCTCCTCAAACATATCCAACTATAGACCCATTACCATTCTTTCCCCACTAGCCAAAATAATGGAGAAATGTGTACACAAGCAACTAATGCAATACCTCACACAGAATAACTTACTATCCAACTCCCAGCATGGTTTCAGGCCATACCACAGCACCACCTCAGCCCTCCTTTCCTTTACTACTGCCATAAACCAAAACAGGAATGACAATAGGCTAACCTCCGCCCTCTTTCTTGACCTGTCAAAAGCCTTTGACATGGTCAACCATGAACTTTTCATTCTTTCACTAAAATCTATTTCCCTCAACAAGCCTACTATCCAGTGGTTCCAGTCCTACCTGACTGGTAGACAACAGGTGGTACTATGGCAGGGCAAACTCTCCAGCAGCTACCTCTCACGCTTGGTGTCCCTCAAGGGTCCATATTAGGTTCGCTACTCTTCTCTATTTTTTATCAACAACCTTCACACTGCTATCCCTAAAGCTGCAGATGATTCCACTATGATCTGCTCAGCCACCTCCCCATCCGAACTGCAAACCTTAACCCAAAATACATTTAACACTATCGAGAACTGGCTCACCAACCAATGCCTACTTCTGAACCGCAATAAAACTAAACTTCTACTCTTTTCCCCACTAGTAGATCTTCCACACTTTCATTGTCTGTCACATCTAACAATGGTACCACTACTAAGCCATTGTATATAATCACTTTGTTTTTATAATTGTTTGCTAACTTTTGTGTAATCTATGTACGTTTGTCTATGTGGAGTTTTTCTCCCCGGGCCTCCAGTGAAAATGGACATTTATCCAGTTAGACTATCCTGGTAAACAAATGTAAAATAAAATAAAATAAAATGATTCAGGAAGGAGTGTTATAGAAATTCAATACTCCATAGAAGGACTATGCACCCCAATAGGGTCTTTAACAACATTGTGAAAGGACAGATTATAAGGATTTCTCGGTTGCACAATGTTGACACAGATTAAAGGGATGGCCTTGAGACTCTTCGATAGTCCTTGAGGCATAGGGGTTATAAGGATAGTGAGGTGGGCTCCATCATGGTAGATGTTGATTCTATGAGGGGAGGATGAGCTAAACTCTATTTCTCCTCTCCCCAGGATTCAACTGGGATAGAATGAGGTGCTGGGAGGTCTGGCACTTTTAATGAGAGGGTTAAGGTTCCAGTGGCGTATACCAGCAATGTTGGTGCTATTAAGAGGGTATTCCAGAGTCATTGGTCCCTCTTGATGATGGGTAATAAGATCAGTAAAGCTGTGGGGGAGACTCCGATGTTTGGATACAGAAATTGTAAGTCGCTTAAGAATCTCCAGAAAGGGAGATTAGAGCATGTGAGAGAAGATATGGAACACACCCTTGTGGGTCTTGTAACTTCTGTAGCTTAATAGATAGTGATTATTTGTTTATACATCCTGACATTAATAAGAGGTTTAGATTTAATGTAAGGGCAACATGTGCAATGAAACATTTGGTGTACCTGGCACAGTGTGGGTGCTGTAAAAGATTTTATGTTGGGAAGGCAAATCGCAAACTTAAAGAGCATATGAGGAAGCACTCCTATAGTATATGAACGGGCAATGCTATGAATGCCCTTGCTAGATATGTGGCAACTAGTGATCGGATCCATCATTTTAGGTTTAGGGCTATAGAGGTTTTGAATGTAGTTGTTAGGTTGGGTAATGTTGAAAATAGAACTAGTGAGGCAGAACTTAGATGGATCCTTAAACTGAGAGCTGATAAAGTATTCAGTCTGAAAAGCGCGACGGTCTCTATTAGACCAATACTTGATAAGAGGGGCATACCTAGGTAGGATGTGCTTGCCAGTTGGTTTAGTTGAGTCTGTCTCCTGCTTTTTGTTTTATAATATGTTGTTTTATCAGAGATTTATGTGTAAGTTTCTAAGTAATGGGATCTGTCTTTTTAATAAGTGATGATGTCATCAGGACATAAATATTTAGCATATGAAGATGGGAATTGCTGCGGGGCACATTATTGGTAGATTTCAACTGCCTTAACTAATCATATGATTATTTAATGATGTATGTCTCTGTGTTTTACTATCATTGTGGTCTGATGAAGCCAATGTTTGTTTGGTGAAAGTGCTTACCGACTTGCAAATATTTTATTAAAGTGTCAATATGTTTCTACAGTTTTTGTTTGATGTTTTTATGAATGCTGTGCATCCTGCTGCCATCATCGTTTGTAGTATTCTACTTGGAGTTTTGTGCCTTGGCAGTTGGTTTACTCATTGGGTGATTGTGTTCGTGCAATGTCTATTTATTCTGGTTACCCACGGGAGCATGGCAGAAGGTTGTGGAGTTTATACGAGTGATTCGTGCTCTATTACACCTGGCCAAGATAATATCTGGAGGACGAATGACCTATTGAGTTTGCTTCAAGGAGGTGATAACCCATTGCTTGGGTATAATGGAGAGATAGTGTCGGTAGGTACTGTGTCTGAAAATGATTATGATAGACAGTTGTTTTGCACTCAGTTAAGTTATCTGGAGGATGATTTATTTAAACTTAAGAGACTGCAACCATTGATGCCACCATTTTGAGGCCTGTCTCCACCTTAGGGGTGCTACCAAGGGGTTTGATGGTATTGAAGATGCCTATGTATGGCATGCAGTACCTGGAGCTCCTTGCTAGGTAGCAGAATTTGAATCCTGAGACCAGTTTTGGATACATGTGTCTGATGAATGAGTTCTTTAAACCTGAGGTGGACAATTTGGTAGCCACCATGGGGGAGCAGCAGGAGATGTTGTATGCTTCCTAGCCAGTGTATGTGATTGATAAAGCTATTGGTGGGGTTGTGGACAGTACGACAGAAAACTCATTACTTAAAATAAGAAGAGGTTGGGCAGGGATTTGTCTGATTTTAAGAAGGGGCACATTTTTTCATGGACCAATGAGGATCATAGGGCCGCTCGAAAGGTGCTTCAGTCTGATACAAGTAAAGCACCTTCTATAAGGAGTGCTGCTGTATCCGGTATGCCTCCTCTGATCAGTAGTGAGATGACTGGCTCTTCATCTGAGGGACGAGTGAGGGATTCCCCTGATGCTGAGGGGGAGATGGAAGTACATGTGCAATGTTAACAGGATGCCCAGTCTGATGTACTGGGTAAGACACAGGATGTGGTCATACGGTGGAAAAAAACAGGTTAACCCTTTACAACAAGGGTTTGCCAGACCATCTTTTCCAATTTGGCAGAAGAGAGACAGAACAGCAAGTCATTTGAGGAGTTGTGGGCGCACCAAAAGGAAAGGTTAAATGGGGGCTGCGAACTACCCCACCATCAAGAAGATGTGGGAACCACACAATCGCTAGCTTTAAATCTTTCACTGAGGCCCTTGACTCAGACTGGGGTACTGGGTATGGGTATGTTGTTTATCCCTGCACAGGCAGCTTATGTATCTGACTCTGTTATTGACCTGAGAATATTTGCAAGGAATGTAATGCTGAGGTTGACCAATGAGAATAGTGGTGCAGACTTGAGGCAATGTGGTTTTAGAAAATTTAGCAGTTTGGTACCGAAGCTTTTTGTAAGATATGTGAACAGGATTTGTACAAACTCTTTGATAGTAAACTAACTGGCTAAAGATTATTTAATATGAGTAGGAGCAAGGAAGAAGCACTTAATATGATACAAAATGATACCTCAATAGTAATATGCCCAGCGGATAAGGGGGGGGGGGAGACTGTGGTCATGGATAGGAGTTTTTATTTTGATTCAGTTGATAGTATGTTGATGGATGGATTGGTTTATGAGAAGGTAGATACTAAGTGCATACAAGATTTAATAAAAGAGATGTGATACATGGTGAATAATTATATGTTGAGTTTTGCGATAACTATAGAGTTAGCATAATACCTTACGGTCAAGTATCCTGTTGTACCTCTGTTTCAAGGCCTGCCTAAGGTACACAAGAACCCCAGAGCCCCTCCTTTTAGGCTTATAGTGGCTGGGAAAGGGTAGGTTATGGAGCCCTTTTCCATTATTGCTGAAAGGCATGTTGGGCCTAATTTGGATAAATCCAGTACTATACTGAGGGATACAAAACATTTTTTACAGGACTTGTTCTTATTCATGGAGGACTTTCATAAGTCTACAGATTTTATGTCGGTTACTCTAGATTCTCAGCTAGAGCGTCTTCTGTGTGGAGACATACGTGAATGGGCGTACCTTCGTTGAAGGTTGTGCATCAGGGCTGGTAACTCGGCACGTAAAAATCAACTACCAATCATTAGCGAACCGAAGTTCCGCTGTGGCAACCAATAACCGGGAAAAGCCGAAAGACACAAACTCTAGACGTGGTATCCTTGTTTATGACTATCCCTAATATTCAAGGGATTGAATATATGCACAGATATTTAAGGGAACAGAGTGGGTATGAGCACAGGCTTATAGAATTGATTTGTCACTTTATGGATGTGGTACTCAGTAACAACATATTTGCGTTGGATAATTAGTACTATAAGCAGACGCATGGTGTGGTGATGGGGACTTGCTGCACCAGCAGTTATGCCAACGCTGTGATGGTGCAATGGGAATTAGAGGAGGTATTTGGTATGGAGTTGTATCTACAGAATTTGCTTTTTTACCGCCGTTTTGTTGATGACGTCTTTTTGCTGTGGGGTGGGACCCCTAAAGATTTAGAATGGTTTGTGATGAAATTGCATGAATCTAGCAGTTTTCTGAGATTCACTTATAAATGGTCGAGTAAATCTATGGAGTTCCTGGATGTACAGATAAGTAAATGGCCAGATTACAGACTTACTACCAGTTTATTCAGGAAGGAGTGTTATAGAAATTCGATACTCCATAGAAGGACTATGCACCCCAATAGGGTCTTAGTGAAAGGACAGAATATGAGGATTTCTCGGTTGCACAATGTTGACACAGATTAAAGGGATGGTCGAGAGACTCTTAGACAGTCCTTGAGGCATAGGAGTTATAAGGATAGTGAGGTGGGCTCCATCATGGTAGATGTTGATTCTATGAGGGGAGGATGAGCTAAACTCTATTTCTCCTCTCCCCAGGATTCAACTGGGATAGAATGAGGTGCTGGGAGGTCCGGCACTTTTAATGAGAGGGTTAAGGTTCCAGTGGCGTATACCAGCAATGTTGGTGCTATTAAGAGGGTATTCCAGAGTCATTGGTCCCTTTTGATGATGGATGATAAGATCAGTAAAGTTGTGGGGGAGACTCCAATGTTTGGATACAGAAATTGTAAGTCACTTAAGATGATGTTATGTTACCCAGACAGGGAGATTAGAGCATGTGAGAGAGGATATGGAACACACCCTTGTGGGTCTTGTAACTTCTGTAGCTTAATAGATAGTGATGATGTATTTATACACCCTGACATTAATAGGAGGTTCAGATTTAATGTAAGGGCAACATGTGCAATGAAACATTTGGTGTACCTGGCACAGTGTGGGTGCTATAAAAGATTTTATGTCGAGAAGACAAATTGCACACTTAAAGAGCATATGAGGGAGCACTCCTATAGTATACGAACGGGCAATACTATGAATGCCCTTGATAGATATGTGGCAACTAGTGATCGGATCCATCATTTTAGGTTTAGGGCTATAGAGCTTTTGAATGTAGGTGTTAGGTAAGTAATGTTGAAAATAGAACTAGTGAGGTGGAACATAGATGGATCCTTAAACTGAGAGCTGATAAAGGATCCGGTCTGAAAAGCACGATGGTCTCTATTAGGCCGATACTTGATAAGAAGGGAATACCTAGGTAGGATGTAATTGCATGTTGGTTTAGCTGAGTCTGCCTCCTGTTTTTTATTTTATTATATGTTGTTTTATCAGAGTTTTATGTGTAAGCTTCTAAGTAATGAGATCTGTCTTTTTAATAAGTGATGATGTCATCAGGACATACGTATTTAGCTTATGAAGATGGAAATTGCTGCGGGGCACATTATTGGTAGATTTGAACTGCCTTAACTAATCATATGATTATTTAATGATGTATGTCTGTGTGTTTTATATCATTACGGTCTGATGAAACCAATATTTGTTTGGTGAAAGTGTATTTTATTAATGTGCCAGTACGTTTCTACAGTTTTCGTTGGATGTTTTTATGAATGCTGTGCATCCTGCTGCCATCATCGTTTGTAGTATTGTAAAACATTAGCAATATGGCATAATGTGTGTGTGTGTGTGTGTGTGTGTGTGTGTGTGTGTGTGTGTGTGTGTGTGTGTGTGTGTGTGTGTGTGTGTGTGTGTGTAGTTTACAGATATTCAGTTTATTTATTTGTATTTACTTTTTTATTTTATGCTTGTTAAACAGCAAAGCTGCATTTAGCAATCATAAAAAAGATTACTGTACCTGTAAGAAAAGAGATTATTCTGAGAAATGGCTTTCTCAAACAAGCAATTGTTTTTTACAAGGCAAAAGCACTGTATTAATATCCTGTTGGAAAACATTTGCTCCGGGATTCAGCAAGCTCTGCATGGCATGCAGGAATAGTGCAAGAGCTACTGAAGGCAATATGGCCACCGAGAGATCCAGGAACAACCTTGCGGAATGTGCACTAGCGCTCCTGCACTATTCCTGCATGGACACAGCTCATGTATGCTAATTACCCCATTTCCTGGTGAAAAACATGCAAATGAGGTGAATTAGTGATCCAGGAAGCTGGCAGCCATCCATGCAGGATTAATGTAACCTGCAGAAATGTACTCGGTCAGTAACCGAGTACATTTCTGCAAACTACAAAACGGGGCCATGACAGCTCCAAATAAAGGGTGTATATAATGTGGAAGGCATGCCAATAGCCAAGTATATGGCCATTGGCATGGAAAACAGTTTCAAAAATAACAAAAATTAACTTTTTTTTTTTTGCCGATTTCAGATGTTTAAGTGTAGGGCAGTGGCGCGCAAATGGGATCGGCCCGAAAATAAAACTAAAACCTTGAAAAAACCTCTTTATGCAAAATCACAATTTTGCCATTATAGTCAATGGCAGGCAGAAGACAACAAGGCCAGTGAATGGTGGTTGCTAAGGGGGAAGGCTCATTGTCAGACTTGTAACTAGGCACTAGCAGGCAATTTGATGCAAATGAGGGGAATTATACTGAATCACAGATTTCCCCCCATGGCTAGCCTGCACCCAACCGTGTAGGTGCAGGAAAACCATGGTGCAAGGCTAGCAGTTTGCTGGCATCATAGAGAGGTGTGTCAGGCATACTGTAAGCTTATTGGAGCTCTGTGGCTTGGGTTTGCCCTTAGCTTAGCAGAGCTAAGGAAGGGGGTGTGTCTGACGCTGCCTAGCACTCTTTACATTGCCTAAACGAGTGTGTGCACCTCGCACCGGGTTTTAAACAAAACAAAACAAAAAAATTTAAACCAGGAAATAGCAGCTCCATTCACATCTGAGCACTGTGTTTGCACGGCACACCTCGGGGCTTAAACAGGAAGGCAATGGGAAGGGAAAACAGCAGTAGGAAGGTAATCAAGAGAATTAGCACAGTTGGCAGGAGAAATGTATCAGAATCAGCCAATTACACTGGCAGCAGCCCAGCCCAGCACACTACTATAAAGTATGCAAACACCTTTCCCTCTGTTTTTTCCCCACAAACTGAATACCACTGGTGTACACAAACAGGGAAATTATACTTAACAAAAGCAACAAAATGATAGGGGCTGCATTCGCTCTCATAAATCAACATGTGGAAGAGGCTGAGGATGGTGAGGATGAGAATGCTGACAACCAACCCACAGTGAGGAGAAGGAGAAGAGTGTATAAACCCAGGGTAAACCTACCAAGGGCTACATGAGCTGGAGATAGTGGAGTGCTATAGGGTGGACAGGGTCCTCCTACAGCAAATTGTTGAGCTGTGCCAGCCATGCCTCACACACAGAACCAACAGAGGGGAACCCATCCCAGTGGATGCCAAGGTATGTGTAGGCTTAAGAATAGTAGCCACAGGTACCTTCCAAAGGCCAACTGGGGATATCATGGGGATCTCACAGACATCAGCATCCAGGGTACTCCACTAGTTCCTGGATGCCATGTCAGAACATGCCAGTGAGCACATATATTCCCACAACACCCGTGAAGCATTGACCAGCAATATGCATCTCTTCCACCAAATAGCAGAATACCCTAAGATAGTGGGTGCTATAAACTGCACACACATACACATCAAAGCACCACCCGATGAGTGGGGTAGGGTCTACATAAACCGTAAGGGCTTCCCCTCCATCAACTGCCAGGTTGTGTGGGATGCCCAGGGCATTATAATGAATA
Organism: Protopterus annectens; assembly: GCF_019279795.1. NCBI lineage: Eukaryota > Metazoa > Chordata > Ceratodontiformes > Protopteridae > Protopterus > Protopterus annectens. The sequence continues at coordinate 1,586,140,102 of NC_056743.1, forward strand.
TGTGTGCTGGCAGCCCTGGAAGCTATCACGACTCCCACATCTAGCATATGATGCAGCTGTACCAGAGATTTACCAATGGTGACATCCCATATGGCCACCTAGTGGGGGATTCTGGTTACGCACTGGAGCCATGGCTGATGACACCCATCAGAAATGCACACACACCCGAACAAGAATTCCATAATGAGGCACACGCACAGACCAGAATCATAATAGAGCATGTGTTTGGGATGCTCAAGTCACGGTTCCAGTGCCTGGACATATCCGGTGGAGCCTTCCAGTACTGACCAGCTACATGTACACAAATCGTCATTGTTTGTGCTATGCTACACAATATGATCCTGCAGAAACAGCTGCAGCAGGAACAGCATGGGGCAGCGCCACACAGGCACAGAGTGACTCGGAGGAGGAACAACCTGAGCCTGCCCCAGTAGGCAGAAGGAGGTGTGCCCAGTATGTCCAGGCCTTGGCAAAGAGGCAATGCATAGCACATGCACTGACACGGTAGTAACCCAGGGAATGACACCTCACTCCAACTCGCACATACAGGAAAAGACATGCCAAACATGACACAACCTCTGCTTAACCATGTATAGGGAGTGTACTATATGCATCAGACATAGTCAGCCCTCCAGCACCATCCTCAATACTGGCACAGCCACAAGGTAAGTCACACTCACTATCAATTGCTGGATGTAGCAGTATGTTCTTCTACCTGTTTCCATCGTATGGATGTGAGCATGTTAGGGAATCGGGTGGCTGAATGGGATGCCAGCAGATAGTAAACACCTATATTGGCAGCATGAAATCCTTAACAAATACTGGTGTTAACATAGCAAGCACTTCTAGACAAGGTGACAAAACCCACTGCAGGACATATGGCCAGCCAAATGTGTGTACATAGGACACACACATGCATGTCAGTGAGGCTCACATACCAAACAACAGTCTCAGCCAACAGGACAGGTGTAGACAAACACAAAGAAAGGCTGTACTAAGGCCTCTGATTGATGGCTATGGAGAACAGCCCCCCCACCAGACCTACACAGAAAGACTACAACAGGTCAGGCAGTGGGATGTTAGTCCTGAAGGGTAAGATGTCTGAAACTGAAATGTAGGTCAATAAAACCTAAGATCTGTAGTACACTGGTATGCCTCTAGTCTGCATGACAGGTCAGAATACAGAATGAAATGGAGTACCTGAAATACCAGTACAGTCATAGCAAATGTTTACAGTTGTCAGGTGTGCCCCCCCCCCCCCGCCACAATCCTATGTAGAAATGTAGTAACATGTATGTGTAGGTATAATAACAGTGGAGCACAGATTACCTGAGGTGGCCAAAGTAGCAGGATAGATTGTGGCACGTGTACAATATGCAGGGCCCTGTGTGTTAGGTTGTTCTGTGTTGTATATTGTGTGACAGTGGTCAGCATGCAGGCATGAAGGGTTGTGCCCCAGTGGCCAGTGGCCAGTACTGTTGATGACAGGGCCAAGTTCTCACATCTGCAGTGCCAAACACAATGCATCCCAGAAAGACACAATCCAGCAGTAATCCATACTAATTGTTTGGATGTAATATCTGTCACCATCTGAAAGCTCGACATGTCATGAATGTGGGTCCAGACATACAAACAGTACACAGGTGAAAGTACCCTAGACAGAAAGTGTATAAAATGTAACTGTCAAATGGACACACCTTTGGAATTGTACATACAGGTTAGCAGCACATTAGTTGGTGTGTAGTATGTAATATTGATGTTGTCTGGCCAAACACTGGCAGACCACAAAAGGCATAGGTATGAAGTACTGAGAAACTGCTAATTTCCCTGTACAAGCCAGCATAAGTGGAATCCCCCATGTATATCTATGATTCAGCTGCAAGTAGCTTCCATAGCACACATGCACCCAGCTCACCCCACCATCAGTCACAGGTACCTCACAGGTCTTAACCCTGCTGTTGGGAATGAGTACAATATGACCTCCACCTCTGTATATGAATAGCCACAGAATGCAGCATGCTGAAGAGGTGTCCCATGCAGGTGTGTCCCTAGCTGTAAGCAGCACCTGCTAGCATCCACACCAGTGGATCAATAAGGACAGAAACTACTGACATTAACACCTTGCACACCTACCCTGTCACCCCAGGGGAATATAGTGGCTTGCAGGCTGAGACTATAGGAGTGACACAATGCACCAGCCTGCTACAGATGGCCTGCATCACTACCAAATACCCTACAATCCTCTGTCAAAAGCCTGTGTCTCACCCATACTGCCAATGTATTTTATCTCATGGACTCCCAAATAACAACATAACATAGTCCACAGAACAGAAATGCAAGGCCATGTTGACAAATCCCAGTAGCATGTCCACCATGTCCTACTGCATGAACTGTGGACCAACCCCTAAATGCTGCTGGGATCAAGTGATAACTATAGGGATACTTATCAGATAACATTTGCATAATGTTAAGAAGAGGATAGAATAACAGAGGTGGGGGTAGAAGCATGGAAGCCATGGAGTGTGTGAAGTCTGAAACTCAGATGTGTGCACATACTATCCCTGCCTGCAAACACATGAATGACTGGCAACAAACCTGCTCGTAAACCACAATGTGAAGGGGTAATGACCAGAAATATGAGCCCTGCCTCTGGGTAACCTGTGTAAATCTGTACAGCTGTGAGGTATGGCCACAGCAGGATGCAGCCATACTGTCACATTGATAGATGTACAGGCATGAGATCCTCAACCACCACAGTACCAAAGTGCTGAACCATTTACACAGACCCATCAGCAAGTGTCTTCAGCTCCCCCTCTAGAATGACATGATTGTGCAAGAATATGTAGGCTACAGACCACAATACTGGACACAGATTCGTTCATCTTGCATTCCCCAGGAAATTACTCCAAGCAAATATGTATACCTGTCAGTAGCTGGTGACATAAAACATCACAGTGTAAAACAGTACACATGTCTGAATATCACTGCTAACACCAAAACCATGTAGCAGAAGCAGCACAGACAACTACTTACAGTAACCCACTATCCTTTGACCATTGTGACCCCATATTGTCGCCCGATCTACAGATATCCTGCAGAAACAGGTTGCTAGCTGTGGGCGTACAGCACAAAAGCCTGCACTGGGGTATGACCTACCTGGAATGGATTCACACATTTAATACAGAAGGGCATACTGGGCATGCTCCCACAGTTACAGAAATGAAGCCCATGTCTGGCAACAACAGTGGACTATACATATCTGTCAGTCTCAGATGTTTGTGCACACACTCCACATTGCACACCAGTCATACTTTGCACACACATCGGATAGGAATACACACATATATCCAAGGACAACACTATAATAGGCCAAACTTCCACATACATAGATGTGTGGAAGAGTGTGACAGACAGTGACAAAGAGCTTCCCATCATGAGGCCTGTCCTACCCAGCACACATCCAGTTGACCAATACCACATGATGTGCAAATGTCAATCACTGTAGACATTTGCTTCTGGTATTCCTCAGCACTATAGTGTCTGTGGTTCTTGTGATACCTGTGTAATATGACTGTACAAGTCATTATTCACCTAGCAGTTGTATACATGTTCCTGTTAAATAAACCTGTGTGTGACTGAGTGTTGTGTGTGTGTTTCCAGATTAATGGTTTATGGCTCATTCACACACATTGCACCTCCCATTGCCCTACTTTGGCAAGCCTGCTGATGCCATTCACCTTGAAATACACCTCTGGGGAAGGAGTAGCCCTATAAGCTCCATGGCATGTGCGATAAATGCAGTACACTGTAGTAGCAATATATAGCTAGGTAGGGATTTGAATCTCAGCACTGTCAAGTAAGCGTGTGTGTGTGTGTGTGTGTGTGTGTGTGTGTGTGTGTGTGTGTGTGTGTGTGTGTGTGTGTCTCTGTGTGTGTCTGTGTGTGTTTATCTGTGTAGGGATCGATGCTTTTGAGGCTATTCACAGTCACTACACTTTCCATTGCCCTACTTTGGCAAGCCTGCTGATGTCATTCACCTTGAAATGCATCTTTGGGGAGGGAGTAGCCCTATAAACTCCATGGCACGTGCGATAAATGCAGTAGACTGTATTAGCAATACATAGTTAGGCAGGGGTTTGAATCTCAGCACTGTCAAGTGTGTGTGTGTGTGTGTGTGTGTGTGTGTGTGTGTGTGTGTGTGTGTGTGTGTGTGTGTGTGTGTGTGTGTGTGTGTGTGAGATCAGTATCCTGGGTGGAGGTAGCTGTGATTGTATAATAACAGGACTCATTGTGGGGTGCGTTTTGCAAATTTCTTATATGGAGGTCCTATTCTATGTCACACTGTCCACCTTACAAGGAAAACTGTTGTCAAACAGCAGAGAGGTGGGTGTAGACAATACATACCTCTACATGTGGCATTATGGATTGGGGAACAATATAGGCAAACCTTGTATGACCCAGAGAACACTCTTCACCCATGTCTCATACACAAACACACTTGGCTAGGCAACAACCACAATGTTGGTAGTTCCCTGCATATTGCCCACAGATAGTAACCATGGTGTGATTGCAGTGGACTACAGAGGACAAGGCATACTGTTCCATCCTTACAATAGGCAAATAATTGCTTACAGTGGTCCTTTGCTATGTTCCCCACTGGACGCCTGCAACAACTTTAGTGTCAGCAAATGTAACCCACAAAGGAAATACCATGCCTTATACACATGCCCTGTATGGACAGATGCCACTAATACCAGTGAATACCTGTATCATGCTGTCAATATAGGTGCAGGGTCAACATCAATTCCATAGCCAGTTCTCACCACATGAGGTCAGGAATGCCACATCAGATGATAACAACCTGTCCACACAACATGACCCAGACAACCCAGGTACACTTCCACATTTCACAGAACATGCATGTGGGACATGTACACATCCCAGTCACCGTCCATGTTATACAATATAGAACACATACACGGCAAGCATTGCAAAGCACTGGCCACCCACAATAGTAACCCAGATGAGTGGATGGTGAATACAATACCCACCTGTGTGAGCCAATCCAGGGACTACACCCCTGAGCCACACTGCAGACAATTGTCATGTGGCCTGATTCCAAGGTATACCCTTTGCCTAGCCTTGTACAGCCTTCTGGCACAGTCAACCACTACACTCCTATGAAGCAATGAACCCATGCATGTCAGAACTGGCAAATCTGTATCTTTGTGTGTGTGTAGATTAATGATTTTGAAGCCATTCACACTCACTACACCTCTCATTGCCCTACTGAAGCATGCCTTATGATGTCAGTCACCTTGACATACCCTTTGCCCATATATCAGCCTGATAACCTCTGTGGTGCATGTGATACCTGCGTAATACTGTAGTGTAGCAAACTAGTTAGTTAGGAATTCTAATCCTGACCCTGCCAACTGTGATAATGTGTGTGAGTCCCTGAGAGAGTGTGGTTGTGTTGTCCTTGACACCTGCTTTTGTGGACAGGCACATGTACTACACCTACCTTATCCCTCCTTTATCACTGTTGCTGATGTCACTCACCTTCAAATATACCTATGGACAGCTATCCAACATGTAAGCTCTGTGGCGCATGCAATAACTGCATAAAAATGTAATAGCAATACATAGGCAGGGGTTTGAAACCTCGTACTGGTAAGTGTGTCACACAAACATGCTTAGCTCTTACTCTCCTACCCCCTTCCTTTCTTACTTTGTCTCTGTCTGTCTCTTTCACTCCCTCTCTGGTGAATGTGGAAAAGTACACCTGCTTTGCTTAGGCAGCAGTTTGTGTTTTGTAAGTGATGCTCATGATCAGCTGATGGCCTCTGCACGAAGTGCAGTCCCACACT